>NC_138552.1:82179237-82728515 GCF_964273705.1 Natrix helvetica
CAAGAGCAAGATTTGTCTTTATGCCATCCAAACAAAAGGATGCAAAAGTGAAATTTGTGACGGGACAGCTTTAGGTCTTCCCATTGTTGCAATCCAGAAAAATTCTCATTGTTAAATCAGTTGCTGTACTAGGTTTAATGGACCTGCTTCTCATCTGTTACTAAGTGCCTCCAGAGCTAAGTGATGAAGAAGAACAAGATAATTTAGTATGAAGATAAAAACAGCCGTTATAGAAACTGCTGATGTTTGGGAAACCAAAAGGGCTGATAAGAGCAATTAATGATTGTGAAATCTGCTGTCCGTATTCTATGAGACTAATAAACATGTTCAAAAGGGGAGAAAGATTAAAATACTTATTGATCAACTAATAGGTAAAGGTAAGGTTTAAAAGGAAAGCATTGACCAATATATATTATATTAATTAAACCTTTCCCATCATTGTGAATGAACAAGAACAGATAAGTTGTATCTGCAGGTTCTTGAATTGATTCTAGATTGATTGCTCTTCAGAGATCTAATGCCAATATGCATCACTTCTCAAAAAAAATATTTTTTCTACTCCTGAGCGAAAGTGAAAAGATGCACCTTGTCTTCTGGATGTACTTACATGTATGAAGTTACAAAGGTCTTTGAAGGTCTTTGGTCACCAGAGATGTGAGGACCAAAATAAATCAAGTGTTTTGTGATCTGCTAGGAAGAACACCCTTTTCACTTTGATTCAGAACTGTAATAATAATTTTAAAGAGGGACATAAATTTTGTTGATTATTAATGGGCTCAGTAAATTAATTTACAATATTGGGCCAGGTAGATATACCCATCAACAACAGAACAACATAACCATGCTGTGATGCTAAAATGAGTGAAAGATATTGTGAAGTCTCAAGCTCAATTCTTACCGACTGCATCTGTACCACTTTCCCAACAATATTACAAAGAAGTTTGTTGTTACTTTCATTTGTGTTTTTTACAAAGATTTGCCCGTTTAGTCAGAATCTCCCGTGATTCCTCTAGCCTATTACTAAACAGAGCTGACTGGAATTCTCCAAAGTTGGCTAGGTACTGCTACTTGATAAAAGATATAAAACAATTGGGCTTTGTTTTAAAGCCTAATTGCCTTCAATCCATACATAGCTTAAGCAAGCCTGGCATATCGAAAATGTATACAAAATGCAAATCGGTACAATGACTTTTTAAAAATTGATTTTCTATTAAATACATTTCTTATTGCTTAATAAATATCGTGTTATCTGGATATTTAATTTGCTTAACAATACAAATTTACATTCTTAATCTCCACCCATTTTTCCCAACCATTGGTAAAATAGATTCCATGTTTGATAATATTCTATATATTAAACAAAAAGAGGGTGCAATGACTTTTGCAGTGTGGCATTTTTTAATGCTTTAGAGCAGGGTTTGTCAACCTCAACCACTTTAAGATGTGTGAAAATCAGTGGTGGGTTCCTACTGGTTCTTACCTGTTCAGCTGAACTGGTAGTGGTTTGGTGGCCTCGGTCACTGGAACCGGCAACAACCCAGGCCTGCCACGCCCCCAAACTGGTTCTCCTATGGCGGCGCCATCTTGATTTTCCGATCTGTGCATGCGCAGAACAATTTTCATTGCACAAATGTCATTTTTTTTCATTTTTTAAACATTTTGCGCATGCACAGACCTATTCATGTTCAAATGTGCATGTGTGCACAAAACAAGAGTGCACGCATGCAAAATTTGCACCCACACCAAACTGGCAGTCATGCCGGCAGCAACCCATCCCTGGTGAAAGTCTATGGAGATTCTGAGTCATCCAGGACATGGTTGCCCCAAAGGTACTTTTTCAGGAGGCAGCTGGACTCTTTTCTCCTTTTCTTTGAAGACGTTTTGCTTCTCATCCAGATGATGTATGGACTTTCCAGAATTCCCTTGCTAACATGCCAGGAAGTTGAAGTCCACACATCTTAAAATTGTTGAGAATCACTGCTCTTACTTAATGTTACGAACACCGTTATTGGATTATATGGATTCAGCCCTGCATTTCCTGCAACAATGTTGTTGATGCTGTGTCATATCTCCAAGTTTGCAGTGCCAGTTTTCCAGCGCAGCTATGAGTCCATCGGACAGAGCTTCAGCCTGACTTTCATAAGTGGTAACCCCAAGGTGAACTTTGAGCATTTTGCAGCATTCTTATCAGATTTTTTTTTGGGGGGGGGGGAGCTGTGCCTGGTATTAATAGTCTATTTTCCCCAGTCCATTTTATATCAGGTGACTGCAAAATGTGTGATCCAGAGATGCCACCTGGGAAACATTCTCTGAATCATTTAGGACAGGGGTGTCCAAACTTGGGAACTTTAAGACTTGTGGACTTCAACTCCCAGAATTCCCCAGCCAGTATGGCTGGCCTGGGAATTCTGGGAGTTGAAGTCCACAAGTCTTAAAGTTCCCAAGTTTGGACACCCCTGATTTAGGATAACCTGTTAGTTTTTACACAGCATTCAATCCTGACTTTATAGAGAGTCAAGGGTGATTTCTATTGCACTAGTGAAGAAATCACTATGGTGGGATTTTGTCAATCCTGATATTACTACGTGAAATAGTGGAGACATTGATTTTTTTTAAAAAAAAACTTATTTTATCTCACCCACTCAACTCAAATGTAACTATCTGAATATTCTTGTTAACAACTAATTCGGAATGGTATTTTCCATGACCTCAATTCACTAGATAATATTCCAACTTTGAATGAGATGTTGGATATTTTTATGGAGATTTTCAAGAGAGATTTACAGTTTGAATCCAAGACTGACTTCCTTTCAAATACAAGAACATTTTATTTTTGAAATTACTCACCAAATAGCCAATGAAATGTATTTGCTTTAATACAACTGTAAAAAGAAAGTGATTCTGTGAAATATTAATTCCATATTTTCATTGAAAAGGAACAAAAAAATAAAATAAAAATCTGAAGCAAAATGTTGCCCAATAAGAATATGAAGAGTATTTTTAGAGTATCTATGATATTAAACATTATTGTAGTACATTTTAATGTTGATTTAAAGAAGATAGAATTTAAAAAATGCAGTAACTAACCTATACATAAAAGTGAAAGTGAAAAACTATGTGTACACGACAAATGTCATACTATATGAATCTGAATAAAACAAATTAACATGCTCTTTTTTAAAGGGGAGGAATAATCTTTATTGAGTTCCTCCTATTGCCGGGATGGTGAACCTATGGCATGCTTGCCACAGGTGGCATGCGGAGTCATTTGTCAGGGCACCCAAGGCGTTGCCCTGTCAGCTGGCCAGCACGCATGCACGCACTGGCCACCTGAGTTCAGCTTTTTTTAAAGCCATTTTTCGCCCTCCCCAGACTCCAGAGTCTTTTATAGGAGCCTGGGGAGGGTGAAAACTGCCTCCCCTCCCCCGAGGCTCTCTGGAGGCTTCAGGAGCTTCCCTGAAGCCTCCGGAGCACAAAAAACCCGCCCTAAGGGCATACCGGAAATTCAGGAATGGACTTCTGGTTTGCTCGTAGGGCCAGTTTAAGCCTTCCGGGGCCTACAGGGGCCTTCCGGAGGCTTCCCTGAAGGCTCCAAAGGACGAAAAATGACCCAACGGAACAAACCAGAAGTCACTTCTGGATTGCTCATAGGGCTGTTTTTAGTCCTCCGGAGCCTTCAGGAAAGTTCCTGAAGCCTCTGGAGGGCCTCTGGGGGGAGGCGGGGAGGGCTGTTTTTGCCCTTCCCCAGGCTCCTATAAAGCCTCTGGAGCCTGGGGAGGGCAAAAAAAGCATGCAAAAAAATGGGGGGGTCGCACCTGTCATGCGCGCATGTGCGCTGGGGAGTTCACACATTGCTTTTTGGGTGTGGCACATCTGCGCATGACCCCCCTGCATTCCCCCCGCTTCTGGCACGCAAGCCAAAAAAAGGTTCGCCATGGCTGTCCGATTGTATCTGATAACACATCCAGTATTTTTTAGATCTTGTATAAAGATGAGGAGAAAAATAATTTCTGCCTGCACGTTTGTAATCTCATAGGTTTGTTACATTTAAAAAGAGATGAGGCTAGAAAATCAACTCAACACCCCAAACATAATTTTTTATAACTACTCATTAATGTTTAACTGCCAGGTAGAACAGACACTGATGGAGGCAGTTGGAGAAGAGGAATATTGAAAGGACAATTGATTCCAGACAAGTTAATGGGGTATGCTGTGTAATCTCCCTCCTTTTCCCCCTCTCTTCCTCAAAGCAGAAGAGAGGAAACAATATACTTTGCTAAGGAACAAGGATCCACAAGATTTGTATTGTATTGGGGAAATGAAATCTAAACTGCAGATCATACTTCAAAATGTCTGTAGAAACACATTTTTTTTCTACCTGGATAGCTGTTCTCCAACTCACGTAAGAATGGTTGAAGTCCATCAGAAGTGATGTTAGGGCAGAGCCTGCCACCTTTTGAACACCATCTCACAAAGTCTTCTCTAGAAAAGAAAAGGCTTGGTTTGGATCACTAAAGCTCTGACTTCTGGTTCAAAGAATACCAAGATTTATTTTAAGATACTATAGAACAGGGATGGCTAACCTTTTCCGGGCCAAGTGCCCAAAGCGTGTGTGTGTGTGTGTGCACGAACCCCCAAAATGCAATGCGTCCCCACACACATGTGGCCCACCCAATGCATGCATGTGCCCCTGCATGTTTCCCCTGCACAACACACATGTGCCACCCCCCATACATGCACACACCTGCCCCCACACCTGCTCCCTGCTTCCCCTGCACATGCATGCATGAGCCCCCTGCACGCCCCACCCCTCACGCATGTGCAGCAGAGACCCGAAGGCCAGCTGGCCGGCGGGAGGGGTGCGCGCATGGACGTTGGAGCTGAACTGGGGTGACGGCTCGCATGCCATCAGAGAGAGTACTGCTTGCCACCTCTGGCACATGTACTATAGGTTCACCATCACGGCTATAAAAGCTATAGACAATAGGGATAATTTCAAGGGTTCCTAGATCTGGAAGAAGCCTTCATGCTTCATTCTCTGCTTCATCCTAAAATTTATTGTGCACAAGGAAATGCAGAAAAAAAAATGTGAAGCAACAGGCAGCAGCATAGAAAATAGGACTGGGCACACCTAGTCAGGAATCTGATCAAGTAGAGTTTTAAAATAGTCAGTTTCAAAAGTCCGTTCCAATTTGGGGGGAAAAAAACACCAGCAGGATCATACCTGTATTGGGAACATCTCATAAGTTGCAAAAGTCAACAAATTTAATGTTTCCATCAGTAGATATACCACGAAAGGGAATGCTATAGAACAGTATTTCTCAACCATGGCAACTTTAAAATATATGGACTTCAACTCCTACAATTCTTCGCGCCGCATATTAGAGAAGCTATAGTAAATAGAGATCAATTCAAGGATTTCTAGATCTGGAAGAAGTCTTCATACTTCATTCTCTGCTTCATCCTAAAGTCTGATACAGACATCCTTAAGTTCAGAAATGTGGGAATTCGGAATTCACTTCGGTTGTTGTTGTTTTGACGAGCACTAGTGGAAAGATGGAGAAGGAGACAGGGACATTCTACCAAATATTAAAAAAGGGCTTGTTCACAAATGTGGTTAGGGCCTTTGTTGATGAAATCATGATATGACTCTCATGGAAAGTACATGGTCATATATTAATGCATATTTGTGTGTTGTTGTATATGGGAGCGGGGTAGCTCAAAGAACTATTAAGTGGCTTGAGATGGAATAGAAATTGGGGTTGCCAACTCAACCTGCTAAATCTCTCCTTCTTTATCTGTCTCTCTCACCAACAGTTGAATGAACCTCTTCAAAGGCATCTCTCAGGACCTTGATGAAGCTGCTGAGGTTGGGCTTCTGGCAACTTCAGTCTCTGCTCAGTTTCCCACACCCTATTCTGACCCAGCCTTCACGAGCCCCACTCAACAGCCTACTCATGATGAGAAACCACTTTTTATTTAGAATACACTGACAAAGCTCCAGGTCACACATTCGTAGGTGATTCACAAGCCATAGCAGAGTCTGAGTTTTCCTCAGGGAGCCTCAATTCATATTTCAATCCCAACACAAAGAGTCCTGACCAACCTGGTTAGTGGTAAGGAAATCCTGGCAAGGAATCTGCTGGAGGTAACTCTTCTGGAGCATGAATGGATGTCTCCGACAACCACACCTCCCATACCCCTTCTCCTTATATGCCAGCCAGGGAGGGGCTTATTAACGTCTCCTTCTTTTCCTGGATAGTTGGCCCTCAGCCCTGCGTTGCTGTCCTCTCCACATTTCTCTGTGCATACACGCATCTGGGACAGGACCCAGATGTTTCTCTCCCTAGCTCAGCTCAGACCCCCAAAACATCTGTCTTTCCACCTGAGCATGAGTACATGGGCCCTTCTTCTGCATCTGAGTCTGAATCCTCCTGCTCCTCAGAGCCTTCCACCGACTCCGGTGGTAACCCAGGCATCCCCTCCATATCCTCTGACTCCTCTGACTCGACTGCCATCTTTGCTGGCAGTCAATGAACCACAACACACCCAATGCAGAAGCTGCTGTTGCCGACTTTGCTGCCACTGATGCATTTGGCTTCCCTGGTCCTTGCTTCCAAGGCTAAGCAACTTGGCCTCGGTCCTCAATTCCCACAGTAATTTATTATGGGACTCAGTCAGGAAGACAGGCGGACGAGCGTGCATGTGTGTATGCACAAAATCGGATCTGCAAACTTCAGTACAACCTGGAAATTATAGGTGATTTAGGCACATAATCATTATGGGCACATAGTCATTGCAATACAATAGAATACAATACAATAGCAGAGTTGGAAGGGACCTTGGAGGTCTTCTAGTCCAACCCCCCCTAGGCAGGAAACCCTATACCGTTTCAGAGAAATAGCTATCCAACATCTTCTTAAAGACTTCCAGTGTTGGGGCATTCACAACTCCTGGAGGCAAGCTGTTCCACTGATTAATTGTTCTAACTGTCAGGAAGTTTCTCCTCAGTTCTAAGTTGCTTCTCTCCTTCATTAGTTTCCACCCATTGCTTCTTGTTCTACCCTCAGGTGCCTTGGAGAATAGTTTGATTCCCTCTTCTTTGTGGCAACCCCTGAGATATTGGAACAATGCTATCATGCTATATTACAGTATTGTACCTGAGGGCAAGTTTGGATAGTCCCTCAGAACTAAACATGGAGCTTGTGAGAGATCTCCAGAGCTCCTCGGAGCACTCTGGATTGGGGCCATGGTACTTCTACTACTGTTAAAGCATTTATACCTGGGGAAAAGCAGTGTGGTTCATCAAGCATCTCTTTGCACTAGGAGAAAAACTCCAGATGTTAGTAGGGTTCACGTTGATGGATCTAAACTTTAGATTCTGAAGGGTTAAACTACTTTCTTCTACTCTCTTACACCTCACACAAGTTCTATTTGCTTTTGGAATTAAAATGTGCAGTACTTTCTCGGTGTATATAGTATGTGGAGCTGAATTCTTTTTAGCAACAGTGTAATGGTATGGTGTGGTGTGGTATAGTAATAGTATAGTGTATAGTATAGTATATTTATTAAATATGATGTGATATCTTTCATGGAAGACATTGTTCTCTTTCCAACTAATCAACCCCACCTCCGGCCTGCAAATTTTCCTTGACAGATTTTCCAATTTCAACATATCAAATTGATCTTTTCTCACCTTTTCATTCAAAAAAAAACTTTACAGGATCATTCATAATGCTTTTTAATAATGGGTTTGAAATTCTATGCTAATGACTTGAAAAGCCAGCACTGAAAAGATCGTCTGTCCTCTGATACTCATAATTTAGTTTTTTTTTTAAATCTGACTCACTCAGGAATGTAGTAGGAAAATGCCTCTCCTTGACATGACATTATCACAGAAGAGCAACTTATCTTCACCACTTGTTGCAGTTTCTCGGAACTTTCTCATGTTGATAAACAAGTCTGTCTCTACTCATTAAGAAACCACAGCAAGCCTATCAGAGTTATTAATATTTAAAAAATAATAATCCAAGGAGTGATTTATGACATGGGTGAGTGAGTTTCATTAGGGTACTTCATAAATAGTAAGATGCTACTTCCTTATCTTTGCAAACTTTTATTTGAATGGAGAGCAGCCTATTTTTAAAAAATGCTTTCTCCTATTTTTCCTCCCTCCCTCCCTCCCTCCCTCCCTCCCTCCCTCCCTCTCTCCCAAAGCTTGATATATTTCAATAATTGCCAAAAAAATCTAGCAATGGCAATGATGGTCAGGAAAACACTAGCCACCAGCAATATAACACATGGCTACCCATCAAATAGCCAACCTGTGTCTTGTGAAAGTAAGACATGAAAAATAGAACAGATGTGAAAAATATGGTGCTCCCAGATGTTTTGGTCTATAACTTCTAAATTGGTTTTTGTTGGTGATGGATGGGAATTGAAGTGTAAAATACCTGGAGATCCCCAATCCCTAAAGTATTACTGTATATTAGGACTATTAGGAATAATTTGGTGATGGATCTCTTGGTATCTGCCAGACATCATGTTCTGTTTGATTTTATTCCATTAATATTTTTAGATTCTTTTCATTAAAAAGAATGAGAAGCTAGCATGTCTTAAAGCAAAACTGCCGTTTCAGGCATCGTATTTATTTGCAAAAATACCTCTGGGTCTCATACTGAGCCCAAAGGCATTTGGATGGTTAACTAACCTAAAAAACAGGCAAAAATAAGTTGAGCATCTTCGGCATCTACAGAAAGCAGAAGGAGGGGAAACTAGTTTTCTTCTAGTAAACGGTTTGTGAGTGGTTTTGTAACTTTTTCTCCATGACAACCATTTAATTTAGAGCAGCTTGTCTCAACTGTAGCAACTTGAAGATGCTGGCTGGGGAATTCTGGGTTGAAGTCTACACACCTTCCAGTTGCCAAGGTTGAGAAAAATGCATCAGAGAAATCCATGACACGTTACAAAATTCAAACAATATCTATTGTTCCAAAAAGATTAGAGACCCCTGGAATAGAGAAATGGAAGCTCAGACCTCAATTTGGACTTTTCATTTCTTATCAATGGGATGCATTGTAATGATTTCATGTTTGAAAACAAATATCAAAACAGAGCTAAGGTTCACTGTGACCCCAACAGTGGTGGGATGCAACTGGTTTAATAACCAGTTCGGTGAGCATGCGCTTTACGCGGGCAGCATTCAAACCCACCCATTTTAAGCTTAAAAACTTACCTTCCATGTCAGCGCTAGTGAGTAAAACAGCTGATGCGCAGCAATCCGCTGTGCCACGCAAATCAGCTGAGCTAAAAAACAGGGAAATATAGGACAGGAAAGGGCAGGGGTGGGTGGGCGGGGCCAACTGCTCACCAGCACTACCGTTTCGCTAGAACCTGTGAAAACCCGGACCCCAGGCTACTTAACTTATCCATAGTAACCTGCAAAATTATGGGTTAGATTGTGTTAAGAAATCATGGTTGCCACATTAAGCTTGCCAAAGGAAGAACAGGTTAACAATGACATGAAGCATAAATAAAATGAATAAAATGAAATCTTCAAGGGTTAAGAATAATTACTCCCGAAGATGTATCCTTATTTAGCTGGTTCACATCTCATGCTAAACAATGAAGTGGTTTGTTTGACTTTAGCTTAGCATATAATCGTGGTTAATAACTTGATGTGTGAACTCAGCCATTGTATTTTATTCAACAAACCATGGTTAAAAATCCATTAGCTTGGTGCAATGTGTTAGCCCTTCCTTTCTCTGTGTCACACTTTCAATAAATCAACCTTCATTTGATCAATTGCTCACCCTTATAAGGAATTTCTGCTCACTCTTGAAAAGCACAAAGGAGAAAATGCCCATAACCTTATTGTGATGTCTCCGATTCAGCATACAGCAGCAGCAGCAACAACAACAAAAACAATGATTCTCTCCCTTAATGCAATAGAGCATGAAATTCCTTCTACATGACAGAATCTTGATCTAGCAGAATGTGTAGATTAGAAGCTTTTTACTTCATCCTTTGCTACTCACTATAAGAGGATTGGTGGAATATTGTGGTGGATAGTAAGACTTGATGGAAAAGTGAGGTGAAATTTTCTCAAGAAAGAAATTATGGCGTTTGCAAAAAATATTGAGCAATCAATATATTAAGAGTCTTATTAACTGCTTTGTCCCATGGTTCATGGAGAAGAGGGAAAATTCTGTCTCCTAAGCTGTCTCATAAGACCCACCCTGTAGTAGAGGTAGCCCTTGACCTATGACCATAATTAAGCCCAAAATTTCTGTTGCTAAGCAAGACAATTTTGTCCCATTTTCTAACATTTCTTGCCTCAGTTGTAAGTTAATGGTTGCAGTTGTTAAATTAGTAGCATGGTTGTTAAGTGAATTTGGTTTCCCCATTGACTTTGCTTGTTAGAAGGTTGCAAAAGGTGATCACATGACTCTGGGGTACTACAGTTGTCATAAATATAAGCCACGTGCAGGGGTGGGTTCCTGCCAGTTCTAACCTCTTCTATAGAAGAGGTTCCACAAATCTACAGTGCCATTTAGAACCGGTTCCAGCTCCCTCCACCTGCCCGTCCGCACATCATCAAGATGAAGAGCGAGAGGAGGAATTCTGGGAGTTGAAGTCCACAAGTCTTAAAGCTGTCAAGTTTGAACACCCCTGGGTTTTTTTTTCTAAAGGGTTAGGGGTGCAAGGGTCTTGTAACTTGACAGCTTTAAGACTTGCGTGCTTCAAATGCCAGAGTTTCTGAGCCAACATTTTGGTTGCTAAGCAACAGTGTTGTTAAGTGAGTTTCACCACATTTTACAGGTTGGCCACGCCCACCCAGTCACATGGCTGGCAAGCCACTCCCACCCAGTCACATGGCCAGCAAGCCACTCCCACAAAGCGGGCCACACCTACAGAAGAGGTTCTAAAAAAATTTGAAACCCACCACTGGCCACGTGCCAAGTGTCTGAATTTTGATCACATAACCATGGGGATGCTGCTATGATTGGAAGTGTGAAAAACAGCCATAAGTTACTTTTCAGTGTCATTGTAACTTAAATGGTCGCTAAACAAATTGCTGTAAGTCAAAGACTACTTATAATCTGTTCTCAGATAAATTAAACCCAATGTATTGAATCAGCTAGAAATGAATTGCTCTGAATGACTTTGAATGGCATGGATTTAATTTTTGGTGATGAAAGAATGAAGGAGAACTCCATTTTTAGTGAAAGAATAAAATTGCAGTTCAGATATAGAAGCTGAGTCGCCAATCATGAGTATTTGGTTCAGTATTTGAGATACTAAAGAATTAATTATACCTTCTCATTCAAGGCAGTGTACTAATCAAAGTGGAATCCCAACATTTTAAAAAATGTTTTCTATTTCTCCACACCTCCTTGTTTTAATGGATCATTGACTTTAATGAACCACAAGAAAACGGGTGGGTTTGGGAAGGAAAAATGGTATGCAATGAGAAAAGGAAGGCTGAGATTGATAAAATAAAATAAAATAATGTTGTTTTCTCCTAGATTTCAGACCTAAAAAGATTCTAACAGGTGCCCATTGTAAAAATCACTTTTCCTTTTAAGGATTTTCCCCCAGGGTAATCCACATTTAATCAGGATAAATACCCCTTTATTAGGTAAACGTGTTCATTCTCAACTATTTTTCATAGAATTTCAGCTCCTGAAATCAAGGGTGCTTACTTCTTGGTAGATGCTTCCATGAAATTGTGTCCTAGCTTGCACTGCACACTAAAGTTGGCTAAAGTCTGATACAGCATGTTGTGGGAACCAGGCTAGATGTCTTACATTTAAAACTTAACTCGGGTCGTTTCAAGAGGCTCCCGATTAATAAGCGGCTGTGCCCTTGTGACAGAGCCGAGGTTGAGACAGCGGAGCATGTCCTTCTATTTTGCCCTATGTATAGCATGGACAGATCTAGGTTACTGTCTCTTCCTGAAATCGTTCCTTCTGGTCTTGATGGCTGTGATTTGTTTGTGCATTGCCTTGGGGATGTCTCCTCGTACATCACCTCTCAGGTTTCCAGGTTTTTCTTGAGAGCTGTGACCATTAGAGGAGAGAGCTGTAACCTCCCTTAGTTGGGCTTTTGGTGACTGGCTGCTGTGTCTCTTTTGTAGTGGTCGTGTTTTGGTCTGTGACTGTAAATAAAGTATTATTATTATAAAACTTAACTCGGTTTATTTTAGGGGTCACGCATGTTCCACATACATATCTTGTATGAAATTGGCCTGAAAATCACAATCCAAAGAAGGCAGATGGGCCCAATCAGGAAACTAAATGTAACATGTTGAATGTGTACGTATGAGCGTCTTTTCAAATAGCAGTTGATTTATAAGGGAAAAGGTATTTAAATGTGCTTTTTAAAATATTCCTTTATAAGTTATGAATGGAGCCAACTGAGCAATGTCAGCTGAAATTGTAGCCCCTGAACACTGTTTCTCTTCCCAACAGCTTTTCCTTGTAACACAACACTCTTCTCTTCTGAACACACTCCAAACTGATCAGGGGGAAGAAACTCAGCGGTTGGATTCTCTCTGGGGAATTTGGTTTTTTGATTTAAATATGTTCTTCTAATCTCACACTTGTTCTTTAACTTGGCATCTCAGGGGAAAGAAAAAGAGACCTTTTCTTAGTTGTTTACAGCAGTGCTTTTAAAACTGGCAACTCTAAGAAGTATGGACTTCAATTCCCAGAATTCCCCAGCCAGCCATGCTGGCTAGGGAATTCTGGGAGTTGAAGTCCACACCTCTTAAAAGTTGCCACATTTGGAAAAAGAACACTGGTTTATAGCTTGTCAGAGAAAGAATTTGTTTTTTCTCTGTTAAATGGTGGTCTGTCAGTGGGTTGTTACAACCACCCCCTCAGCCGTTTACTTAGGGACTTCATGTTAAAGGCACTACATGAGTGACCATGGCAGAAACCACAGAAGGATAAAATCAGTTTGAAATATGGCATCTGTGAGGCCATTTCCTACAATTTTGTAAAAAAAATAATACAAAAAACAGTTTGCTTACCTTGTGGTAGCCGAAATTCTCTGCAAGGGATACGTTCTGCAATGTTGGGGAACATGTAATCCTTTCCCTAGGAGACGCACAACTCCTTTAATGACAGATTCATGGGCGTCGAGGGAATATTTTGCCCATTTTCTGCTCTGCTGCAATGGGAAGCCGCCTTGTGTATTTTGAGGCCAAAAATATACCATTCCTGTACATTTACGTGAGTGTTTCATGGCAGGAATTCTATTTTGTATGTCCCTGAGGTTGGCTAGGAGGTGAAACGTAAAAATGTAATACTCATAATTTCTTGGTTTGTGTAAAAGGACTCTTTTTTTCCCCCTCACAGAAAAAGGCACTTCTTTGATCCTACTTTTTTTTAAAAAATGTTTACGTCTGGTTTATGGTAACCACAGCCAACTACTTGGAATACCTGTGAGCCTTGTGGGAGCGGGATGATTTTGGATTGGTCAGAGAAAGGAAAAAATATGTGCAATTAGACAACCTCATAAGACTAGAAGTCAACCTTTCGCAATCTAACGTCTTCCCCATAAATTGGGACTACAGGATTACTCTCATCCTCAAAATAGGAGGAACAGGTTGTGTTGGGTACATTCACTGCCTGGAGTTGTTTGTAAAAATAATAAAGGCAGGATATAAATAAAGAAATGGGACGCGGTGGCTCAGTGGCTAAGACGCTGAGTTTTTCGATCAGAGGGTCGGCAGTTCGGCGGTTCGAATCCCTACCGCCGCGTAACGGAGTGAGCTCCCGCTACTTGTCCCAGCTTCTGTCAACCTAGCAGTTTGAAAGCATATAAATGCAAGTAGAAAAATAGGGACCACTTTGGTGGGAAAGTAACAGTGTTCTGTGCGCCTTCGGCGTTTAGTCCACATGACCATGGAGACATCTTCAGACAGTGCTGGCTCTTTGGCTTTGAAACGGAGATGAGCACTGCCCCCCAGAGTCGGGAATGACTAGCACATATGTGCAAGGAGAACCTTTACCTATAAATAAAGAAATAAATGCTGGCTGTGAATTTTGGGCGTGATGATCTTCAACACATTTGGAAGGCCCGATGGTAGGTAAAGCTACCTGAACTTTAGAAGCATTAATAAAAATGTTGTAGTAATATATCTCTCCAACTCTGAGTAAGAGGCTGAGATGCACAAACCAAATTATTTCCCTACAAATTGTGGAGTGAATCAATCATTGAAAGACTTCAGATATAGAACAAAGATAATATTAACATAAATTGGCCAGGTTCAGGCATCATGTAAAGTGAGAGATTGACAATCCACGGCCCAGTTTAATGGTGTACAGAGTGCACTACCAGAAAATGCAGGAAACCCACAGATTGTCAGCAGTGTATTTTTCTCACTCTTCCCTTTCCTGAAAGAGTTGTGCCAAGTTCCACAAAGTTTTAACCTGACCAAATCTTGCAGAAGTATTAAATAAGTCCAACATATATACAGTGGTGGGATTCCAATTATTTAACAATCGATTCTCTACCCTAATGATTTCTTCCAACAACCAGTTCACCAAACTGCTCAGAAAGTTAACAACGGGTTCTCCCGAAGTGGTGCAAACGGGCTGAATCCCGCCACTGCATATACAACTCTAAACTCCAGTCACTGGAAATTCCCCTTATGGCCTCGCAAAGCTAAAATTGTAACTAAAAAATGTAACAGTGGGCCCTTGACCTCCTTCCCTAATTGTTTAGCTTTTGCTAAGGCATAACATCGCCAGTTGTGTAATCCCTGCTAAGGTGATGTGTCTACACCATGGAAGTTGGCTTAGAGCAGGAAAGGCAGCTTCAGACCTGCGACTTGCAACCTGCAGAATGCAGTCCTCACTTTTGTGCACCATAGAGTTTCCCTAAATGTACCATTGTACCAGGAGGATAAACTAATGTTATCTGGGACATGATTTTTGTGTGTGTGGTTTCTAATCCTCGAGAAGTGAATTGAATGAATGGATTCAACCATACAGAAGCTTAATATACCTATTTTGAACAATAAAACAAAATGAACAAAGGGCTGAATATAGCCAGGCGGATCTGCAGTGATGAAGGAAGGAAGGAAGGAAGGAAGGAAGGAAGGAAGGAAGGAAGGAAGGAAGGAAGGAAGGAAGGAAGGAAGGAAGGAAGGAAGGCTCATTGTGAATTTTAAGGCTACTTGTTCTACCTGTTTTTAGATAGATCTGTATATTTAATTTTGGTTGCATATTTTCATAGTGCTTATTTTTATTCCTTTGCATTTTTAGCTATTAGGCTAATGTAATCAGCATAGCACAGGTTACTGATGTTTCTTCCTTCAGTTTTAAAACCACACTCTTCTTCTTCAGCTTTGGTTAATATATATTCAGCATGCAGATTGAAGAAATAAAAGGAGAAGCTGGCCTAACTCTTTGCTGGACAGGATCCAGACTGTTTCACTGGGTTCTGTCTGTATTTGTGGCTTCCTGACCGGTATGTAGATTTCTCACAAGGACAATGAAATGTTCTGAGATTCCCATTTTTCTAAAGTGCATCCCATAGCTTCATGTGAGCAATACAATTTTTTATAACCAAAGAAGCACATATTGACTTTTTTGGGGTATTTTTTTTTTTGCTTTCTCAACAATCCAGCATGCATCAGGCATAACATCTGTACAGGTAGTCATCGAATTACAAGAGTTCACTTAGTGATGATTTGAATTTACGTCACTGGAAAAAGCGATGTATGACCATTTTTCAGATTTACAACTCAGATGTGGTATTCAACAGGTTCTGACCGGTTCCGGAGAACCGGTAGTGGAAATTTTGAGTAGTTCAGAGGACCGGTAAATACCACCTCTGACTGGCCCCACCCCCATCTATGCTCTGCCTCCCGAGTCCCAGCTGATCGGGAGGAAATGGGGATTTTGCAGTAACCTTCCCCTGCCACACCCAGCAAGCCATACCCAGCAATCCACACCCACAGAACCGGTAGTAAATTTTTTTGAATCCCAACACTGTTACAACAGTTGCAGCATCCTCATGGTCATGTGATCAAGTGGCAAGTGGTTCATATTTATGACGATTGATAACCAAAGTCAATGGGGGAGCCAGATTCACTTAACCAAGTGCAATGATTCGCTTAACAACTGTGGCAAGAATGGTCATAAAATGGAGCAAAAATCACTTAACAATTGTCTCACTTAGCAACAGAAATTTTGGACTCAATTGTGGTCGTAAGTTGAGGATTACCTGTATACATAAACCTACAAAAGCCTAATGGGGTGTCAAACTCGCGGCCTCAAGTGACATATCGTGACATTTTTCCCCTACGCAGAACTGGGGTGGACGTGGCCTGCGTGTAACGCATCTGGCCCGTGGGCCACCAATTTGACACTCCTGGCCTAGGAAGAAGAAGAACTGAATGTGAAGGGTCCCAAAGGTGCCTTTTCAAGAGGTAACTGGACTTTCTTCAAAGAAAAACCAGAAAGTCCAGTTACCTCTTGAAAAAGCACCTTTAAGCCTATTCAGTATAATGCAGGTAAGGTTGGAGGCATTTCATTGGTTAAATTAAAAATAGGGAATAAAAATTGAATGTGAAGGGCTTATATAACACAAAAGAAGTAGGGAAAAATATGGAGCATGGCCAAGGGTAAAATCAACTTACTTTTGCTACTGCTTCGCTCGCACGCAACACCTCCATGCATGTGCAGGACCTCCCACGCATGAGCAGAGAGTCAAAAACAGGACATGATGATGTCTGAGTGGGTAGGCAGAACCTGCTACCAAGTGCGCCTGCAAAGGTAAGTAGAACAGCGAGTGGGGGGCGGAATCCACTGTGCCACACGATTTAGATTAGCTAGAAAGCAGGAAAGCCAACAATTCTAGCTAATGCAAATCGTGCATACCAGCTGATCGGGTTTGCCTGAACCGGTAGCATTTTTTACTGCCATTTCGGGCAAACCAGTCTGAACCAGTAGCATTTCATCCCTGAGCATGGCTTCTGGAATGCCTTCAGACTCCTTCATCAGCAGGTGCCATTCTATCCTTCCTTCTGTGGAATGAAGTAACATGTTACATAAGTAATTTGTCTCCTGCTTCCTATTGTACACTAGGAAGCAAAAGGCAAGTTGATTATGCGGGGCGCTAAGTCATGTGACCAGGCAAAAGGGAGGAAGCTTAGAATGGGGCAAGAGGCAGCATTTCAAGCCATGGTTCATCTGTCTCTCCCAAGAGATGCACTGGGAAACATTTTCTGGATATATATTTTTTCCTCCGTAGCCCCTTGTCTGGAACTGGCACATTTTCAAACTCAGATTTTCATTGGTCAGCTTCTCCCAAGTCTATTCCTTACCAAAGTTATCCTTATTCCATTTGGAGAGCTATATTCAGTTAAAGTCCCAAGCCCCCTTATATAATTTCTTTCCAACATTGGAAAGAATAAAATGTGATACTGCTGAAAAATTA
This sequence comes from Natrix helvetica, assembly GCF_964273705.1. NCBI lineage: Eukaryota > Metazoa > Chordata > Lepidosauria > Squamata > Natricidae > Natrix > Natrix helvetica. The sequence goes on from NC_138552.1 coordinate 82,196,695, forward strand.
AAGCGTCTGAGTATTTCATTTTATTTCTTACAATAGTCGTTCTACCTTCTGTCCTTTACTGCTGTGGTCTTCAGTTTCCTAATCTTCCATGAAGATGTTCAACAGAAATTACTTAGAGTTTGGGGATTTCTAATGACAAATTCACAGAGTTCTGTTGAGTATTAAATTCTCAAAAATCATTAGTGCTATTTCTGGCCACACCGAGAGGCTGAGAAATGGCTTCTGAATGTTATGGGAGGGCAGTGGTAATGCCGTTGTCAGCCCAAGAGTACGTCTAATGCAGTGGTGGGTTTCAAATTTTTTTAGAACCTCTTCTGTAGGTGTGGCCTGCTTTGTGGGAGTGGCTTGCTGGCCATGTGACTGGGTGGGAGTGGCTTGCCAGCCATGTGACTGGGTAGGCGTGGCCAACTTGTAAAATGTGGTGAAACTCACTTAACAACGCTCTTGCTTAGCAACCAAAATGTTGGCCCAGAAACTCTGGCATTTGAAGCATCCAAGTCTTAAAGCTGTCAAGTTACAAGACCCTTGCACCCCTAACCCTTTAGAAAAAAAACCCCAGGGATGTTCAAACTTGACAGCTTTAAGATTTGTGGACTTCAACTCCCAGAATTCCTCCTCCTCTCTCTCTCTTCACCTTGATGTGCGGACGGGTGGGGGGGAGGCGGGGGAGGGAGCTGGAACCGGTTCTAAATGGCACTATAGATTTGTGGAACCTCTTCTATAGAAGAGGTTAGAACTGGCAGGAACCCACCCCTGGCCTAATGTGTCCTCCGACAGTTTCCCAGAAAGGCTGAGGCTATAGTGGTCTTCCACCTCTATTCTGATTATAGCAATAATAAATTTGGATAGGGCCAGCTTATTTTCACATCATTCCCCCTTTTTCCCTTTTCCCTCATTTTATTATCACAGTGGAAAGACTTTCTTGCAAACTGGGTTTTTTTTTTTTTGGGTGGGCAAATTTCAAGAAAGAACTGTGGTTCCATATAGATTTGATATTCCACAACACATTTGTTTACTTAGTTATATTTTATCATAGGTGTTTTATTCTTTGTATCGACAGAAGTTGTAAAACTGCTGAGAATTTGTTCGATCGCAGCCAAGATCAATCACATAAATTAATAATCAACGTTGGTAAAACCAACAGATAAACATAGAAATATACAGTAGCAAACTGACTAATACACACTATCATCCATCTAGCCCTTCAGTGGCTACTTCTACTGTAGAAGCAAATTTTGAGAAGTGACAAGCCACATACCTTGCCCCCAAGATTCCCCAAAGGGACTGCTGGACTGAGGCTCCATTTTGGGACTGGGCTGTAAATCAATTGATACGATCAGATTTACGCAAACATCAATTCAACAATTCAGAAGTTTTGAAATATAGTAAATTTCATTCAGATGCTATGTTTCCCAACTCTCCTTATATCACTGAAAGTAACTGAAACTCAATTTCTGTTGATTTGTATATTTACTTGCTATATGAAGATATTCAGGGACACCTATTACCTGATGCAAGCCACCTGAACTCCTTTTTGGCAGTGTCTCTCCAGAGTCAGAGGCAGGAATCTTCAAATGACTCATAAAACCTCAAATAATGGAGGAATATTCATAGGGGAAATAGCACATAGGCCAAAGTGTCAGATCCTCACCTTATAATCGTGCAGTCCTGGCCTAATGACTGCAGTCTGGACTAGCTGGACTGGTGCCATTAAGTGGTGCAGTCATGTGATGTTTTGTTTAATGACCACTTTGCTTAGTGCCAGAAATTGCAATCCCAATTAGGGTCATAACACTAGGGCTACCTTTCCCCTGTCCGTCAATTTTGAAGAATGTTATGGTGTATTTCTACTTTATGCATAGGCCCAAAATTAACCCGAAAGAGACCAAAAAATTCCAGAGGCCATTGAAAAAATATCTGTCTAGGGCACATTCCTCATTTCCACAAACACCAATGCCAAAACAGAAGACTAACCATTTATGAGGGTACATCTTCATAATGCAACCCCTGCCTGGTTGTTAGGCCATGCTGTGGCTTGTGGTTGCCAATCATTGAGCTGATCCACAAAACAAGATCTGTGATGTTTACAAATGCTTAGGCAAGGAAATAAAATTCTTAAGGATTTGGTTGGATTGGTGAGTATCAAATTCTCCTTCTGTCCCAGTCAGTTTACGCTTATTACTTAAGCATTCTTTCTTCATTTGGGTTTAGTGAAGATGCTCCCACAGTACCACATAGTTTTTCAGCTTTGATTGCAGCCTTGTTTTCTTTGGACCTTTAGGCCTTGAAAGACAGAATGTAGGTTGGGAAGAGAGGAAAATGGTGCTCGTGTGTTGGAAGAGAGAAAAGAAAAATGGTGATCTGTGTGTAGCACAATCCTTTGCAACCATCATGATGTTCTTTCTAATTCCATGAATTCTGTTCATGTTTAGTGCTCGGTGTTTTTAATGCTTTCAGGTTTTGATTGCTTTATAGTATTGTTGCATTATGTTGAAGCTGCCCAGAGTGAAATGGTCAGTGTTAGATATTAACACAAGCTACTGTGGTTTCCACTCCAGTCCTCTGTTCAGGCGGGAACAGAGGTTCGATCTGATTGGGTGAGAGGTCTGACAGCTCCCTATAAAAGGAGAGCTGTCAGACCTAACTGCTGCTGGATTGTACAGACTTGACTGTTGTAATAAAGAGCTGTTGTTGCGTTAAACCTGAGTCTGCCTTCTCATTGCCCTATCTAACCGTCAGCCTATGGATTTAATTATTAAAAATACAAAATTAATAGCATGAGCAGGAAAATTACAGAACTCTGGTTCCCTTTTATCAGACTGAGGGAAGGTGTTCTGGAGTGTGCAATCAACTGCTCTTTCTGAGGTTGTCAAAATTAGTTGCAATACTTAAAAAAAGGCAATAAAAGGCTGATTGTGTTTGATTGTTGAATACTTTATTTTATTTGAATACTTTATTTGGCCAAGTGTGATTAGACACACAAGGAATTTGTCTCTGGCGGAGAAGGTCTCAGTGTACATGCAAAGCAACACAATAATGTTAACCATCATCATCATCATAATACCAACAAGAGTTAGGAGTAAGAAGATAATAAGAAGGATGAATAATAATACTGCAGCCATTCTACATGGGTAAATACACTTAAACATTAGACAGCACTGTAAGAATTAGGTATTTGATTCAGAACTCTGTTTTTGTTAAATCTTATGAATATGCAGGCTTTCTGGCACTTGAAGCTACTAGGGAAGGAATTCTCCATGTTGTGACTGCAATACCTCTGCAAATGAATCTATGTGGAATCGCATATTTTCAGGGTCCTGCCCAGTGGTGGGTTTCAATTTTTTTAGAACCTCTTCTGTAGGTGTGGCCTGCTTTGTGGGAGTGGCTTGGTGGCCATGTGACTGGGTGGGAGTGGCTTGCCAGCCATGTGACCGAGTAGGAGTGGCTTGTCAGTTATGTGACTGGGTGGGCAAGGCCAACTTGTAAAATGTGGTGAAACTCACTTAACAACGCTCTTTCTTAGCAACCAAAATGTTGGCTCAGAAACTCTGGCATTGAAGCATGCAAGTCTTAAAGCTGTCAATTTACAAGACCCTTGCACCCCCAACCCTTTAGAAAAAAACCCTAGGGGTGTTCAAACTTGACAGCTTTAAGACTTGTGGACTTCAACTCACAGAATTCCTCTTCTCGCTCTTCATCTTGATGATGTGCGGATGGGCAGGGGGAGCGAGCTGGAATCGGTTCTAAACGGTACTGTAGATTTGTGGAACCTCTTCTATAGAAGAGGTTAGAATAGGCAGGAACCCACCCCTGGTCCTGTCCTACTGATAGCATCTGGACAAATATGGTAATATATTCCACAGGAAGAGGAATGAGGATACCTATTGTAACTGACTAGTATAGTGATGTGGAAGAGCCTCTTAATGCTATGGGAAGACACCATAATGATTTGGCTTCTCCAAGGAGCATCTGCAGAATAAAAGTAACATGTGTAGCAAAGCTCTAACAAATTTGCAGGAACACCGTTGATGCCCTAAACTGGATTTTTCCCATATAAAGAGCCACCGATGCATAGTTTCGCTAACTGGAGCAGAAGTTAACAAAAATAATGTTCTCAGCTTCCTTTCCGAGTTCGGCTCCCTGTGGGAAGTACACAACTTTGTCATTCAGAAAACCATGTAATATGAACACCGAAGCCTTCACATTTCTCAAATGTCAAGCAAAGATATAACCTGATTCCTTCCAATGTGTTTTGATTGGACCATCTCAGCATCTCCTAATCTGAACAATCCTAGTCAATATGTTGATTCATGTTCACCAGGATGTTACAGTTCTCGGGGGAGCCTGTTCTTTTACTGCTCTCTCCCCCACTCTTCTGTTCCTTGGCTGAACCTGCAGTATATCTAACCAGCCATTCGTTGACATATTGCTCATATCACAGCAGATCTGCGTAAATGTCTGGGTTTCTCCTAGAGCAAAACTTCAGCACAAGCTGGAAACATTGCCAACCAGCGTGCTTTGGTGTTTAAAGTGTTAGACTAGGACACAATTTTATCTGTCTAAGAAACTTACTGGACATTTGGGGCTTGCCATTATCTCTCAGCAGAGGTGGGTTCCTACCGGTTCGGCCCGGTTCAGCCGAGTAGGTAGTAACTCAGCCGGATATGCACCCAAACCAGTTCTATGCTCAGTGACGCCATCTTGATTTTCTGTTCTGCACATGCGCAGAATAATCTTCATTGGAAAAATGTTAATTTTTCCCCTTTTCTAATGTTGTGCGCATGCATAAACGCATTTTTTTCTGCCTGCCGAAACGATAGGAATGCTGGCAGGAACCCATCCCTGTCTCTCAGCCAACCTACTCTATGGGGTTGTTGTGAAAATCCAAGGGGGCTGCCTTGTAGCTTTTGGAAAGTAATAATCATATTGTGTGTGTGTGTGTGTGTGTGTATTTATTTATTTATTCTTTTATTCTTTCTTTCTTTCTTTCTTTCTTTCTTTCTTTCTTTCTTTCTTTCTTTCTTTCTTTCTTCTTTCTAAAATGCCCAATAACTGCAGCTCTCGGGGAAGTTTATAATAGAATACATTCAAAGATATTGTTTGAATGAAAACAGGTACAATAAAATTGGATGAAATGCAAAATGAAAACACCACACAAACAAGGCAGTAAGCAAGGCAGTCAGGCAAGTCTAAAAGAATACAAAGTAAAATACAATTAAAAGACAGTTTAAAAGCCTGGGAAAACAGACTGGTCTTCACTGGGTGCTAAAATGATATTAAGCTCTCCCGGGGAGAAAATTCCCTAAATGAGATGCCTCCACAGGAAAGGTTTTTGTTCCTCATAAAAACCCACCTTCATTTTCTACTATTGAACATGTAGTCTTATTTATTATGCTCTTGTAACTGAGGACAGTACCAACATAGAATAAAACAATTGATACAATAATACATAATAGGCAATTAATATATAATGTAAGGAGCCTCTAAACTGAAAGATCCATGATGTTTAATAATAATATTAAATTCTTCATTTGAATGTTTTGAATATTTCAACATAACACTTAAGAATTTATTTATTGATTTCAAAGCAGTTTCAGAAGAAAACAAAGGTTTCCAATATTTTGGTTTTTAACTTTGTGCAATCTAATTCTGAACATTATCCTGGTGAGGCTCTAGTCCAAGAGAGGCAGAATAGACTCATATTCTTAATAAACCAATCAGTATTTACGTATATAAAATTTATATGCTGCCCATCTCACTGCCCAAAGTGACTCCTAATTACTAAATATTGAGAGTTAGTAATAATTGGGTTTGGGCCAGGTGATCAATGCTCAAATCTCCCCTCAGCCAACGAAGATTATTATATGACTTTGGGCTGCCATTCTCTCTCAGTCTGATCTACTGTGCAGGGTTGTTGTTCTGGGAAAAAATAGAGAAAGAAGCATTATATCTTCTTCTACGAGCCCTTGAACTAAAGATGGATATTAACCATTTTAAAAAAAACCATCAATGTTTTTTGTGCTAGATAAATGTATAACAGGAGTCCACACCTGATAAAAAGTCAAAGGTGATGGAATCAGTACAGTTTTCTTTTTAAGGCTAACCAACTTCCCAAGAAAAAAAAGAAGGAAGACATCAAATGAAATACTTCAATACAGTCAATGAACTAAACAAAGAGTTGTGTGATCATGGCTGACCAATCCTAATTTAATTTGTTTGTTGTATTGCTTCTCTCCAGTCTATATCCTGTGCTTAGGCTCCTGCTGCCAGAAGAACAGATCTGCACCATAAGTATTGTGTCCATGCAGATGACGTCAGGGAATTCCCCCTGACAGCCGGCATCTGCACTAGCAACAGCCAGGTCGCATCTGATTGGCTAAGACGCGACCTGGCTGAGAGCGGGGAAACTCCGGCTTGTGGATTGGTTGGTTCGTCTGACAGATACGTATAAATAGCTGTCAGACGAACCCTGCTTGCTTCTCTCCTGTATATACGTTGAGTCTGTTGTTGTTCAATAAAGTCTGGTTAATTCTCCTCACGACTCCGCTCGCCTTTTGTGCCAACTTAACACTGGCGACGAGGATGGGATCCAGCTGCCGCTAACCCACCGAACGTTCCACCTCGGCACAACTGTCCTGGCGACCTGTTCGTTCCTGCCTAGTTGAACTCTGAGGAGACCATGTCGGCGATGCCAACTTTCGTCCCCTACGGCTGCGACGGCGAGTCATGGGAAGCGTTCCTGGAGCGCTTCGAGTGCTACCTGATAGCCAACGGCCGACGCAATGTGCCGGATGACGAGAAGTGCAGCTTCTTCCTGAGCTGCTGCGGCACGCCAATGTTCAGCGCCGCCCGCTCACTAGCCGCTCCTCAGCCAGTCCACTCACTGGACTGGGCCACCTTAACGGAGCGTCTTCAGCGCCACTATGCCCCTACACCATCCTGGGTGGCGAGGCACTACGCTTTCAGACGCTGTGTGCAGAAGCCGGAGGAATCGGTGAGCCAGTTCCTTCAGTCACTTCGCACAGCGGCGATGAGGTGCGAGTTTGCCGATCTCGACCGCAACCTCACAGAACAGTTCATCAGCGGCGTAAAAGACTTGCGCCTTCGCCGGCGGCTCCTGTCACAAGCGGACATCACGCTCACCAGGGCCATTGAGCAGGCAAGGGCGGCTGAACTCTCCGATGAGTCAATGGCGGAGATGTTTAACCTGCCGCCTCCGCCAGGCCGCACTTGCCTGGTGGACGAGCTGGTCCCCTTGCCAATTGACTACCCTGAGGAGGGAGCGGTGGCTCGCATAGGCCAGTCCTCCAGAAGACGCGCTCCTCAGAGAGCCCGAGAAGCCGTGACCGCTTGCCTGGGCTGTGGAGGCAACCATGACCGATCTGGTTGCCCCTTTAAGGCCGCAGTATGCCGCCGCTGCCTTAAGAAAGGACATTTGGCACAGGTTTGCAGAGCGCAGTTCCCCTTGCCACAGCGCCCAGATGACGTCTTGACCGCAGCCGCCGCCAAGCCGCGACCCGGGAGCCGTCCTGGACGACAGCAGCAGCAGCAGCAGCCTTCGCGCGGAGGCTGCTACGCCGTGGACGCTGATCAACACGCCAACCCCGCAGAGTTGGCCTTCCACACTGGTGCAGGTGCGGAGCGCATCAAGGCGTCGCTCCTCATTGAAGGCTCCCCCTGCACCATGGAGGTGGACTCGGGGTCTTCCCGATCCCTTTTGTCATGGGCAGAGTTTTCCCGCCTCTGTCCAGGCATCTCCAAGACCCAGCTCTCCTCCCCAGACGCAACCCTACGGGACTACCAGGGGACTCTAATTCCTACCCTGGGTTGTCACCTGGTGCGGGTGGAGTATGGGGACTTTTTGGGGTGCCTTCCCCTTCTTGTAGTTGAAAAGCCTTTGCCAGCCCTCCTGGGCCTTGACTGGTTCCCGGCACTGGGCCTGTCAGTGCACGGGGTGAGGGAAGTGATGGCCACGCCTCCTGACGTGGCCGACGTACTTGCTAGGTTCTCTGATGTGTTTGATGGGCAGCTGGGGGCGTATAAGGGAACGCCCATTTCCTTGAACCTAGATCCCCAGGTTGTCCCCATTAGGCTGAAGGCCTGTAGGGTGCCTTTCGCCTTGAGGGCAAAGGTTGATGCGGAGCTGGACAAGCTCGTCGCGCAGGGAGTCTTGGAGCCTGTGGATTACTCCAAGTGGGAGACCCCTTTGGGCAACCCAGTTAAGGCGGATGGCTCCATTCGTCTCTGCGCCAACTTTAAATCCACCATTAACCTTGCCCTCCAGGCGAGCCCCTATCCAGTTCCGGTAGTGCAGCATTTGCTCCACTCTTTGGGGCAGGGCTGCATCTTTGCGAAACTGGATATGGCGCAGGCCTACCAGCAACTCCCAGTGGATGACGAGGCGGCGGCCGCGCAGACCATCGTCACCCACCGTGGAGCTTTCCGTTGCCGCCGCTTGCAATTCGGCGTTTCCGTAGCCCCGGGGATCTTCCAGAGCCTTATGGAGCGGTTGCTCCATGGGCTCCCTGGCGTGGTTCCGTACTTCAATGACGTCCTGATCGCCGCCAGCAGCCGATCGGGCCTCATCGAAGTACTAGTGAAGGTCCTCGAGCTTTTCAGGGGCGCGGGATTAAAATTGAAACGCAGCAAATGCTCATTTGCTGTGTCCCGGGTAGATTTCCTGGGCTTCACAATTGATGCCCAGGGAATTCACCCCACCCCTTCCAAGGTAGCAGCCATCAGGAACGCCCCCACGCCTGCCTCCAAGACGGAGCTGCAGGCGTTCCTAGGCTTGCTGAACTTCTACGCGCCATTTTTGCCGCATAAGGCGTCACTAGCCGAGCCGCTGCATCGGTTCCTCGACCGATCGGCAGCCTGGCGCTGGAGCAGCCGCGAAGCGCATGCGTTCGCGGCTGTCAAAGACATGCTGACGTCGGAGGCAGTCCTCGTCCAATATTCGGACAAGCTGCCTCTGACTCTTGCTTGTGACGCCTCCCCCGTGGGTTTGGGGGCAGTCCTGAGCCATGTGCTGCCCAATGGCTCGGAGGCCCCCATAGCCTTTTATTCTCGGACACTGACGTCTGCGGAACGCAACTACAGCCAGATAGACAAAGAGGCTCTGGCTGCAGTGTCAGGGATTAAGAGGTTCCACGATTACCTCTATGGTCGGCACTTTACTTTGTTCACCGATCATAAGCCACTCCTTGGGCTTTTGGCGGGTAACAAGCCGACCCCTCCCATCCTGTCACCTCGCATGACTAGGTGGACAGAGGTCCTAGCTGCTTACAGCTACACTCTGCTCTACCGTCCGGGCAAGCACATAGGGCACGCTGATGCCCTTAGCCGCTGCCCCCTTCCCGTTTCAGACCCCCCAACAGTGCCTTGCCTGTCGGTTTTGGCCATAGCAGATTTGGCTCTGCCCCTTTCTTCCGGAGAGGTGGCCTCAAAATCTAGGGCTGACCCTGACCTGTCCCAGGTCATGCTTTGGGTCCAGAGGGGCTGGCCTGAGGGACCGGTGCCAGAGCACCTCCGCCCCTTCAAGGCCAGGCAGCTGGAGCTGTCACTTCACAGTGGGTGCCTCCTGTGGGGTGACAGGGTGGTCATTCCACCCAGCCTGCGCCACCAGGTGCTATCTCGCCTTCATGAGGGCCACCCGGGCATAGTGCGTATGAAAGGCCTGGCGCGCAGCTACGTCTGGTGGCCTCGCATTGATGACGAGATAGCCGCTTGGGTGGCCGGCTGCCCCCCCTGTCAACTTTCCCGACCGGCGCCACCGGCAGCCGCGCCGAGGGAATGGGAATTGCCCCGTGGGCCTTGGTCCCGCCTCCACGTGGATTTCGCGGGCCCCTTCAGAGGCCAGGTCTTCATGGTGGTGGTGGATGCATATTCGCGCTAGGTGGAGCTCATTCTCATGAGGTCCACCACAGCCGAGGCCACGATCAGAGAACTGACTAGGCTTTTCGCCACCCATGGCTTGCCAGACGTCATCGTCTCTGATAACGGGCCTCAATTTGCGTCCACCGCGTTCCAGTTGTTCCTGGCCTCTCAGGGCATCCGCCATGCCCCGGTCGCCCCATACCATCCAGCTAGTAATGGCCGGGCGGAACGGGCGGTCCGCTCGGCCAAGGAGGCGTTAAGCAGGATGGATGGGGCAGACTGGCCATCAAGGGTGGCTGCTTACCTTTTGGTACAGCACGCCACTCCTTGCCCCCTGTCCGGGAAGTCTCCAACCGAGCTGCTGATGGGCCGGCGCCTGCGGACCACCTTGGATAGGCTGCACCTGCTCTATTCAAGTGAACAGCCTGGCAACCTGGGCCCCCCTCCCCGTTCCTTCGTAGTGGGCGATTCCGTGTGGGCTCAGGCCTTCTCAGGGGCGGTTAGGTGAGTGCCTGCCACCATCACCGCCATAACCGGCCCCTGTTCTTACAGGGTCCAGCTACATGATGGGACCGAATGGCGGCGGCACCTGGATCAATTGAGGCGCCGCCTACCGTTCAACAGCGACAACAACCCTGCCAGGTCGACCATCGACGTCGCTCCACCTGAGCCCACCAACACATCGTTTCCTGGTGCCCTTCCACCAGTCACTGTTCACCCAGTCCAGCTGCCCTGGGCCTTCCCGGCCTCGGACGCCGCCTCCCGGCCGTCCATAGTTGGGGAGGTGCCGCCCATTAGGCGACTTCCTCCCGGTTTTCCGTTGGCCTTCCCCGAGTCAGGCCATGCCTACCCAGATGTTCCCCGCTCAAGCCCGCCTTCGACCGTGCCCCCTAGACCCAGCCTACCTGATCCATGTGGTTCTCCTTCCGAGGTAGGCCTCCAAGATGGCGCCCGGAGCTCCACTCCCTTGCGGGAGGAGCTTCGACGAGCACCACCTTCTCCTCCGGTGCCTCCTGTCGAACTGAGGCGTTCTGGGCGGGTCCGGCACCGCCCAGGCTATTTGCATGAGTACGTATGTGCGTCATCTACACATGCGCACTCACTGGGGGGGAAGGAGTATTCTGTCCATGCAGATGACGTCAGGGAATTCCCCCTGACAGCCGGCATCTGCACTAGCAACAGCCAGGTCGCGTCTGATTGGCTAAGACGCGACCTGGCTGAGAGCGGGGAAACTCCGGCTTGTGGATTGGTTGGTTCGTCTGACAGCTACGTATAAATAGCTGTCAGACGAACCCTGCTTGCTTCTCTCCTGTATATACGTTGAGTCTGTTGTTGTTCAATAAAGTCTGGTTAATTCTCCTCACGACTCCGCTCGCCTTTTGTGCCAACTTAACAATAAGGTCTTATCTTATGGTATTATTTTGGCCTCCTTTGGGGTTGTAAAAGCCACATGGAGACTACTAAGTTGGCAGATCACCAGTCAATAGAACTTCACCAAAATAATTTTCAGCCTGTTGGAAGAAATGTCCTTCTGGGTTCAGCTCCAAGTGGGGAAAAAGACACTGGAGACATGGAGGCTGCTTGGAAAGATGGTTTAATGGTGGACAAGACCACATGGCTTGAGGTCCTCAACAGAAAAGGGGAAACACATGCTTCCAGATGTTGGGTGAAGAAGAAAAGAGAGCGAGATGCTGAAAGTTCCTGGCTTTATACTCTCTGTTCGGCCCCACCTCTCTGTTTCCTGTTCCTGTGTAAGAAATGTATTCTGATTGGTTGTCAGACTCCCATGGGCGATGCAGGGGCAACTCTCTAGGCCAGCGATGGCGAACCTTTTTTGGCTTGCGTGCCGTAAGTGGGGAGAGCGCAGGGGGGTCGTGTGCAGGTGTGCCGCACCCATAATGCAATGCGTGACCCCCCCAGTGCACATGCGCGCACTACAGGCGTGACCCCCCCATTTTGCATGCTTTTTTCGGCCTCCCCAGGCTCCAGAGGCTTTATAGGAGCATGGGGAGGGCGAAAACAGCCTCCCCCGCCCCCCGGAAGCCCTCTGGAGGCTTCAGGGACCTTCAGGAGGCTTCCCTGAAACCTCCAAAGCAGTCAAAATGACCCTCCGAGCAAACCGGAAGTCACTTCCAGTTTGCTCGGAGGGTCGTTTTAAGCGCTCCGAAGACTTCAGGGACCTTCAAGAGGCTTCCCTGAAGCCTCCAGAGCAGTCAAAACGACCCTTCCAGCAAACAGGAAGTCTGTTCCTGAACTTCTGGTTTGCCTGTAGGGCTGGTTTTTTGCGCTCCGGAGGCTTCAGGGAAGCTCATGAAGCCTCTGGAGGGCCTCAGGGGGCGGGGGAGACTCTTTTCACCCTCCCCAAGCTCCTATAAAGCCTCTGGAGCCTGGGAAGGGCGAAAAATGGCTTTTAAAAAGGGTGAACTCAGCTGGCCAGTGCGCGCATGCGCGCTGGCCAGCTGACAGGGCAGCGCCTTGCGTGCCCTGACAAATGGCTCCGCATGCCACCTGTGGCACGCATGCTATAGGTTCGCCATCACTGCTCTAGGCTATGTTTTGAGTCCAAGTTTGGTTGAATTCCCAGATGCCATGTGGTGAGTTTCTGTAGAAGGCTAATCCTATCTTTGTTATGTAGAGTTAACTAGCTCAGGGCCCCTAATGGCCCATTGAGAAAGGTGGGGCTATTAAGAGTGAATGGATCTGTTTCCTGCCTAAAAACATGTTTCTCCATTTCTGATCCAGGGAAATATAATATTCTGCCTTTTCAATATTTCCTGGAATATTTCATTTTTCTAGGCGAGGGGTGGGTGCTAAGTTCCTACAAGCCAATCACAGAAAGTGTAAAAGTGAGGCACAGTCAGCCGCTTAACCTCCAGCGACAACTTCTCTTTGATTGATAAGCCTGGGAAGCCTGGCCCATGTCCACAATGCTCAGCTGGACTATTGTGAAGGGAATCAATTGAAAATCCAGTCAGTCCCTTTTCTTTATGGTAGGGGGATCCAACCTTGGCAACTTTAAGACTTCTGGACTTCAATTCCCAGAATTTCCAGCCCACATGAAAAGTCAATTGGTCTTAAAGTTGGACTGCAAGCTTTATGGTTTGCTCTTCTAGGTAGAAGGCCTGGCTCCAGGAAGTGGAATTTCCTTTAAAGTAGGCCTTGAATTGTAGACCTTTATTTTCACCTCTGTGTGCCTCAGTTACTGCTGGCAAGTTCTGCTGAAGTTATTCTCATTGGATTCCTTCCCACTAGCATTTTTCACAATATTAACCAAACTTTGATCCTGTAACTGGAAGCCCAGTCCAGATCACCAAGCCCCTCACTTCCAGAGTCATGTTTTTATTATTAAGCTAGGCAGTTATGGATGAAAACATGTGAATTCCTGTAAATAAAATCTAGATAAGCTCATTTGCAAGACTGACTTCCAAGGAAAAGCTGCCTACCAAATTAATGGAACCTCACTGCTCTGATCTATAAATCATTGAAAAGATACTGGATGTATATATTGATTTTCAACTATTAAACTTAATATTAAAAATGACATTTTTGCTTTGTATTGCTTCTTTCTGGAAATGAAACTGGATATTTTATGTGTTTGTTTGTTTATTTACTAAATTTATATGTAGCCCCTCTCTCCAGTAAGGTGACTTATGTATAAGTCAGCTTCAAGTCAGCTGATAAGGCAGCTTCAAACACAATGATTGATTGCCTGATTGACTGATTATGTGCCATCATTTTTGATTCTTAGTGACCACAGAGATAAATTTTCCTCAGGAGCACCTCTCTCCAGCTTGGTCCTTCAAGTCTTCCAATGCTGCAGCCATTGTTGCTTCTAACTAAATTCATCATCGTCTTCTCTTTCCTTTCCCTTTTTAAGACATAATCTGAGTGTGAAAATGAAAAGACATTAGCTTTTAGATAATAAAATACAATTGAAAATTTGAGATTAATTGAACATTGAATAGTCGGTAAATGAATATTGTCCACTATATCTACTATACTTTCAAAAACACTACCCAAAATGTAGATAGGAACTGTCACACCTGGTTCCATCTAACTATGTTAAATTCCCTAAGGTTGTTGGTAGAACATCCTCAAAGAGAGTTATATTTTGTGGATTAATAGATTTGAAAGCCAGTATAAATACTGTCCCGGATGCTTTTTCAAGAGGAAACTGGACTTTCTGGTTTTCCTTTGAAGACGTTTTGCCTCTCCTCCAAGAAGCTTCTTCATCTCTGATGAGAAGTGAAACATCTTCAAAGAAAAACCAGCCAGTCCAGTTGCTTCTTGAAAAAGCACCTTTGGGACAACCATGACCTGGAAGACTGAGAATTTCCATAGATAGTATAAATACTGTGATGAAAACAGCAACTATGTTCAAAAATATGTCGCCAAGAATTCACAACAATTTCTGGTATGATACATACTCAAAGTTGCAATAGGTGCAATTAAGGAGCAGATAAAAACAGAATTTGTAGCCGTTGAGTTTTAATAAAAATTCAGTAGAAAAAGTAGCCTTTCTGTAGCTGGAATTGCCCCATGTGAGGCAATGCATTCCAATTTTCCCTGCTACTTCAAAGGTCCACAAGTACACAAGAGAGAGTCAGGAATAACAAATGTCAAGGCAGCCATCTATCTATGGGTCATCTTATACCTATGCATAGGTGTAGAGAGCAGAGGTGGGTTCCTACCTATTCGGTCCAGTTCGGTTAGGTAGGACCATACCGGTTCTATCCTTGGTGGCGCCATCTTGATTTTCTCTTCTGCACACGCACAGAACAATCTTCATTGATAAAATGTCATCGTTACTCCTTTTTTAATGTTGGGCGCATACTCAGACTGTTTAAAGTGCAAATGCGCACGGGCGTGGAGCGCAAAATTTTTCGGCACCGAACCGGTAGTAATGGCATCAGACACCCATCCCTGGTAGAGAGTAAAGAAGATGCTGCTGATAGAAATATGCAGGAACCATTACTAAGGCTAAAATGTTTTGGTTTTTTTAAAAATCCAGGACAAGAAATATTTAAAAACTCATCAAGCAGACACCTCTCTAGTCCAGCGGAATATAAAAGGGAGGACCTAGAGTACAATCAGATGTGCACGATTCTGTTTCTATAGTCAATATCAATAAGTTTTATTCTTATTCTTTATTCATGGAGTTGACTTCATGGTCTACCTAGTGGGGCCAACAATATGCCAGGCCAATGCTGGGTGGTGGAAGTTCACTGCCCACTGTGCTGATCAAGACTGAAGCCAAGAGAGGTTTCAAGTCTGTTAGTTTCAGAGGAACCTGCTTCCAGGTTACTCAGTTATAGACCAGGGAGGACAAAAATGTAGTTTTTGTGAACAACCCAATTGAATAAGAGAGGTCCTCTATATAAAGTGTAACTCAGATGTAGGTTGATCTTTGTTTGTTTCTTCATTCAGCACAGATAAAACCTTTTAAAGGGAGCACCTGCCTATTGAAGGTTAAGATAAAAAGGGAAATTGTGACTAAAGGAAGTGCGGGGTGGCGGGGAATGTTATGTCAAAGTCAGAAGAAATAAAAGCAACGTGATACTTTCTTCATCCTCAGGGAGTAGTTCAAGGCAAGTAGTTCAGATTGTTCTGGGTACCACATCAGACAATGAATAAAACACTACAATGGATTTGTAGGAAGTAACATAAATAATTAGTCAAGTCCAAATCCTTTTCAACGATAACTTGATTCTTACTTTCGCAAGCCAGCATGAGAAAGATTTTAACAGGTCAGGGACTGAATTTAATAGCGTTTCCCCAAACTTTTTTATTGAGTTAATTTTTGAGAGGATAAGAAGACAGATTTCTCTCTTCTCTCCTTTCTCTTCTCTCTCCTCTCATCTTCCCTCCTCTCCTCTCCCCTCCCCTCTTTTTTCTTTTCTTTTGCCAAAGATCTGAACATTCTATCCCAGCCTTGTAGCTCAGCATGCCAAGAAAGTACCAGATAAATTAAGGCTGCCCTAACAAGTGTAAGTCATGAATTTCTCTGCACTTCACAACTTTCCTTCTATTTCTCCACCCGTGTGTGGCCCCTGTTGATTTAGGATTGCACCAGGCTTGCAATTGCTTTCAAGCTCACTGTCTCAGTCTGTTGACTAGGATCTAACTTGATGACACAAACATATTTCTCTTGGATGTGATTAATCTATTTAGCAATCTATTCCCCAATTTCCCAGAGAATGAAAAACATGTATATCCCGGAATCTATGAGTCCCAAGGGACACTGCGACAAAAGGAATGCAGTCTCAGCCTTGACTCATGTAACAAGTCAATGTTTTTCTTTGGAGCTCACTTTATTTTTCCTAATTTTTTTGGAACTTCCCTTTGCTATGAAACGGAATAAAATCTATTCTGCAGGTCGGCGTATTCATGTGTGTACATGCTGCCTCTAGGCAACTGCTTTTCTGAGTAAAAGCAACAGCAGACTTTGTAAAAAAAAAAAAAAAACCCAACATTTCCCCTCCTACCCTTATCCCTGCATCAATTTTTTTGTTGAAAAAAAGGCATTTTGAACTGTTTGGAAGATGTAAGAAGTGCCCTGCTCTGCTTTAGCTTTTTAAGGAATCTGGCCCTCCAAGGCTGTCAGATTTGGCAATTCACTTAACATATCCTAAAGCAGTAGTAAGGCAGGAACGCAGCCTTATGTAGGGAACTGGATATGTTATGATCACATCCATTGGGGCAGTAGTGGGTTGCTCCCGGTATGGCTCGGATAGGGCGAACTGATAGTGGCAGTGGTGGTAGCGGGAGGCTCCGCCCATTTGCCCGGATGCTTCTGCACATGCGCAGGAGCTTCTGCGCATGCACAGAAGTGTTGCACGTGCGCGAGCACACACGCACACACACAGGCGAACCGGTAGTAAACAAAATTGAAACCCACCACTGCACTGGGCTCTACTGGAGCCTCAGAAAGGAAAGGGGTCAGAAGGAACCACTGCTCCTCCTTCTTTCCAACACAGACAGGGTGGAGTGGGAGAAGAAGACATGGGCTTCATTTCACCATTGGATGATACCAGCACCAAATCACATACCTGAACATATAGGCAGCTTGGAGAACTCGTTGCTCTCCAGGTATATCTGATTTTGGCCAGGCTGATGGGTTCTCCTCTGAGTCCTTCTCCAAAACACCTCTCACAACCCTACAAAGAGTAACCTGGTTGAATTATACCCCAAAATAAATGTTATACGCCTATTGCATTCCTCATTGATTGTTTTATGTCACTCCTATTGCAGCATATATAGGTGGTCCTGAACTTACAACCATTGAAGTGTGCAAAGTTACAATGACGCTGAAGAAAGTAACTTAGGATCAATCCTCACACTTATACCGGTCCTCATACTTATGACCATTGCAGCATCCCCATGTCACATCATCAAAATTCAGGCACTTTGCAACTGGCGTGTAATTACAATGGTTGAAGTCATGGAATTGCCATGTGCGACCTTCCCAGCTGGCTCCTGACAAGCAAAGTCAATGGGAGAAGATGGATTCACTTAATGACTGCACGATTCACTTAACAACCATAGTGCTTTGCTTAACAACCATGGCCAAAAAAGGTTGCAATATTGAGTGTGACCCACTTAACAACAGCCTTACTCAGCAATGGAAATGTAAGTCAAGGACTATCTATATGTTATTTGGAGAGATCAGATAAAATACAATCCTGCCCCAAAGAAATGTTGATGATCAAAAGAGAGAGAGAGAGAGAGAGAGAGAGAGAGAGAGAGAGAGAGAGAGAGAGAGAGAGAGAGAGAGAGAGAGAGAGAGAGAGAGAGAAGCAAAGTGGGGTTTGAAACAATGGAGTTGCCATTACAAAATTGTTTCGTTGAATTTGCTGCTCTCAGAATTGGCTCAGACCGAGTCACATAAAAGAGGTAACTCAAGTCTCCGGCAAAGCATGGGTAGAAAATGCAGCTTTGATTGCTTAATGTGGCTTGGGAACGGGATAGAGGAGTGCTGTATTTTAAGGTATCTATAGGGAAATTTTAGGATGGCTTTTAGTAATTACCGGTACATACAATAGGAATCCAGGTCAGTATCTTCCAGATCATTTGCTAACTGGAATACCATACATCTTATATTTATTCTCCTAGGGAATTAAAGTAATGGCGAAAATAAAAATAAAAAGTTTGTAAAGGACAAGTATTTTGTTGCATAGTCTTTAGAACAGAGTGGGCAACTATGGCTTCCTTCTGATCTGTGGACTCCAAATCCCAGAATTCTCCCATACTGATTCAGCAATTGTGGGAGGTTGTCAAGGGGCCATAGTTGTTCACCTCTATTTTAGAAACTAGGTTAGGTGTACTCCTATCCTCATGATATTCCACAAGATGACAAAATCAGCCGTCTTTCAGAGAGCATTCACTGTTGATTGGCTTACAGTTTTTAATAGTTTTGATTTTATTTATGATTTTTAAAAACAGATTTTAAGATTGTATGATTATTTTTAATCTTCTACAGCAGGGATGGCTAACCTTTTTGTCGTCACATGCCGAAATAATGCAATGTGCGCATGGTTCCCCACGTCCCCTGCCCCCGTACATGCACCCAACCCCTGAGCATGCATGTGTGATCCCCTGCACTCTCCCTGCCCCCCACACATGCACACAGGACCCCCCACGCTCTCCCACATATGCGTATGGAACTCCCTTACACATGCATGTCTCATGCATGTGCCCTGCCTCCCATGCATGCATGGCAAAGACCCAAAAACCAACTGGCCAGTGGGAGGCGCATGCGCTGTGGAGCTGAGCTGGGGCGATGGCTCGCACACCCTCAGAGAGGGCTCTGCATGCCACCTATGGCACGCGTGCCATCACGATTCTACAGTGCAAGTTGCCATGTATACCCAGAGTTAAATTAAATACGGAAATGCTAGATAAATTAATTATCATGTTAGTGGTACCAAAGCTCACTACTGAAGCTGCACCTCAGTTTGTCGTGCGAAACACTCATGAAGGATCACCTTGTGGTGGCTTCTCCAAGTTAAAAATGAACCCTAAAAAAAAAATCGGCCTATTGTGACTATGAGATAAGTTTTTGGGATGCTACTGCCACCCCAGAAAAATCAAATAAAGGTGATACAAATGTGCGACATGTGTATTTTTTAGGATAGTGTTATGACAAAGTACAGTTTTGTGATTTGTAAATGTTTAATGACTTGGAGATCAGTAGAAATGTTTTTGGAGATGTGGAGAATGAGGAATAATCAATGGATGGGCGTAAAATGTCAAGGCTCAAAGCCTAAAGCCAGACCCCAAAATTTTATTTCATTTTTTCACGAGAAAAACTACAACTAAATAGATAATTGGGAATAGGATTTATCAAAATATTTTCAATGCTGGACCTCAATTTTTCTTTATCATAGTGACCATTCTGCCATTTTTGTCCATGTTTCCTGCCACCCAAAGAGTGGATACGTTCTGTTTTCTCCTTCAGTAACACAGGTAGTCCTCGACTCATGACCACAATTGAGTCCAGAATTTATGTTGCTAAGTGAGACATTTGTTAATTGAGTTTTGCCCCATTGCTGCAATTGATTAGTTATCTCAAACTTATCAATTGCAGTGATACTCTTAACAACCGAGGCAAGAAAGATTGTAAAATGGGGCCAAATTCACTTAACAAATTTCTCTCTTAGCAACATAAATTCTGGACTCAATTGTGGTCAAGAGTTGAGGGCTACCTGTACTGCTCCTTAATCAAGAAGCACTTCATCTTCCCCAGCAAAAGATTCCAGTCCCTTTCCTTGCTCCTTTCCTGTTCATCCCCATTCCCTTTAGTGAGGGATCTTTGTCTCGTTTGTTGTGGCCTGCCAGCGGCCAGCAGAGCTGGCAGCAGATTCAGACTGTGAGGAGGTTGGGGAGGAACATGGGCCAGTCCTGGAGTCTGGGGAAGGCTCTGATGAGGGCTCTGTGTCTGAGGCAGAGACGGGGCCAGAGCCATATGCCAGTTATCAGATGCCTTCAGAGTCAGACATCAGTGAGGCAGATGAGCAGCTGGAGCCTGTTCCCGGTGTGCATGCACAGAGTTGCCAGACGACGGGAACAGCTAAAGAACAGGGGTCGGCTTGGGAGTAAGGCCACAGGAGGAGGATGAATGGCGCCTCCCAGAGGAAATGAAAGAGGAGCGAAAGGGGAGTGGAGTTTGCAGGAGACAATTAGTTCACTTAATCGATGCGAGACTCTCCAAAACTTCTTGCCAAGTTTTGCAGATATAAGCCTGTCAGCTCTCCGAGCCAGATAAGGTCTGTGACTGTAAATCCTCCCTTGAAAGACTTTGCTGGATGTGAATGAGCAGAATTCACAGTCAATTAATAAAAGGGGTTTTTGTCGGGACAAGGAGTTTGCTTCATGCTCTGGGGAAACCTTGGTCAGGACATCGTTGTTATCGCAAAGAGAACTCTTGGAAAAATAATAATAATTCCCTCCCTGGTTACTTGATACACTATTATTCACCTCTCATTGTTTCAGCCAGGGACTCTGCTGCTGTCAGAGGTAATGGAGACCGTACCGCTGCGAAAATTGGCTGTAATTTATTTATCAATTGTTTGCCTGCCTGCCTCCCACAAAATAGCCCATCTCTTTTATGGCTGGGCCTCAGGTATTTGAGAGGCCCCCAAAGTTCAAGGGCTTTCCGGTATTCCAAGTTCTACTTATGGCTTTTCCTGTATATGACACGCAACACCACCCCTGTGGTCTGGAGGCTCTTTTCTTCTTTGCTTTCTTTAGTCACAAATCATCCTGAGGCATCCCTTAAGTGCATTTGTATTGTTAAGTGCATCGGCCTGATTTGGTGTTAATTCAATTTGAGTGCCCTTAATATCTTGAGGGGAGGGGGGGAGGGTGAGAGGCAAGGGTTGTACTCCTTACCTTGTAAAGAAAAAGAAAAAAGAAAAAAAGGAGGAGGAGGAGGAGGAGGAGGAGGAGGAGGAGGAGGAGGAGGAGGAAGAGGAGGAGGAGGAGGAGGAGGAGGAGAAGAAGAAGTTGTTCCAGGTCTGCCTGAGTGCTGAACATCTTTCCCACAGCAATTTACCCAAACGGCTGATAAAATTTTCATAAGGAAATCTTTCTCGTTTTCTCCCACCATTAAGGCCCAGGGAATTAAGAACCATCTCCCGGTGACAGTTTATCACATTTTCCTATTACTGCTGCGTGTACCGAAACCGAATCGGACGGATCGACTCTGAAATTGTCTTCTGCTTTCTTTCACTACTGGCACCTTACTCGTCAGGGCAGGACCTTGGAGCTTTATGCGTGGCCCATTTCTTCCCTCCCCTGTTTCTGGTCAATAAATCCGAGCTGCCCCCTTTATAAACCAGTCACCTCTAGCTGTGTGTATGATGGGAGATGTGAAGGACATCTGGGGCCGGGAAGAAGAGGGAGGGGGGGCAAACATTACAGAGCCAGAGCTAGGTTCTTATTGATGGGAAGAAAAGTCTTCGATACAAAGGTAATGTGGAAAAAAAAAGGATAATCAATCTTGCCTCTCTGTTGCCAAAGGAAGTGGATTAGGGAAATATTGACTTCCCTCCGACAGTGAGGAGAGGGGCAAAATCACAATGGGAAAAATCAGTGTAATAGATGATGGCTTGCATCATGGTCAAGGCTATTAAATACTTCTCTGGGAAATCCACCCGTGGGTGGATTTTCCTCCCGTCATTTCTCAAAGAGGGAACAATCCAGGACAGACTTGAATAAGTCAGCCCTTTAAAACTTTAAAACCTCCATATCAGCTTGTATATTTCTAAAATCGGAATTCTCACAACAGCTATGTTTCAGTGGTGGGATTCAATTTTTTTTACTACTGGTTCTGTGGGCGTGGTTTGGTGGGCGTGGCAGGGGGAGTATGCTGTAAAATCTCCATTCCCTCCCCACTCCAGGGGAAGGTTACTGCAAAATCCCCATTCCCTCCTGATCAGCTGGGACTTGGGAGGCAGAGAATAGATGGGGGTGGGACCAATCAGAGGTGGTATTTACCTGTTCTCTGAATTATTCTAAATTTCCGCTACCGGTTCTCCAGAACTAGTCAGAACCTGCTAAATATCATCTCTGCTATGTTTGCCTCAGAACTCTTTTTATCACTGTCATTATATTTTAGAAACTAGTGGACTTATTTTTTGATCTCTAGTGTGATCTTTTATTTAAAGCTGGGTGGGTCCATTTGTTAATGTTTATCTGGATATTTTCGATCTTGGTTTGGGATTGAGGTGTGCCCATTACTTTTCCCAAAGGTGCTTTTTCAAGAGGCATCTGAACTTTCTGGTTTTTCTTTGAAGATGTTTCTCCTCTCATCCAAGAAGCTTCTTCAGCTCTGATTGGATGGTGGGGAATGGAAGGATTTATACGTTTTGCCTTCGAAGAAAAAACAGAAAGTTCAGTTGCCTCTTGAAAAAGCACCTTTGGGACAACCAAGACATGGATGTCTATAGAATCTCCATAGACTTTCATTACTTTTGGGATGACCTGTGTGAGACTAGGATAGGAGAGTGCAGTGCTTCTGGATTTGGTGATGTTCTTCCTTCTGTGAGGGGATATTGGTTCTGGAAGTCCTCTGTTTTGGGATGTCACAGGGTTCGACACTGTCCCCTTTAAATCTACATGATGTCACTGGGACAGGTCATTCACCAGCGTGGGAGTCAGGTATCAATATGCTGATGACAGCGTCTGAATTGGAAAGGAGAAGCAGTTGAAGTTCTGTCTCTGCACAGGTAAATCCTGTGCACAGTTGCAGCCATTCCTTGATCAGGAGCTGTTGTTGATACTCACTCATCCCCTTGTTATCTCTCTTTTAGGGAATCAGTTTGTTCTACCTGATGCAGAAGCTGGAACTACGGTAGTCATATCATAGTCATAAACGCCTGATGACCATAAGATGTCAGCAAAGAGATACAGAAAACACAACTCTTTGTTGTCACTTTGTAGTTATTTCGACTGTGCAGCTCAGATATGATAGCCTAAACGGAGAGACAGGCAATTCTGACAAAAAGCAGCTGCTTACCTCCTTGTACAACTTAACTCAGAGCACACCACTCTTCACTCCATCTACACAAATATTTGCCTGGGCTTTCCTTGTCACTCTTCCTGGATGAAACCTTTTTACTCCGCTAAAATGGTACCATCTCATGTCTGGCTTTGATGTTGAATGTTCTTGTGGTTTTAATATATGGGTTGATTTACTTTCAGATAATATCTGTACAAGCTCACCAAGTCACAAATGAGCCAACCATGTTTTAGTATAATATGTTATGTGAATCCTGACAATTTGTGGTGTAAGAAAGAGGGTCTCCAAACTTGACAACTGTAAGACTTGTGGACTTCAATTCCTCAGCCAGCCATGAGTAATTCTGGGAGTCGAAGTCCACAAAGTCTTAAAGATGCCAAGTTTGGAAACTCCTGGTTTAGGGTCTGGGGCAAACCAGGAATTGAGTAAATCATGGTTAAACTGAACACAGATCAATTTTTTGTAGGAAAAAATAATGGCAATGTAAGATTGTTAGATCGGGTAATGAGAAGGCAGACACAGGCTTAACGTAACAACAGCTCTTTATTACAGTAGAACAGTATGTACAATCCAGCAACTGCTTGGTCTGACAGCAGCCCTTTTATAGGGAGCCTCTTAGCCAATAGGATTAAACCTCTGTTCCCGCCAGAACAGAGGTCCAGAGTGGAAACTCTGGTAGCTAGAGTGAATATCTAACAAAGATGACGAGAACTAACCTGTAATGGCCAAGCAACCAGATCCACTTGGGAGGGGCCCAAGTCAGTAACTTTATTGTGTTCTGGCTATACAAGAATTTCTCCAGACTGCTTGTCTTCTCTTGGGAGTAACCAAATAAAGTTCCATGGGACTTGGGGTGGGGGATGGTCAGACCCGTGCCTCTTGCGGCTGCGCAAGGACTCAAGGCTAGTTTTCCATTTGACCTCTCCTCCTTGCCTGGCTGGGACATTCCCAATACAACCAACTAGAAGAATTTTAGCTCTTCAGACTTGCAGGAAATAAAACTGGCTAGGATTTTGCACTGCTCTTGGTCACAGTATCTGCCCTGGGATGCATCATCAAGATAATTACTCTGAAAGAGCAGCTAGCCCCAACCCAGACTAATTATTTAGTTCACCAATCAGAAGTGCCACGTCAGAGCTTTTTCATCAGTGTCATCTCATTGTGTTCCTCTGAGTTGGCAACCTGGTGCACCCCACAAATTCTGGACTTCCACAAATCCTTGCTACTGAACGGGACAGATGGGGAATCCTGAAGGTTCTTCTGAAATAGAGATACTACATATGATCTGATAAGTAAACGCTGTTTACTTACTTGAGTGATGGAGGAGTAACACCTCCTTAAAAAAAACCTTGGTCCGTCTGCCCCAGCTGGTAGCATTTCATAAGGGCCCCTTTCCAGGAGAAGACGGTCAATGGTTTTGAAGGCGGAAGAGGGCTTTACGCCCCAACGGCAGATAAAGCGGCAGAACCGTCTTCTAGGAGAAGGGAAACTCTGATTACAACCCTCCACTGCCTTGTGGCTATATCCACTACTGGAAAAGGCTTCAGGAATCAACCTCGAGACAAATCCTTAGCTGGAGACCTGAAGCAGTTCGTGACTGTGTACACCCATGTTCTAGTAACTCCTGCGATGCAGCTAGAACCAATCGTATCGACTCTGCCGTTCCACTGGACTATTTCAGCAACGTGGAGAGGGGGGATCTGCTGCTTGGGTAACAGTCTATCCTCCATATTAATCTACCCAGGCGTCGTGCTCTGGAGAGGACACTCCAGCTTTCCAGAGCACGATACCATAGTCTTTTGAGACTGATGGATGCCAATGAACGAAACGCTGTTGAACTCCAGGTATCACACATTCTGGTTGACATAACTTGCAGTGAAGGATGATGGGAACAATAACAACTAGAAGGCACTTACCACAACACCCCTCTTATCGAGACAAACTGCATGGCTTTCTGAGGTGCCATCTGGCATTCTGGGAACTGGACTCTTATTTTGCCTTTGTGAATATTGAAATACTAAGTTGAAGGTTTGTTTAGACATCTTTCCCCAAAGCAAAATTCAATGGCAACTGCTGTTTGCTATGTACTGATTGGCTGTTTTATAATTCGGGGTTTTGTAATCACCATTATACGGACGAATGATTTCTCAAACCTACTCAAACCACCCCACTTAGTATCACTCCTAGGTCTGCTACTTGGACAAAAAAGTTACACAGAAAACCCTTTGCATTTTATAGGCGATTGTTTTCTTTCCATAAATTCAGAACGGATGCAGTAATCAGTTGAAGTGTTGCATTTGTGACCGAGAACTACTTGGATTCTCCTTAGCTTGATGAACATGGCTAAAATCAACATATTGGGAGCATTAACTCAATCATAACAACCACGGCAAAAGTCAGATATCATTTAAAAAGTGTAATTTTGTCAGGGAACACTTGGTTGGTTTTTTTTTTTAAAGAAAAGTGCTGAATTCCAAGTTATCGGGAACTTTATAATCAAAGTCCTTGGGTTAGTCTTAAGTTGTCTTTTCTTTTAGAAGTATCTCAGCTGTATTGATTATGCTTCACACACATTCACCTAACACTAAAGGCTTGTATCTGTACTTCATGCTGCTGCCATCCGTCACAGCAGGAACCCAGAGGAAAAGTGCTGCCTCTAAAAGCTGGAGCAGCGGACGAAAAGGAGATCCAACACAATCACTGCCAGCCCCTGCCCAGAAGGCTTTAGGGCTAAAAGCCTGGGTGCTTGCTTCCCCCCCCCCCCCGCAAACTCTGTTGAAAACAATCGGAGTTAACTTGGTAGGGTTGTGTACTTAAGGCATCCAAAAGAAATAATTAGGTGGATTTTTCCAAAGGAAGAAACACATCTTACATCATGATCTTACTTATTTTAGTCCGGTTATTAACTGAACTATTTCAGGTAGTCCTCGATTTACAACAGTTCATTTAGTGACTGATCAAAGTTATAGTGGCGCTGAAACAATTGAGTTATGCCCATTTTTCGCAGTTATGGCATGTGATCAAATTTCAGGTGCTTGGCAACTGGCTCAAACTGATGACCATTGCTGTGTCCCAAGGTCTTGCGATTCCCTTTTGCAACCTTCTGACAAGCAAAATCAATGGGGAAGTCAGATTCACTGAACAACCAGGTTACTAACTTATTCATTGCAGTAATTCTTTTAACAACTCAGCCAGGAAAGGTCGTAAAATGGAACAAAACTCACTTAACAAATGTCTCACTTAAAAAAAAAGAGAGATTTCAGGCTCAATTGTGGTGATACGTGGAAGACTGCCTTTACTTCAAAGGCTACATAATTTGATGATAAATAAGTTTGGTCTAGTGGTTAAGACACCAGGCTAGTAAATCACTATATAATAATTAGTTTTCTGTGTATAATTCCTAGTTATGAGGCATGATCACTTAAACCGGCAACAAGCTCTTCGGGCACAGTAAACGTGCCAAATAGACAGTTAAACAAATGTTTAATTTAAGAACCCATAGCAGCAACAAGAGACAGGTGATCCAAAGGTATACCGAATAATGGTGTTTTTTTTTAATATCTAGGAAAGTTAAGCAACTTTCTTTAGGCTTGTGAAAAGATGTCAGATCAGATTCAAAAAGTAATCAGCCATAGTCTCAATATTTGTGATTGCCTGCGGGGGGGGGGGGGGAGAATCTTCTGTCTCTTTAGGTTCAGAAGCCACAAGGATCCTTGGCAGATCGTCTGATGAAGGACAAGCAGTGTGTTTACATATGAGTGACACTTTGGTGTTGTGATGAAATTGTTGGTTTGTAACCCGAGAGACTGTGAATTCTAATTCTCCCTTAGACACAAAAGCTGGCTGGGTGATTTTGGATCAGGCAGCCTCTTTAGCCCAATCTACCTCACAGGATTGTTGTGGAGGAAAGAGGAAGTGTTTTATGTAGAGTAAGTAAGCACACTACAGGCCATCACTGTGCAGAACCCATTTTACTAGAGAGTGGGTGATACAATGGGAACAGGAAATGCATCAGAGGAATCCTAGATATCTTTTCACAAGCCTAAAGAAAGTGCTGTTGCTTTAAGAGCTGCCTTAACTTTAATGAGCAGATTCCTTAAATAAGTGGCATCTTTCTTTTTCTCTCAGATTTCCTCAGAGGTCTGAAAAAGGTCAGGTTCACTTAATGAATAGCAGAGACTGCCAGATCATTCTGGAAATTTGCTTAACTTTCCTAGATATTAAAAAAAACACCATTATTCGGTATACCTTTGGATCACCTGTCTCTTGTTGCTGCTATGGGTTCTTAAATTAAACATTTGTTTAACTGTCTATTTGGCACGTTTACTGTGCCCGAAGAGCTTGTTGCCGGTTTAAGTGATCATGCCTCATAACTAGGAATTATACAGAGAAAACTAATTATTATATAGTGATTTACTTGACGGCGGTGAATGTAAACATTACATTTCTTATATATTCCTGTACATAGTTCTATTGGAAGAAAAATCTGGTCTGGTTCCAAGTTGAGACAAAGATGCTGGAAATAAAATGGAGGCTTCCTACAAGGAAAGACGGCCTCTTTTTATTTGTTTTTCTAGAAACTTCAGTGACAGCAGCATGTTTCTGGGGTAGCTCACAAAATGGGGTTGAAATAGATGGGCTTTTATACATGCTTTTGGGCTTTGTGATTGAGATGCCTGTTCCTATGTAAGAATGTGTCCTTTAATATTTTAATTAATTAAAAGAAAATAAAAATGATTGCCAACGTGATTGCCAACATCCGATAGTGGATATGACACAACAACAAGAATAATATTTTAATGGCTGTTGCCAGATTCCTATGGGGTCATGGCTGGCACTTCAGGCAAAAGGGAAAATGCAAATCCTAGGTCCGTGATGGCAAACCTATGGCATGCATGCCGAAAGTGGCACACAGAGCCATCTCTCCAGGCACGTCAGTCATCGCCTGTTGCTCCTCCAGGTTCCAGCATGCACATCAGTGGTGGGTTGCCATTTTTTTTACTACCGGTTCGCCGCCACTACTATTAGTTAGACCGATCCAGGCCGAACCGAGAGCAACTCACCTCTGGTGCACATGCATGCCGGCCAGCTAGTCTTTGCATGCGCACCAGAAACTGGAAGTTCAGGTGACCAGCACGCATGCACCTGTACATGCCCATGCCGGAAACCAGAGGCTCAGCATGAACTGCTCTTCCACGGTGCTCCTCTGCATGCGCACGCACTCCTGTTTCGGCACTCAGTGCCGAAAAGGTTCACCAACACTATCCTGGGTGTTTGTCTGAGCTAATCTTGTCAGCTCTGTTTTGCCTAATTGTGTTGCTTATTTGGAGTCTCTTTGCTTATGAATAGATTGGCCCAGCCTTTTTAAATGGATACAAAAACCTCCATTCCAAAAGAACAGCCTCTTAAAACTTCTGCTTGAGGCTGTTTTCTTATGGCAGGAAGACTGGGGATGCTTTCTGCCTTTAAGAACATGTCATTCCATTCCTCCTTTGGGGAAATGTAATATTCTGCCTTTTTAAATATCCCCCAAAATATTTCATAGGGGGGGGGGCTTCCCACAGTTACTCTTATGCCCATTTGAAAAAAAGCACAGCTTTTTCTTATCAGACATCTATCTAAGCAGTCACCCCTCCAAATGGTATTTTAGAAGAGAATTTTACATATTTACTTCTTGCTAATAAAATTTGCTTCTTGCTTTTTTCCCTTATCCTGACGGTGCCTTTTGCTTAGAGCCAGAAATGGATTTGGGTTTTCCTGCCCATACAATGAAAGAGAGGAAAAGCTAATCCTGTTGAACTTCTACCTTTCCTGGTTCTTCAAAGCCATCACTTTTCAGTGAGAAAAAAAAGATGCTGATTTATGTTTAAAAAGGGCATCTCCTGACCCACTCTGTCCTAAATAGTGCCACAGAATGCCCCCTGAAAAAGCTAGCTCTTTTCAATGTGCTTTGGTGGAAGTCAAATTTGCCAGATCTTAAGTTTTGTCTTCTCTGCCGAAGATTGATTGTTTGTTTGTTGGGTTGTTTTTTACTTTAAAACTAAGAGCAGTGGCCACCACGGGGGAAAATCACATCTATCTCTCTCAAGAGTGAAAGATAATAAATCACTTTTCACAGGTGAAATCTTTTATTTATGCTTTGGGATTCCCTTTTATTGAAGAAACCAGGGTGGTCTTTGGCTTTGGTAAAGGCTCACTTTAGCAAGAATTCAAATCAAGTTGACACGTCTCGATGAAACTTCTCAGGGTAAGTGCCCATGGCTCTGCTTTACTGCAGGGGTCTCCAACCAACATGGGCTGGCTGGGGCATTCTGGGAGTTGAAGTCCACAGGTTTTAAAGCTGCCAAACATCCATGCTTAACTGCATTTGCACCTCATTCTCAATGTAGATTCTAGGGTTTTTTGCCCCCTTTCTCCTTTACTCAGGTGTAACAAGTGTCTTCTTGTCCTCGTGTGTGTAGGATTTTTTTTTTAAAAGTAAATGTCAGTGAGTTTTACTGGTAGCCTTCAACTTATGATTGTAATGGAGCCTGTCCATCACTTCTGTAAGTTGTGATGGTCCTAAAACAGTCTGATGATGTGACTGACCTGATTTTACAAACTTTTTTTTTGCAGTGGTCATTAAACAAAAGCTGCATTTGCTAGATGAACCAATGTTTCACTGTGGCTGTGATTTTGCAGAAAACTTGGAAGTAAGTGCTGGCTTTTAGCAAAACCATGCTCACTTGACTGCGGGACTCTACAAACTGCTATAAATGCGGTTGTGTGGCTAAACCACACTGTGTTCAGTCACATGACCGCAGAAGAAGGTGACCATTGGAACTTCAAACCTGGGTTGTAAACTAGCCCCAAACTAGCCCCAAGGTCATAAGTTGAGGACTACCTGAATATAGCATGTTTCCCCCAAAATAAGACAGGGTCTTATTTTCTTTTGACCTCTGAAATAAGTGCTTGGCCTTATTTTTGGAAAGAATCACATTTTTGGATTGGTCAAATAAACATGTTCCTGATGGAAATTAGCATAACATGAAAAAGCTTAGGCTGCAACCTTTCTTCCAGATATTGTTATTGGTTGCTTGTAAAGAAAATTTTAAAATATACAAAATGGAATATTAAAAACTGTGATGTATATTATACTTCTTGATGCCATTTTATTATCTCATATTTGTATAGTACACTTTTCAAAATGATTTCTTGTATCTTAAAATGAGTGCCTAGAAAGGACAGTTTACTATATATTAGTGGGATGTTACCAGACTGAATACAGTGACTTAAGATCTTGCTAAATTTCATTTGGTTGACTAATAAAATACTGACTGTTCAAAAGACTTCAAGTCACAGAAATTGCAAAAAGAATGACTTTAGCTTTGAACTATTTGCTAAGCAACACTTCTATAGCCTTCTAGTTAAGGTTAAACCCTAGATATTTCTGATGTATTCATTATAAACTGGCCTGAGACTTTCAAATGAACAACAACAAGCTTATTTATAGTACGGTTAGTCCTCAAATTACCTGGTTGAGCCCAAAATTTCTGTTGCTAAGCAAGACAGTTGTTAAGTGAGTTTTGCCCCACTTTTATGACCTTTCTTGCCACAGTTGTTAGTGAATCACTGCTGTTGTTAAATTAGTAACATGATTGTTAAGTAAATCTGATTTCCCCATTGACTTCGCTTGTCAGAAGGTCACAAAAGATGATCACATGACCTCAGGACACGGCAACCCTCATATATATGAACCCGTTGCTAAACATGGCACAGTGGTTAGAATGCAGTATTGCAGCCTAATTTTGCCGATTGCCAGCAGTTTGAGCCTGACTGGCTCAAGTTTGATTCAGCCTGCTATCCTTCCGAGGTCGGTAAAATGAGGAACCAGATTGTTGGGGGCAATATGCTGACTCTAAACCGCTTATAGGGCTGTAAAGCACTATGAAGCGGTATATAAGTCTAAGCGCTATCACAATTGCTATCTGAATTTTGATCACGTGATGGGGATGCTGCAATGGTCATAAGTGTGAAAATGGTCATGTCACCTTTTTTTAGTGCTCTTGTAATTTCGAATAGTTACTAAACAAATGGTTATAAGTCAAGAACTACCTGTAATGGTTAGTATAATCGCTTGTAGCCCCTAATCTACTTTTCCTAGAAGGCCTCATTTACTAGCTAAATCCTGTTTCTCTTCTTTCTAGACTCTCTTGCCATACTGAAGCCTCCTAGTCATAGATTAGTATCATATTTCACAGCATTTCCCCTTCTTTAAGACATGAAATGTATGTCATCCAGAAATACACAATAACCAACCGCAACCTTTTTCAGTTTCCTAATCCCAATGTGATGAGTAGAATATAAATCAGTTCTAATAGCACCCAGGGATTATTCTGCCCCGTAAATTATTGGCATTTCTACCAACACAAAGTCCTCCCTATAATGAGACGCCTTTCAAACCACACTGCTTTTAAAATTCATAGCCTTGAGGCTTGCATACAAGAACTGGAGTCTGACCATGGTGGCAGGATATTGTCAACTTTTGATTGTGTTATCACAGCCTTGTTTTGGTCTCGTGCAAGTTTATCGTAACATGAATACAGACGGCTTCTTTTGAAATGAGGAACAGCTGTCTTTTGCTTATTCTCATTGTGCCTTTATTGGCATTAACAATATAGGACAGATAATCCTCACCTACTTTTCAACATCTGTAAGGTTCATCTGAACAGAACATCAGCATCAAGCTAAGATTATGCATCTTCTTGCGTCAGTGTTTATTGTCTGAATGTTCTTTCAGCTTCTCCATTGGTTTGTGGAGAGGGTGTTACCCATGGCTAATGATGGCAATAGATTTATAAGAGTGCCCATTTTATTTTATTTTTTGAAACAAAGTTTTTTTTTATTTTTTGTTA
The DNA here is from genome assembly GCF_964273705.1 of Natrix helvetica. Lineage (NCBI taxonomy): Eukaryota > Metazoa > Chordata > Lepidosauria > Squamata > Natricidae > Natrix > Natrix helvetica. Next base: position 82,228,486 of record NC_138552.1, read on the forward strand.
CGTATTTTAATTTCTTTTATAAACAACGTGTTGCCCGGGTTTCCCCCCCCCTTAACCTCTTCTCTTATGCATAGTTCATTTCACATCATATTTCCATTTCAAATTTCAGCCATCTCATTTTCTTTCCATATTTTCCAATTTAAATTTAATTTCTTCTTAATATATCAACAATATCATTATTTGCCCCTCCAAGTTAATCCAATTTAACATTTCATTTCCATCTATTTTTCTGTTTAACTATAGATAACATATATCCTCAAATTTAATTTTGTATAATGAACATTTCACAGTGAATTATCCACAATTAATAGTATTAATCTATTTCCCTCACATCGTATTAGCTATATACCATTGGCAACGTTATTAACGTATTTCATTCTATTCTACTAGTAAATCCTTTTCCTTCTTTCCTCCTTTCAACCATTTTCTCTTGGTCTCTCAGAAACTTCACTTCTCTTATATTCTCTTCTTTTCACCCATTCGCCTAGGTTTTTCTTTTTTCTGGTTTTTGTAGTTCCTATATTTTTTCTTCCCAATCTTTTTTTCTCCCTTTTAATTCTATTGCTTTGATCACTTTCCCCAATTTTTTCCCCAGTCTTTCCCCACTGTTCCCAGCTTAAATGTTTAATTTTCCCTTTTTGGGGGCCACAAGGGTGTGTCCGTTTTATGATATCTCGTTGCTTAGTCTATATTCAGAAATAACAGCCCCAGTGCTTCCAAGGTCTGTCTGACATTTTGTGCAACCATCAGTGGCTCCCGCCCCTCCCCAGAAGGCTTAATCTTATGGCAACTGTACCAATCTCCTCTGAATAGACCTAGAATAACTTTATTGTCACTTTGAATGTACACTAATGAGCATACATTTAAAATGAAATTTTGTTGCATACAGCTCTCAAAGGGTCACCACCTCCAATATACACTACATAAACATGACAAAATAATAGCAATAGTACTTAGACTTGTATACCACTTCACAGTGCTTTACAGCCCTCTCTAAGTGGCTTAAAGAGTCAGCCTGTTGCCCTCAACAATCTGGGTCCTCATTTTACCCACCTCGGAAGGCTGGAAGGCTGAGTCATCCTTGAGCCTGGGGAGATTTGAACTGCCAAATTGCAGGCTGCAGAAGTAGCCTGCAGTACTGCACTCTAGCCACTGCGCCACCACGGCTCAGTTCTTGCATAAATGCAAAATTATGCCTGTACCACATATATGACACAGAGAAACACACAGTCTAGTTTGGATGTACACCTGTACAGTACATGGCGAGAAAAATGAATTTTGTGAGTTTACCAGATGGATGGCATAGGGAACAAAAACTGTTACAGAATCTGGTGGTTTTGGTATGTAAATGATACAAAGATTTAACTTAGTCATGGGCACCCACATTTTCTTCCACATTTTGGCCTTTAATGATGCCTCGGTGGTCTTCATGAAACCTTTTCAGACATCTTTTAACTCAAGCAATTGTGTCAGCGTGGAAGATTATTCCCCATGATACTCTAAGGCAGTGATGGCTAACCTTTTATCGTTGTGTGCTGAAAGAGCATGGCACACCCATAATGCAATGTGTGTGTGATGCCCTCCCGCTCCCCCCGTGCATGCACGTGCGACCCCCGCACGCCCCTTGTCCCCACATGCGACCCCCCCGTGCGTCTCCACACGTTGTGTATTTCCCGAATGCGCCCTGCCCCCATGCATGCATGGCAGAGATCTGAAAACCAGCTGGCCGGCCAGAGGCGCATGAGCTGAGCTGGGACGATGGCTTATGTGCCTGCAAAGAGGACTCTGTGTGCCACTTGTGCCACACGTGATATATGTTCGCCATCATGGCTCTAAGCCTTCCTGCTTCGGCAGAGGTGAGACTCTTGGGCTAAACATGCTGTATCCACTTGAGGATAAGGGAAAATAAGTGGACAAATGTGCTGTGACATTTTGCAAAGACATACTAGCATCTTACACTGTGATGCAAACGCACAGTGACAGCATTTGCATGTTGATATTGCCACGTGCCTGTTGTCATTCTGGTTTCATAATATCCTTTGCTGCAGACATAGCTGATAATGACGCATCAGGTTGCATAAAGTTTAATATTACCAGTTGTCATGAGTCAGAAGTAGCACATCAGTGTAGAATCAAGGGAACAGCTCAAAGTTATCTTTATAGATTCTGATACCTTAACTGTCAGTGATGCACCTTCCTCCATTGTATTATATCTATATATGTATAAAAACAGCTGTGTGTGTCTGTGTATCTTCCAGTGTAACTCTGGAACGCCTCAAGCAATTTCAACCAAACTTGGTACACAGATTACTTACCCTTTGGAAACAAATACTGTATTGTGGGGAGTAAGACACCCTTAACACTCCTGGGGGACTGTTGTGATAAGAGCCTGTTGTGCCTTAAAGCAACTTCTACCGTACTGCCTTAAAATGGCTACTGTACAGTGCTGTGGAGTTGCCATGGTACTCTGTGTGTGTGTGTAAATTTTTGTAAGCTGCCTAAGGTTCTAAAATGAGTGGGCAGCCATATAATTATAGATAGATAGATAGATAGATAGATAGATAGATAGATAGATAGATAGATAGATAGAAAGAAAGAAAGAAAATGTAAATGAATTGTAAAATGGCAGTTCAACATACCTTCTTAAGGTGGGAGAACTACTTCAGATTTCTTTTCATTATTTCAGTAAACATTTACATAACATCTGCTATGCTACTTAATCCGTCCCTTCAATATTAGATTACTTTAGATTTTGTCCCGGGTTTTGTTTTCTTGCTCAGTTGGTTAATACAGATGCTAGAGCTTTTGAGTTTCACTGATTGTCCAACAGAGACTGTGCAGAGGGGGAAGCTTTTTCTGTAATATTTTCATAGGCAGGAATTTAGGATCCTGGAGCACCACATATATTTTGTCTGTTTATACTCATCTGAACTGAGAACAGATTTTAGCTCTCCCGAGCATTTTACTGCTTGATGACATCTTCATTGTTATTATTACTCATTACAAACAGATTTCCAAGAGTAAGGTCATTCAATGGCAAATCCATCACCAACAGTTAATGGCAAAAGGTGGCTGGAGCCAAGTTTCTGAGATTGTACAGACCATTGGGCACAATCCAATGTAAATCAGATTGCAATTGAAGCCTATTGATTCCAATGAAGTTTACACTGGCCACAACACATTCATGCCACACTTTTCAATGGGACATCAGATGACAAGGCATCATGATGGATTTTGTCTCCATTATACAGTGTCTTGGAAAGGTGGGGTTGAAATGAACCCTTTTTCGTGGGTTGCTTTCTGTTTGAGAGAAAAGAGCTAAAATTTAATTACAAATGAACACAGACTCATTTTTAATTCTTCAACTGTTAGCTAAGAAGCTGTTGGTCAGTGGGCTGATTTATGTTGACTTGTGAGCATGGAAGAAGCACTTCTGAGTTAGTAATGACACTTTTCTAGGTAGTAAGACCTGATGTGCTTTCTTTCAAAGCCCTCACACACAGGGGTGAAATCCAGCAGGTTCTGACAGGTTCTGGAGAACTGGTAGAGGAAATTTTGAGTAGTTTGGAGAACCAGCAAATGTCACCTCTGGCTGGCCTCAGAGTACAGTGAGAATGGAGATTTTGCAGTATCTTTCTCCTGTCATGCCCATCAAGCCAGGCCCACCAAGCCACGCCCACAGATCTGGTAGTAAAAAAAAAAAGAATTTTACCACGGTTCACACATTGCTGTGCTGGCAGAAGCCCCAAGTAGAGTTATAATTCTTTTTTCTATCATGAATAGTACCTGCTAGTTTCAGAAAATGCTAAAACAATTGGAACATTTAAAAAATTAAGAGGCATATTTTCTCATTCTGTATATACTGTATCCCAAAGGATTAATGCAGAATTTGCATTAATTGGGCAGAAAAGTCATCATGTGGCCATATTTTCAGCTCCTTCGTCGTTTCCCCACGTTTTTCATTTTTTCACATTTTTATTTATTTTTCATTTATTTAATTGACTTGCTTAACTTTCCATGTACTCATTAACTCACTTAACTTTATGCATCTGTTTCGCTTGATTTACTCCAATTAAACTTTTTCCTAATTTACTTATTGCTGTAACATATAAAATAAAAGACACAATCAGATACAAAGCAATATATGCATATTTAAAAAAAAAAACTAAAAAAACCCACCCTAAAATGAAAAGTCAATTTCTTCAACAAAATAAAACATTTATATTTTAATATATACCCAAGTGACTCCATTTTTAAGCAACAACATAATATTGAAAAATAGAATGATGTAGTAGGTTGCCATGAACCTGAAACTAAATGTGAAATTAGGATGGACTCAGATTTTATAATTCATTTGAGGCAGGAAAATTGCATTTGGTTTGAGGGGGTCCTTTGTGCTCTCTGAACTTGGTTGTTTGCTTGCAGACGTTTAATTGCCCAAACTAGGTAACATTATCAGTGCTAGTAAAGAATGTGGTTTTCTCTCAGTTTATATTCTAGTGGCTTGTCCTATCAGGATTGGTGGGAGTGGTCTTGGAAGTTCTTTGGTTGGCCTCTTTATTTCATTGGTAGTTCCTTGATTGAAGTATTGTTCATTTCTTGATTGTTGGTCTGATGTTAGTCTTGGTGTTAATCTGTACTCGACTGAGTGTTGATTGCTGGTGGGGAGGTATTTTGGCTTCTTCCAATCTAGTTTTCTGATAATGTTTTCTGATTTTTTTTCAAATCAATAAGTCAGTCTGCAATATTAACTAAATCTATACAATAACAATTTTTTCACAGCACAATTCTTCCCATGCTAAATCATATCCCAATAAACCCATAAACTTTATTCCCAAGTAAATTAATGTAGTCTCTCATTAAGAAGCAAATCTCAAAGGGGCTTATTTCTGATGGAATCTAATAACACAGGGTTATAGTCTTAGATGTCTTGTGTTGATATCATAAACAGAACAGTCTATTTTTTGTTTCATATATATCCTGAAGTCCTGAACTTCCAGTTGATCTGTTGGGCCATTTTTCACCCTCCCCAGGCTCCAGACGTTTTCCTGAAGCCTGGGGAGGGCAAAAAACAACCCAACTGCCCAACCGGAACTTCATTCCTAAACTTCCTGTTTGCCCATTGGGCTCATTTTTTGCCCTCCCCAGGCTCCAGGCACCTTCCTGAAGCCTGGGGAGGGCGAAAAAAGGCCCGACAGTCCAACCGGAAGTTCGCTCCTGAACTTCCTGTTTGCCCGTTGGGCTTGTTTTTTGCCCTCCCCAGGCTCCAGGGGCTTTCCTGAAGGCCGGGGAGGGAAAAATAGCCTCTCACTGCCCTCCGGAGGGCCATAAATAAGTTGGGAACCTGTTTTCACTGGTAAAGCCCTTGGGCCATTGCAGGTGCCCCAAAATGAATGATGTTAAGCTAGCCAGGCCCCTTGGCCACGCCCCCCAGGTCAAACACAACCCTGAGGTGACCCTGAAATCGAGTTTGACATCCATGAGCCTTAGTGAGAGGAAGGAGGCCCATCTGACCACAGACTACATTAGTGCAAACTGTGAAGCTAGGCTAGCTTCATTGCATGATGATCATGATCACGGTATAGAGTTTCCTGCCTAGGCAGGGGGTTGGACTAGAAGGCCTCCAAGGTCCTTCCAACTCTACTATTGTATTGTATTGTATGTTTACTGTTATTCTGAGCTAAAGAGTATCATTGCTAAAGTCTGGCATTCAGAACCTCACACCAACTCTGACCGATCTATTCAACTCAGAGCACTCCAACTTTGCAAGGAACAAAAGAAATGCACAAGAGCCCTATTTCGGATGTCCCATCTGAATGCTGGAATCTCAGGGAAAGGCAGCTTATTACTCATTCAGCAAACTTGGGGCTGAAGCCCTGGAGAACCCCTGAGCATTTTCTTTGGCTCCTGCACCAACCGTTGACATCATCTTTGTATTCACTATTCATCTGCTGCAGCTCAGGGCTTAAGGAAGTGTGCGAGCTTCATTTCGGAGTCTGGGGAAGGTCTGGTCAATAGCTTTGGGGATTTTGCTGGGAACTTAGGTTTCTTTTTCTTACACATTTGGAAAGCATGACCAATTCCAGCTAAACATAGTATGCAGTACAAGTAAGACTTTCTAAAAGTTCAAGATAAGGCAGGCAGATCTTCTAACTGCACTATGGCAGCCAGTTCTTAGGTCAACCTCAACACCAATGAAATGTAGCATCATGGCCAGCAAAGCTAAGAGCATGACAAAAACTCTAGATACAAAAAATGTGTCAGACAGAAAAGTATTCTTACAACATGCCAAGATATTCCTGAACAACATTCTAGTAATAGCCTGACATTCCAAAGATTCCCCTTTATTAGCTACATGGTCGGTATAACAGTGTTGTTATTTTCCCAGTACATACAGTACTATGTGGATAGTGGACATTTGCAAATAGCACAGCACAGCGTAGCATAGTGTAGCATAGACATAAGAGTGGGATAGGGATAGGGATAGGGGTAGAGGTAGGAGTAGAATAGAATAGAATATTTTTTATTGGCCAAGTGTGATTGGACATACACAATAAGCAGAAGCTCTCAATATACATACAAGCAACAAAGTGACACAAATTATTAGACATGATCATAAATCATAAGATACAACCAGCAAAGTGATACTTACCAATAGGAATAGGTAACAGGAAAGGTGAGAAGGATAATAGTAATACAGTCCTACTACAAGATTAGGTATCCTTAGGCATAAGACAGTGCTGTGGGAATTATGTCTTTTGTTTCCACTCCCAATGCCCCACACATTCAGATCACAATGATTTAATTAATGCAATCTCTCCAGTTGACCAATAGAAGCTCGCGCAAAATGTCCTGCAACCAGTATCACATCCTTGGCACTGCCAGCAAAAGGTAAAGCTCACATGTCTCTCAAATTAAGAGCACCTCTAGGGGAAGACTTTCCATATGAGCTTCATGCCATTGTATTTTGTAAAATTGGGAAGCTACTGTCATTTACCAATGAAGTTCTGCTGGGGCAAGTTCTATCTGAAGCTTCAATATTCATTGCATGAGCTCTCATCTTTCTTCTCTGTCTTTTTTTTTAACTCTGGTTATTCATGCATATCTTTTCATATCTGCTCCTAGGCATAAAATGTCAGCTAGTATGGGAAAACATACCATACAAGGACAATAATGAGCCTTGTAATGCTGTGAACATGATGACATTTCAGGAGAGGCACCTGTGTGTTTGTCATAGATTTCTATAGTGAGGTATTTATGCCTCTAGCTGGAGATAATTGGATCCATGTGAGTCTCAACCACATGGAAGTCAATGCATATAGAAGTGGTTTTACAAAGAGATCTCTCTTGTACATTCAGGCATCTAAAAAAAGTGTCCTAAGTAAGGCTAATTAGTCTGTCAAATGTATTGTTTATGAAAATCTTGATAAGTGCCATCGTGTTTCAAGAATATCTTTATGAGATTTTATCAGTTTGAAAGTCCATGCAACTGGAAGAATATAGGTCTAAGAATCGGAATCCTTAGATCAGTATTTCTCAACCTCAGGAAATTTAAGATTAACTCCCCAGCCAGCGTGAATTCTGAGAGTTGAAGTCCAGGTATCTTAAAGTTCCTGAGGTTGAGAAACACTGCTCTAAAGGAACAATGCTTACACTGTACATAAGGCAGGAAACAGATTGGGTTCAGATTGATGGATGACCTGCTTCTACATGGAAGAAAAAAGTATTTAGAAGGAAATGGAATGGATTGTGAGTATCATTCATTTGATGTATGGCATACTGTACCTTTTCCCCAGAAACTCAAAGGGACATGCATGGTATGGCATTCTTTTCCTCCAATTTTATCCCCTAATAACCCTGTGAAGTTGGTTTGGCTAAGTAATTATAATTGGCCCAAAGTTATGCAATGAGATTCCAGAGTTGAGGCTGGACTTGAACCTAGGATTCTCTAGTATTTGTCAAGTAGCTTACGCACCATGCTTCTTCTAAAAGGATAAAATAAAACACTGAAATATATGAATATATATTTCGTTATATATATCATATATAACATACGAGTGATGGCAGTTTCTTTTACAAGTGTGATAACACAATATCATCCTGGTACAATGGATTCATCCCCTTCTCCCGTCTTTAGCCTTTAAAACCATTGTTTTATTTCATAATCTCCCATTTGTATTAATTCATTGTAGGATGAATGGGAGAGTTTTTTAAGAATTAAATTATAACCGGATATATTCCTATCCTATGATCTATCCTTTTAATTATTTGGATTTTTTGAGAATGTTAATCTTGTTCTAATTGTTTGGCAGTATTTTCTCTCTTTAAATTTCCTTTCTAATAAGATGCTTGTTTGGGGATGCTTTATTCCAGAGAGACATACTATCCTCTTTTTTGCTATGAGAAGAATAGTGTGTGCTTGCCTTAATTATTGTAATGTGTTGTTCTTTTTGTTTATGTGGGTGCAATCTGTTTTTGACACTGCGGCATAAAGGTTTATATTTGCTGTGCTCTCTCAACTCTGTACCAATATCTTTACCGCTCTGCTTGCTATCTGAAATCTCTTGTTCCTCTCTTGTGGCGCAGCAGTTAGAGTACAGTACTGCAGGCTACTTCAGCTGACTGCTAGTTACAGTTCGGCAGTTCGAATCTCACCAGCTCAAGGTTGACTCAGCCTTCCATCCTTCTGGGGTTGGTAAAATGAGGACCCAGATTGTTGAGGGCAATATGCTGATTCTGTAAACCGCTCAGAGAGGGCTATAAAGCACTATGAAGTGGTATATAAGTCTAAGTGCTATTGCTATTGTTAAAATTAAAAAAGGAACAATGAACAGGCTCCCGATATGCAAGTTGACAACCTGCAACAATCAGTATGCTAAAGGGATGGAGCAGGCTCTGTGTACAGCTAAAAGAGAGATTCAGGCTGTGCCTCTGTCTTTCTGTGGACAGGTGAGATTGGAAAATAGAAGAATCAGGATGAACCATGTACATTTTTTACTATCGAATTTGCAGTAATGGCAGCCGGAACCCACCCCTGGTCCAGACCCTTCTTAAAAGCCTCCAGTGATGGAGTACTCACAATTTCTGAAGGCAAGCTGTTCCACTGGCTAATTGTTCTCACTGTTAGGAAGTTTCTCCTTAATTCCAAGTTACTTCTCTCCTTTATTAGTTTCCATCCATTGTTTTTCGTTCTGCCCTCTGGTGCTTTGGAAAATATTCTTTGTGGCAACCCCTCAAATACTGGAACACTGGTATCATGTCATACCCATGTCATGTCTTTCTTTTCTCTAGACTAGTCAAACCCAAACACTTCAACTGTTCTTCATATGTTTTAGCCTCCAGGCCTTTAATCATCTTAGTTCCTTGATCTTAATTTTATTTACCTTATTGTCCTGTTAAATTATTTTCTCTTTTGTAAAGGAAAGAATTAACAAGTACAAGCAAGAGACAGCCCCCCCCCCCCCCCCCGCTAGAGAATAAAAAATGCTATCGAAGAAAAATTCTATGGAATACTGTTATTATTCTCAAGGCATCCTAGGCAGGAGTGCAGGATAATTGTGAACTGGGTGGTATAAAAATCAAATAAATAATGAAAAACAAGGAGGTTATTTGATACAGCAGTCACATGCTACTATGGATCCATAGTGATTTATTAATAAATGGCACACAGCAAGTGATAAATATCCTCAAATTGCATTTATTCTTTTATATTACAGTCTATATAATATTACCTTTCCAAACAGTCTGTGAAAATGCTTACACATTAAAGGCTTTCAAACCTCTTTTCAGGCATGTAGGAGAAGAGATGTGTGGATTTGGCAGGCTCTGTGGCTTCTTCATGTAATAATCAGGAGCTACAGCCAGTGAAATATATATTGTCCTTCTGCAATTTTGATGCAGGAGCTTTTTAGCAAATCTTCAAGCCAGTTTACTAAGTAGGTCAGCTGATTTGTCCAATACCTGCCGATGGATAAATCCCGAGAAAAGGAAAGCAATTAACACATTGGCTTTGGGGCCCTAGCTTGGTTTATATGTATATTTGTATATTTCTTGTGTTACCGTATGTGCCTCTCCGAACTGATGATATTTAAGTTGATATCACAACTCACAACTCGACCGAAGCCGTAGTGGAAGCCTGGGATAGGGCGGCCGCTGGGGCCTTGGATCGCGTTGTGCCTTTGCGGCTCTGACCCGGTATTGATCCCGGGTGGCTCCCTGGTTTACTGAGGAGCTTCGGGAGATGAAACGCCGGAAAAGACGCCTGGAGAGTGGCTGGAGGGCCAGCCGGTCCGAAACGGATCGAACACTAGTAAGAATTCATATTAAATCCTACTTAGTGGTGATAGAAGCGGCAAAACGGCAACATTTTTCCGCTCTTATCGCGTCCACAGATAACCGGCCAGCCACCCTGTTTAGGGTGACCCACTCCTTACTTAACCAAGGAACTGGGGAAGATCCCTTGCAGGGTAGGGCTGAAGAATTTGTTCAGTATCTGCAGGATAAAATCGCTCAGATCCGGACAGGCTTGGACTCTGACTGGGTAGATTTGGGCGAGCCGACGGGGATGAATCTTGAGGAGACAATCTGGGAAGAGTTTGACCCTGTGACCCCCAAAGGCATGGACAGGATTATGGGGAGACTCAGTGCTGCCACTTGTGTGCTGGACCCGTGTCCGTCTTGGTTAGTTTCGGCTTCCCGGGAGGTGACACGAGGCTGGCTCCAGGCGATTACCAACGCTTCATTGAGAAAGGGGTTCTTTCCCACCGCCTTGAAGGAGGCGGTGGTGAGGCCCCTCCTTAAGAAGCCTTCCCTGGACCCAGCTTCTTTAGCCAACTATCGTCCAGTCTCCAACCTTCGCTTTGTAGCAAAGGTTGTCGAGAGTGTGGTAGCACGTCAGCTTCCCCAGTACCTGGATGAAGCTGTCTACCTGGATCCGTTTCAGTCGGGTTTCAGGCCCGGGTACAGCACAGAGACGGCATTGGTTGTGTTGGTCGATAATCTCTGGCGGGCCCAGGACAGGGGCTGCTCTTCTGTCCTGGTCCTATCAGACCTGTCGGTGGCTTTCGATACCATCGACCTTGGTATCCTACTGCGATGACTCGGGGGGTTGGGAGTGGGGGGCACCGTTTTATGGTGGTTCTCCTCCTACCTGTCAGATCGGTCGCAGTTTGTGTTGACTGGAGGGCAGGGATCGACCCCCAGGCACGTCACTTGTGGGGTGCCCCAGGGGTCGGTTCTCTCACCCCTCCTGTTCAACATATATATGAAACCGCTGGGCGAGATCATCCGTGGTTTGGGGGTACGGTATCATCAATATGCTGATGATACCCAACTTTTCATCTCTACCCCAAACCACCCAAACGATGCCCTCGACGTGATGTCCCGATGCCTGGAGGCTGTGCAGATCTGGATGGGGAACAGGCTCAAGCTCAATCCCTCCAAGACTCAGTGGCTGTGGTTTCCATCATCCCGATTTGTGCATCTTGTTCCATCTTTGATGATAGGGGGAGAAATTTTAGCCCCCTCAGAGAAGGCTCGCAATCTGGGAGTCCTCCTGGATATGTGGCTTAGTTTAGAAGAACACCTGACGGCCGTGACCAGGGGGGCCTTTTACCAGGTTCGCCTGGTACGTCAGTTGCGCCCCTTCCTGGATCGGGATGCTCTGTGCACAGTCACTCATGCCCTCGTCCTTTCTCGCCTGGACTACTGCAACGCTCTCTACATGGGGCTGCCCTTGAAGAGCACCCGGAGGCTTCAGCTGGTCCAGAATGCGGCCGCGCGGGTTATCATGGGGGTAACTAGGTGCTCCCATGTTACACCCCTTTTAGGCGGCCTGCACTGGTTGCCGGTTGTTTTCCGGGTGTGATTCAAGTTATTAATTATGACTTTAAAGCGCTCCATGGCTTAGGCCCAGGGTACCTGCGAGACCACCTACTGCCACCAGTAGCCTCCCACCGTCCAGTACGATTCCACAGAGTTGGCCTCCTCAGGGTGCCATCAGCCAGACAGTGTCGGCTGGTGACCCCCAGGGGGAGAGCCTTCTCTGTGGGAGTGCCTTCCCTCTGGAATGAGCTGCTCCTGGAGCTTCGCATAATCCCTGACCTCCGGTCCTTCCGACGCGCCCTAAAAAGTTGGCTTTTCCAGCAAGCCGGCCTGGCCTGTTAATTTTATCTCATTTTTTAAATGTATTGTCCTATAAATTGGGTTTGTTTTTTGGATATGTATTTAATTTCTTTTTAACTTTCGGGATGTGTGTTTTTTAATGTGGTATGCCGCCCTGAGTCCTTTGGGAGAAGGGCGGCATATAAATCCAATAAAACAAACAAACAGATATATGTGATGATATAAAGCAGGATTAGTCTATTCTGTTTCTCTGGCAGCTTTGCAAATTTTGTAAACAAATAAACGTCACTAGTGAAATATAGTGTAATAGTGGCTAAGACACTGTGCTTGTCAATCAGAAAGTTTGGAAGTTTGGCGGTTCAAATCCCTAGCACTGCTTAATGGAGTGAGCTCCCGTTACTCGTTTCAGCTTCTGCCAACCTAGTAATTCGAAAGCATGTAAAAATGCAAGTAGAAAAATAGGAACCACCTTTGGTGGGAAGGTAACAGCATTGTGTGTGCATTCAGCATTTAGTCATGCCGGCCACATGACCACGGAGACATCTTCAGTCAGCGCTGGCTCTTTAGCTTTGAAACGGAGATGAGCACCACCCTCTAGAGTCGGAAATGTCTAGTACATATGTGCGAGGGGAACCTTTACCTTATATTAGACTCTAAGTTATAACTCTAAGTTATAACCTATAATATAGGTTACACAATATTTCACTACAGTGCCATTTAAGAGCCATGGTGGCGCAGTGGTTAGAATGCAGTATTGCAGGCTAACTCTGCTGACTGCCAGCAGTTTGATCCTGACCGGTTCAAGGTTGACTGAGCCTTCCATCCTTCCAAGGTCAGTAAAATGAAGACCCAGTTGGGGGCAATACATTGACTTTGTAAACCACTTAGAGAGTACTGTAGAGTACTGTGAAGCTGTATATAAGTCTAAGTGCTATTGCTATTTATTTTTTTATTTATAAATAAATAAATAAATTGCAAAGCTGCCACGGAAACAGAACAAACTACAAGCCTAATATAGGTTAGATTGACTGTATGTCGGAGAAGGCAGATCCATTATTGGTTTTTGTTGGGGGGAAAAAAGAACAGAAGCAGGTATTAGCTAGTGAAAGAGATCTTCTACAAGGAAAGGCAGACTAAACGGTGGAAGCACTTTATGTAATTTATTTCATGGTTGTAAACAAACAGAGTTACTGTTGCTGAATTGAAAGTTATTTTATAAAGAATAAACATAAACACAGCGTTGAAAGCAATGTGTGAATCAGCCCTTTGATCACACTTGTGTTGCTTGCCAGGTTTTCTTAAAGTGAGCAACATATCCACGTAGCTATATTAATACAATAATATTGTTGTATTACAATAGTTATAGAGGAAGTACACTTCAAAGATTATCGGTAATGAATTCATTATTAGTTCTTTAATCAATTATTCCATTACTCTCTTACTAAAAAATATACAGAACTAATGATGCAAGACTAGATTGAAGCAGCAATTTCAAACATAGAAGGAACTATTGCTGAATACACAAACAAGTAAAAATATAGATTTCTTTTTTAGTTGGAAAGTCCATAGTAATAGATTTGGTTAGGGATACCGGGTGGGTTTTTAAATCAAGAAAGTCATTGTGACGACTATATTCAACCGGACAAGGGTAGTTGAGGAATTTGTGTGTGGTATGGAGCTAAAGGGAAAAGCAAACTTCTACTGCTGGGAAAAGATTTAGAGAAATCTGAAGTTTCAGAGAAACCTGCTGGAAAAAGCGTTAGAGACCGGGGATGGTTGCTTAGATGGTAGACAAATTACAAACAGAAAACTGAATCCAATTGCAGAATGTTTTAGGAAGAACTGTTTCTGACCAAAAGCAGCCAGAAACAGCTTTAAACTCACAGATCCGCAAACATTCTGAAATGAGAGAAAGATAGCCATACCATTTATTTATTTACACATATGTGTTTGTTGTATGCAATTTTGTTAGACTGTTCTGACCCAGGCTTCCTTAGAAAGCAAGAACCAAAGTCTTGGTCCCGACAAAATCTCTTTTATTTACATGACTGTGAATTCCTTTCATTCATAGTCAGCAAGACTTAGCAAACAGTCTTTCAGAAGAATGTTTATTCACATGCATTTTATCCCGTTTAGAGCACTGCCAGATAACTAGTTTCCAAACACAGGGCAAAGCAAAACTTGGTACAGAGTCTCTTATAATCACAAAGAGAACTTTCCGGACTAAATGAACAAATTGTTTCCTGCAAAAGTCCACTCCCCATTCATTCCTCTTTTGTTTCCTATGGGACAGGCCAATCACCTCCAAGGTGTGGCTTTACTCCTAAGTCGACCTTGCTTTCTTAGTTGTTCTTGTCTTCTGGCAGCTCTGTGCATGCGCACACTGGGAACAGGCTCCAGCTGTTCTTCTGCCTCACTGCTGTCTAACTGCCTCTCTGCCTCTGACACAGAGCCCTTGCCTGAGCTTTCCTCAACCCCCAGGACTGGCCCATGTTCCTCCCCAACCTCCTCACTGTCCGACTCTGCTGCCAGCTCTGCTGGCTGCCGGTGGGCCACAACATAGACAAAGTCTAGTTTGACTGAAATGAACATCCAAAACTTAATCGATGTCAGTTCAAGTTGAAGAGATTTTGTGTGCTGTGGTGGTAGTCGTTTTGAGAAGGTGAGGGAAAAAGCTCAGGGATTTTATTAAAAATGGGTGGCAGAGGTTTCTACAAAATTTAAAGTGTAAGATGGACTGTTGCTAGTAATGGGATATGCTATGTGGTGGTCATTTCCCACTCCTGTTAGGAATTGGCACTCACAAAAGTCCCGTGTCCCACTGTTTGAAACGATTACACCAGACACCCTTGTAATGAACTGTAATAAAGACATCTCAAGTAAATTTCCTTCCATTTCCCATCCGCCTGCAATAACAGTAACCAGCTGCGACAAATAATTCCACTACTGCAAATAGAAAGCAGGGGTTTACAGTGATGAATTTATGGAAGGGTCATTACAGTTATAAAAACAACAGTGAGCATCTGAGGGAATAATGAAGAAAGCATGAGTGGGGGGACTTCTCTGATTTGGGCAGGAATACAGTGAGAGGTCAATGGGACTTCCTGTTTTCCCCCCAGAAGTTCCACATGAGCTGTCAAATGCAAAGGGGATAAATGTGTCCTTCGTACATCAGCCAGGCCTGGGAAATAGAGTATCAATATCTATTCAAATAGATACATACAGTGTTATAAAGTAACCTGAAAGAAGACATTATATTTTATTCATTTCCACAATTACTTGAACAGAAAATGAACAAGCAACAAAAGAAACATTAAATAATTGGATTATTTAAGAACTAGCTGAATACCTGTCCTACGCTATGTGATCTATGTGATCGGGCTTGATAAATTGACACTTACAGCTTGAAAATTAATGAGTAGTTTTGATCGGCCTCTCCTCTCCCCTTCTCCCCCGCAGGTTTGCCCTACAGAAGTCTCTCCTCTCCTATCCCCTTCTCTCCCTCAGTCTAACTCCTTAGCATCAGAGCATTTTTCAGGTGGGAAGGGGGAGTAGAATGTCTAAATGCCCAGCCTGCAGGCCGGATGAGTCACACACTGGCCACACCCATGCCCAAGTGGCAGTTTGAACAGAGTTCTTTTCAGGTGGGGAGGGGAAGTAGAATGTCTAACTCCTTAGCATCAGAGTGTGTTAATAATAATATAAGAAATACTAATGATCTGATGGTCATTTCAAAAAATCCTTTCTTGGTAAGCACCTAGAAGCCAAGAGGAACATACGTGCCAAATTTCAAGTTTGTAGGCTTTACGGTTCTGGAGATTTTGTGATGATGCGTGAGTAGTATTTCGTTTTTATATATATAAATAAACATTAGTGCCAGCTTAATGTTTGGCTACTTGTATAATGTATGTATTACCTCTTCAATTTTTGAGTTCTGTTGTTTTGGCTTGATCTATATTATTGTTATATACACAACAATGTGAAATCATAGCTGCCAGTTCTTTAGTTGGTCTTACATATTGAGTTCTTCCCAAGAACCCAGGATGTTGTAAAGTGTCAATGTAGTGTATGTGATCCAAGCACTGGGGCCTTTTGTAATTGGCAGATGGAAATGTTGTCAGTTCTAAGTATCGTCATAAGTATATGAGAGACAGAAAGCTGGACAACAGAAGTATGAGATTTGGAGCTGAGGTCCCTGAGGGTAGGGAGGAACTGGTTGATTTATACAAACTTGGTATGCAGGTGAAGATCTTGGAGAAAGTTGAACGGTGATGAGAACGGGATTTTCTGTGTGTGGTCTGCTTACCTACCTAGCTTCAGTGGCTTGCCTTGATCATGGGAGTGGCAGCCCTGAGAGGTGGTGATTGTATGGCTAGATGCAGATGCATGATAGATTTTGATGGGAATGAATGGCTATGAGATGGATCTATGAGGGATCACATTTTTTAAAAGATAAAAGCAGCATTCGATGGGTTGGGGGAAAACGGTGTGGGGCAATAAGCTCAACATTTAGGAGGAATGGGGATTAACAATTTGATATCATTATCTGCTTTCCACATCCTGATAGTTTGATCATTGGTGATCTATTCATTTATGAATATGAATGAACAGACAAACTCAATGTGTATTACTGATACCTGGTTGAGCAATATCAAGAATGTTGGCTCTTCCAAGTTTTAAGCCCTGCAGCAATCTCAAGATCAAGGTCAGAGAGTATCACTGAACTTATTAGACCTCTTATTTGTGATCAGAGGTTGTGCACTTGAGATAACGAGGTATGAATGGTTGCATATTAAGCCAGAGGGATTGATTGGATAATATACTCTTTGCCATGTCTCCTGCAAGTTGTGGTCTTGATCCATGTCCATGTGGAACTATGAGGTTTTCATGAGCAATTATCATTTAGCCCCAAGAAGTGGTCAGTGCATAGTTTGAAGGAAGTGATGCCTGCATTTTGAAAGAAGCTATCACGTGCCACCTTCCAAGGAAGGCCTTCTTTGGGTATCTGACTGTGTTTGATAACTATCACATATTATCCAATTCCTTTTGGGAGAAGGTTGATGTTCACATTCAGATATAGAGTACCCAAGAAGAAGTAGATTATCTGGATTCCTTTCATTTCAAGTTTGAATGTAGAATTGAGACAGCATTCTAGTAAATGATCTATGTTGGGACCTAGATAAGGTAGACAGATAAAAGTATATACTCCTCTTCATTCTGTTACTCTGTTGCCTGTGACTAATTGGTTTGATTGATTAAATCTAAGATGAAATGAAGTTTAGTTCTTGTTTTAGTGTCTTTCACTACTTTTATGTCCCATTCGTTTTGGGGGGAATGCAGTTCCTGTCATAGAATTGAAAATCCAAGTATGTCTCAGCCAGTGGTGGGATTCAATTTTTTTTACTACCGGTTCTGTGGGCATGGCTTGGTTGGCGTGGTGTGGCTTGGTGGGCATGGCTTGGTGGGCATGGCACGGGAAGGACACTGTAAAATCTCCATTCCTACCCCACTCCAGGGGAAGGATATTTTAAAATCTCCATTTCCTTCCACTCCAGGGGAAAGTGACAGCAAAATCCCAATTTCCTCCAGATCAGCTGGGACTCAGGAGGCAGAGAATAGATAGGGGCGGGGCCAGTCAGAGGTGATATTTATCAGTTCTCCGAACTACTCAAAATTTCTGCTACCGGTTCTCCAGAAATGGTCAGAACCTGCTGAATACCATCTCTGGTCCCAGCCCAAAAAGAAGAAGTTGCATAGCCCAAATAAAATTCTAGATACATCACTAATGTTAGACGCCTTCCTGAATTGCTGTCTACACTTTAAGGTCTTTTTCATTTCCACAGAGTTTTCCAGGTTGGATTTTTTATTTTTCTTCCTGATCTTCTTCCTTAAAGTTGAAAAAGCCAAAACCTTACAGAGCCTACATCAAATGAAAGGGTCACTGATGTGACCAATGGAAGTAGAATTGTGTAAGTATTAATGTGCTGAAATTTGTGCTCTTTCTTTTAGTTGTGCCTGGGGGGGGGGGGAAATCGACTGATGAAATTGGAGAAACTTTGCTATGTTCTTAAGAAAATGAAATATAGAATAGATGAGCCAAGAATATCCGCTTGTCGCTTAATCAAAGAGTTTTTTTAAAAAGAAGAAAAAAAAAACCAGACCACACAAAATATTATTCTGGCACAGCTTCCAGATTTTGGATGAGTAAGCTGGTAGGGCAGGGTGTGAGGTCTGCACCTGCCCATTATTTTTATGTTCCTCCTATATTGCTGTTGCTTAAATATTTATCTCTCAAAATAATTGAGAGGGTATGAATCAGAGTTAGACATCTGCCCCATATGCGCTTATATGCTTTGTGTAGGCAGCCTCAACTTGTCCTCTTCCCCTAGGCTTTAAGAAGACACTAATATGTCTCAGGTATTTCTTTTTTTCTTTTTTAAGCCCAGGGGAAAGGACCATCAGCCATGGAGATCTTTGGTTTTCCCCCTTGTGTTCTGGCAAAATACCCAAGTGGGATTTAACAGGACAAATCTGAGATATAATGAAGCACTTGAGCTACATTAATTTGCTGCATACAAGTTTACTCAAATGGTTGACTGAATTTGGCATTGCGATATCAACTCAAAATAGGGTATGAATATACTGCCTTTGATTTAACCCAGCACACCCATGCTTAATTTAATCCTATGAATTTTATGTAGTGCTTCAAAAGTATTCCAGGTACAACTTGTCTTCTTATCATTAAACTTACCATCATTTTTTTTCCTTGTACAAATTTTGATGGAATCCCTAATTGTTTATAGTCAATCTACTCTAGTCTGGTTTTAAAAGTAAAAATTGATTTATCAAATGGCAACAATTCAGAGAAACTTAAAAAGTAGTTTAGTCTTGTCATGGCTTTCCTTGGAACTTCATTATTTTTCACTTTAATTTGTATATAGTATTGATATCCTATTTCCCCGAAAGTTAGACCTCCCCAGATAATAAGCCCTCCCTGAAAATATTGCAACACAGCAGCAGCCATGAGATGACCACACTCGCCGCCTCCTGCACCTCAAAAATAATAAGACCTCCCCAAAAATAAGGCCAAGCATTTACATATTTCAGGGATCAAAAGAAAATAAGACCCTGTCTTATTTTCAGGAAAACACTGTAGCCTCTCTGAGATGGCCATGCCGTAAAAATAACATACAGGTGAAACTCGAAAAATTAGAATATTGTGCAAAAGTTCATTTATTTCAGTAATGCATTTTAAAAGGTGAAACTAATATATGAGAGCAACTTTTTCCAAAAGCACCAAAAACTGGTTCAATGACCATGGAATTACTGTGCTTGATTGGCCTCTTCATTCTTCCTCCATACTCTGGGTCCTAGGTTTCCAAATGAGATGCAAAAGTTGCTCTCATCAGAAAAGAGGACTTTGGACCACTGAACAACAGGACGTTGGACCACTGTGCTTCATTAAGTCCAGGGTCAACGCAGCCGTCTACCAGGAGATTTTGGAGCACTTCATGCTTCCTTCCACAGATGAGCTTTATGGGGATGCTGACTTCATTTTCCAGCTGCCCACACTGGCAAAAGCACCAAAACCTGGTTCAATGACCGTGGGATTACTGTGCTTGATTGGCCACCAAACTCGCCTGACCTGAACCTCATAGAGAATCTATGGGGCATTGCGAAAGAGAAAGATGAGAGACATGAGACCGAAAATGCAGAAGAGCTGAAGCCGCTATTGAAGCATCCTGGTCTTCCATAACACCTCGGCAGCGCTACAGGCTGATAGCTTCCATGCCACGCCACATTGAGGCAGTAATTGTGCAAAAGGGCCCCAAACCAAGTACGAGTACATATGCATGCTCATACTTTTCAGAGGTCCAATATTGTGCAATCCTTGTTTTATTGATTGCATGTAATATTCTAATTTTCTGAGATGGTGGATTTGGGGGTTTTCATGAGCTGTACGCCATAATCATCACAATTATGACAAATCACAGTGTGAACTATCTTGCTTTGCATGTAATGAGTCTTATCTCATATATTAGTTTCACCTTTTAAGTTGCATTACTGAAATAAATGAACTTTTGCACGATATTCTAATTTTTTGAGTTTCACTTGTACGTACATATTAAACAAATGGTGGTGTGGTGGTTTATCGGTAAATCTAAGATCAGATGTAGCTGTGTCAGATTGCTACAATGACTACAAATTGAAACTTGCACTCTTGAGCCTTCCCCAAAAATTTGCCCATCTCAAATATTCCTCCTCCACCTCAGAAGATCCTTCTCACAGTAGGGGAGAAAGTGAAAATTCCATATGGAATGATCTCTTCTGATTTGGAGTCTTCTCCCCTGGTTAATTCCCATGTAGCAGATAATGACTCGTTCAGCAATGTTCACTTCTCATTCTTCTTCTGGCTAAGAAGAGAATAAAGCTAGAAAACACTATTGGCTCAGACCTGGGAAAAAACGTATTCCATAATAAAATGTTTAATAGTGGAGAGGCTTACTCAGTCATTGTACTTGAGCATAGCCCACAGAAATGATAGGACCTTTGCCAATCTTGGCATGTCTCAAGAAGTAACCCAACTTTTACCTAGTCAGTACTAGGGCGCAGGGGTGGGTTCTGGCTGCCCCTACTGCCAGTTCACTCAGGGATGTGCCGTGTGTGTGTACGCACTGCATGCGCATGCACAGTGCAACAAAAATGATGCAGAAGGCAAAAATAAGATGGCACTGCCTATGGCGATGCTGAAAGAAACAGTTCAGGGGCATGGCAGGCCTGGGTTGCTGCCAGTTTCAGCGTCTCAAGCTGCCAAGTTACTACTGGTTCAGCTGAACTGGTCCAAACTGGTAAGAACCCACCTCTGCTAGAGTGGAAGACCACCTGAAAATCTTTTCCAGAGGAGCAGAGAACAGGATGATGACAGCCATGCAAAACAGCCTTTTATAGCAACCCTGAGGTAGCTTCCTAAACTGTTTAGAAATGTACGTTCCTAACGTTCTCTTTTTCTCCTTATTATTCACTTGTTGGTCATAAATATAAACCGATTGACTCTATGGCAGCAAAAAACGTAAAACAAAACTCCCCTCAGGAATCTATATAATCATTAAGTTCTAGGTACATAATTTGGTATTAAGAAAAACATGTATGTGATTTAATTCAAAGCCAATCCTTTACTTAAAGAAAGAATGCTCATGTGACTTCAAAGGATGTTGTGTCATACTTCAAACTCACCTGCCCATGGCTATGAGATCCACAGGCAATGAATATCACTGCTAAATAATTACATAATTATTCTCAATTCTCTTTCGCCTGAATGGCCCCGGGAGAAAACCCTAAGATTTGCATGCATTTGCACCAACGTTGAGCTTCAGTATGGAACACTGCATTAGAGTGTGTGTGTGTGTGTGTGTGTGTGTGTGTGTGTGTGTGTGTCTTTTTTTAAAGTGCAATTATGAGCATGCTTTTGTGAAGGATACAGGGAAAGTAGTTTTTTGTTTTTAAAATTACAGAACAGTAAGGTTATTTTTTCCCCAAAAAAATACTGCTACAATCCTATTTCTAACATTTGGAAAAGGTCATAGAATCATATTTCTGTTTATTTGTGTTTTATTATGACCATGCATCTTATGAAAGATACTTATAGGTTGAAATTTGAGGCCTCAGTTATTGGTTAAGAAGGCAAATATTTCCTCCATTAATATTTAGTAGACTTTTTTCCAAATTCTTTGGGACAGTCCCCAAACCCTGGACAGAAGCCAGAAGAAATAAATGTAACTCAAAGTAAATTCCAAACAGGCTTGTTATATTATAGACATATATAAGGTTATAAGGGTAATGTGGTAGTTCAGAGGTTAAAGATGATAAACTTGTCAGCTGGAAAGATGACAGCTCAGGTTTGTGACTCAAGTTACACACGATGGGGTGAGGTCCCATTCTCGCTCCAGCCAATCTGTCAGTTTGAAAGCATGCAAATGCAAGTAGATTAATAGGTGCCACTTTGGTGGGAAGGTAACAGTGTTCCATGACATCATGCTGACTAGATGACCACAGAAACACCTTTGGACAATGCTGGCTGATGAGGTGTTTTGGTTCCCTTTTTAGCTTTTTGATTGTCCCTTTTGAATGGTATGTATCTGTTATTTAGCTCTATGTGCCCATAGATAGCTGATTTGTCTGAGTTCCAGGCTTCTGGTAATTATATAACATTTTTGGAGTTAGCTTAGCCTAGAACGATCACAATTTCCCAGTTGAAACTATGTTTAAATCTGCTCATGTATTGTGCAGTTAGGGAATTTCATTGTGTCTTCTGATTGCCAGTTGGTATTCATGGATGCACTCTGTTAATCTTCTACCCGTTTATTGTACATAGTAGCAGTTATGTTATGTTGTACAGTATTACTTTATATTGTATGTGTAGATGACTCTTGTAGATGGCTGCTGGGACTTTTGGTTTATTTAAGATGTTTTGCAAAGCTTTAGTTGATTTGTGTGCTACACTGATGTCATGTCATTGTAATATTCTTGGCCAATTCCAGTTTCTTTCCAATATACAACTGCAGCATATGAAACCAAGTAATTTTCATAGATGCAGTGTTAAAATCAAGGCATTTGTTGATAAATTAAAAGATTATATAATCAATGTTTTAACAGTGAATGTGAGTTATTGAACAATTTATTTGCAATCTATAACATGTGGATGTGCAAGGTTTCCCATTTCTTGGATAAAACCCATCGTTGAGTTTCTATTAAAGGTGAATATAGAAGTTGTAGGTGATTACAGTGTATGTATTCAGATAAGCAAATATGCAAACGTATAAGAAATAAAACAATTTCTGTGCATCAATTTTATTTTATTTTTTTGAAGTTTATGGAAATACTGCTAATATATGTGATTGGCTTGAATGTTATGTACCGGTTCCTTCTTTCTTTCATTCTTATTCCCCATCTTCTCCCTCCCCCTCCTATTTTGCAATTTCTTTCATTTGGTTGCTGGTTCATCTGGATTGCTCTATTTTTTATCAATTATGCAATCCTCTACATGCCGTTAACTTCTGCAGTATAATTGGCATTTCACTAGTTATTATGTTCATACAATAGGGCAGGGAACCTAAGATCAATTTAGATTAAAAGAATGTCAACTTTACCATTTTTGATTGTTTGTCTGGAAGTGATTAAATAGGAACTACCATAAATAGAAATACAAATGCATCCCTCCACAAGCTTCTGGACTTTGATTCCTGGTTGGTGGTAGAATCCTCTAGCTTTTAGGATGGGTTCTGAATGGGCATTTGTACATCCTCTTAGATCTTTGGCTCCTCTTGGAGCAGCAGGTGGAGATCATAACTAGGCAGCCTTTGCCCAACTCCAGCTACTACAACTGCTGCGGGGTTCTTGGATCACAACATCTGGCCAACAATAACTCAAGCCCTTGCCACCTCCCTATAGACCACTGTAATAAATCTACACCAGACTGCCCTGGTGTAGTTGCAGATGCTGAAACATAATATGTAGTGGCTCACTCGTTCCCTCAAAACAATTGATTCAGTGTTTCATGTATGGTGGTATGCTTATGCTTACAAGGTTACTACATTAATTACAGAATTTGGGTTCAGTTCAGGTTGATGATGATCAACTTTAAAGTTCTAGTGGTACTTGACCATCTTTCCCACTCATATGTGGTCCACATCATATAATCAATCAGAAAATCTTTACCACACAAAAGGTGAGGGAGATTAGTGGCTCCCATTTGAGTCTCACTGGAACACTTTTTGGCCCCAACCCCCTGGTCTCTATTGTTGTGAATATAAGGTGAAGTAAGGTAAGGTAATGTAAGGTAAGGGCTGTATTTATACAACCTGGTTACTGAAGAAACCTATTTCCTGAGTTTATGCAATACACTGAACGATTAACTAATCAAATGGACAGGGTTATTGCAACTGGGTAAGACAATCTCACACGCTTACTAAATTTATCAGTTTGAACATGATGAAAGAATGTAACAACCAGGACTTGATTGATCTGTTAAAGATGTTGTGCAACCCATCGACTTTTCATAATTCTATATTCATCATGTACCACACATCTATCTTGTATTTTCTGTTAAGAAGTAAAGAATACCACACCGATGCTGATGTTATCAGTCTAATCAGTATCTATCCTTTCTTGCTCTTGCCAATGTTAATCTTGACCAATTTTCTTGTTTGCTTGCAAATGTTTAATTACTCAACTAGGTAACATCATCAGTGCTAGTGAACGTGGAGTTTTCTCCTTGTTTATATGCAGCAGCTTGTCTTGCCAGTGTTGGTGTGTGCGTGTGATTTTCTCCTTGATAGTTCCTTGATCAGAGGGGCATGGTGCCTAACAGTTGGGCTGGGAGGTTGGCAATTCAAGACCCAAGTACCATGTGCACAGGATCTTGCAATGTAGAGATCTAAAGCATGCAAATGCAAATAGATAAATAGGTACCACGCCAGTGGGAAAGTAGCAGCATTCCATGCACCTTGACATATAATTATGCTGGCCACATCACCATGGAAGTATTTTTGGACAACGCTGGCTCTCTTGGTTAGGAAATGGAATTGAGCACCATCCCCTAGAGCAGGGGTGTCCAAACTTGGGAACTTTAAGACTTGTGAACTTCAACTCCCAGAATTCCCCAGCCAGCCATGCTGGCTGGGGAATTCTGGCAGTTGAAGTCCACAAGTCTTAAAGTTCTCAAGTTTGGACACCCCTGCCCTAGAGCATGGGTGTCAAATTCGATTGCATCTTGTGATGTATCACGTGACATATTGCAACATTTTTTGCCTTTGAGGAGCTGCCAGTTTGACAGACCTACCCTAGAGTCAAACAGGGAAACCTTTATCTTTTTAACCTTAATTCCTTGATTAGGGTATTGGTTTCTGCTTGATTGTTTGTCTGGTGTTAATCTGTGCTTAACAATACCCATGGAATATTGGCTCTGCAGAGGATGCACTCTGGTCTTTTTCTTTTTTACCTTCTCAACTTCCCCCACAGACCAAAAACATTGGGGAGGGATTTCAAGTGAGTCAACTGTTCAGTCTTCTACACATTGAAAGAAATACGATTGTGCCTTCAGTGGGAAAGAGTCAGGAAAAGGAGAGATTGCATTGCTTTTGATGTGTACAAGACAGCAAGCAGACACTTAAGCATTCCCAGGAGGAGTGAAGACAAACAAAAGCTGAAGATAAGAAATTAAGTAATCTTGTCTCTTTTTAGCTGAAAAAGCACAACTATAGTCATGTGATTTCTGATTTAGTGATCACTTTGCTTAGTGGCAGAGTTGCCAGTCTCCATTAGGGTCATTAAGCAAGGACTGCCAGTACCGTGAACATTCCATTGTGCTAAATCAACCTAAGTAGTGGCATAATCATCACAAAATACCTGAGCACCTCACAAAATTCTTAAATTTTATTTCCATGTGTTGCATTAATTTTAGATAACTTTAATTATAGTCAGGCTCTATGAAACATATATTGAATCTCATTGAAGAAAATGCAGTTGGAACCAACAGTGACCCAACCTTTGCCATTTAATTAAGCAATTAAACATATTTCAAATTACCATTCAGTCTATGCATCACTGGGTGACAGGCAATAAATCTCAAAATATTTAAACAAAATTCAAAGAAAGGAAAAGAAAATCTGGAGTTGAAGGAAGGAAATATAAAATCTGTGTAGAGGATGAATAATATAAATAGTTATCTCTGCGATTACAGCTCAAGCAATATAGCATTACTGTAAGAGTGCTAGGTACTGCCAATTACTGCTTCTTCCATCTCTTCCCAGCAATGCATCCTTGAAAAGAAAAAAATAATGACTGAAATACTATTTACCCAATGATACCTCTGCTTCATTCTATAAGAAAAACTAGCTGAACTTGGCATGCTAAACTGGATGAGTTCTGTCTGGAATTTGGATGGGAGACCATTTGAGAATTCCAAGGCTGTTAATAGAATTTCAGAAAAGCATTGCAGAAGAAGACAATGACAAACCACTTGTGTTTCAAGGTCAAGAAAACAGAGAAGCAATCAGTGGAAATCAAGTTTGACTCAAGGATATCTTTACTTTTACATTACTTCCTGCAAGGAGCAGGAAATTGGTGATGTCACTAATTGAACTTTATATCAAGCATGTCAAGCTCCTTTCCCCCCCCCCCCCCTCTCTTTCCTTCTCATTTTTATGAGTATCATGACAGGGTTAAAATATTCTTAATTTTATTTGAAATTAACGTATTATGCCGTTGCTAACACTTCATGACCAAACAAAACAACATTTATCTGATTATGATTAAATCAGATCAATGACGGCATCATTCATTGAACTAGAAACTTCAGACCCCAATTATTGCTATAGTTGTCTCTTTTCATTTCATCCCAGAATCTCAGTTACTTTGAGGCCAGTACCTGGAGATTAAATGGGAACTCTAAAAAGTTGGAAACATCCAAGTTGTACAAACTTACTTCAGAGACCTACCAGCCATAACCTACACCTACTAAATATTGAGTGTCTGTATTCTTAACCATCAGTCGCCATCAGCTACTTGTGGGAATACCTCTAACAGGTACCCAAATCTCCAAGCAGAATTCCCTGTGATGATGCCTAAGAAAAATTGGTAGTTCTTCTATCCGATCCTCAAATTGTAAACATACAACTCATGCCAAACAAGCCATCCAGGAATAGACTCTTGCACAACAACACAATGCTTTCCTCTAAGGTCCTTCTCTAGCCTGAGAAAGCTGTCACTGTTCATCACTACAGAGCTCTCCGTGCCCTTGGCCCACACAACAGAGTGCTCAACTATTTCACTCTCCTGCCCAATGAAAGATCACACCAAAATAGCCTAAATTCCAGGCAGCTGCTGTGTCACAGTGGGAAGCAGATTCCTCCTATACTCAATCAAGAAAGGTCATTTAGGCAATGGGGCCCCTAAGACCTACTCCTGCTTCACCGATCTCAGAGGGCAAAGGTGATTGTAGATCCTATAGAAAGCCCCTATCTCAGCATTGCCTCATTTTCTCTTGGCTGCCATGTTGGAGAACCCATCTCAAAGGTTGAACTCTTTGCATCCATACAATCATTATTTCCCAAGAGACCACTGAAAAACTCAAGGGGCACATTTCATCCGTAGGGATTCCATACTGGACTCCTTTCAAATGGCATAAAAATAAGGCAAAAGTCTTTTTTTAAAAATGAAATAAAGTATGGATGCATGATGTGCCATCAACTTTGGTGTCAACTTTTAGCGATCACATTGATAGACCTTCTCCAGGATAATCTGTCTCTAGCCTGGCCATTCAGATATTCCAATTACTCATCCATCATAACTGTAACTGAGTCTGTTCACATTGCTGCTGGCTGTTCTCTTTATTCTTTTTCCTTCCATCTTTTCTTCCCTTATACACATCTTAAGCGAGGCAGCTCTTTCCGTAATGTGTCCAAAGTAGAATAATTTGAGCCTGGTCATTTGTGCCTCAAGTGAAAATTTTGGATTGATTTGTTCTATGATCCAGTTGTATATTCTCTTGGTTATCCATGGTATTCTTAGAAATCTTCTACAATACCAGCAGTGGTGGGATTCCAAATATTTTCCTATCGGTTCTATGAGAGCGCGCTTCACGCATGCATGCTCGCCTAACATGTGCTTTGCGCACATGCGCAGCAGTCAAAGACGGCCCTTGGTGTCAGCGCTGGTGAGCTGAGTTTTGTTTAGCTCAGCTGAGGTCTGGCCATGTGCTTTTCCGTGCGAATCAGCTGAGCTAAACAACAAGGGAATATAGGACAGGGAATGTCAGGGGGGCGAGGCCAATCAGAGATTGTATTTTTCGGTTCTCCGAACTACTCAAAATTTCCGCTACTGGTCCACCAGAACTGGTACAAACCGGCTGAATACTACCTCTGAATACCAGCAGTGTCAGCATTCTTTCTATCCTGTTTCTTCAACCTCCAATCATTTTTTCTTAAATATACATTTCTAGGTACATATACCAATCAATGAAGGTTAGAAGAACCTGTATATTTATGAATAACATTTGGTCCTATTGATCAGTTGAAATAAGATTTCATAGTCCTGGATTTTTGTTTTTTGTGTCTCCTCCTCTTAATTAATGGCTGTATTAAATTGATCTTGAAGTAAATACTATGATTTAAAAAGACACATTCGTGTATGTCTATCTATATCCATGTGGCTATAACGCTGCTTCTGAACTCATCCCTAGGATTCATGTGAATAGATAACTTCTTTACATATGTAATGTATGACAGGCCAACTGGGTTGCAAATCGATGTACAAATCTATTTATACATTTATAAATTTTGGGCCTGCTTTGTGAGGGGGAAAGCTATATCGTTGCAATAGATTTATCAGTGTTCCACTAAGGGGAATAACCTTACTGCAAAATCCCCATTTCCTCCCAATCCGCTGGGACTTGGGAGGCAGAGAAGAGATGGGGGTGGGGCCAGTCAGAGGTGGCATTTACAGGTTCTCCAAACTAGTCAAAATTTCTGCTACCAGTTCTCCGGAACCGGTCAGAACCTTCTGAATACCACCTCTGGATCTTCTGGAACAATCATTCAACATGTTCTCCTTAAAAAAAGAATATCTCAACGATTTCACTGCTCAAAGGGAATTTCACTCTCCCATTTTCGGCTTCTGAGATCAAACTCACAAACATTTTTCTCTTTGATAAATGTATACACTGAACATGTTTGAAGATGGTAAATGGAGTTTTAACTCTGGTTTTGTTTTCTTTCCCATGTTTGGTCTTATCTCCATTTTCTGTGACGAGGATAAATGTAAGCTTAAGATAGCTACATCTGCATTAGCAGTTTGGAAAATAAGGAACAACATACTTCATCCCCTGTATTTAGAGAATAGGTAGATCCTATGCAACCCATCCAAAGGGATTCCATAAGATGTATGCTCAAATCAATAACTGGTATGCTGCTTATTTATTTATTTCGCACATTTCTTATACTGCCCCAATCAGATAACCTTGGAAAGTCTATAGCAAAATCATTTTTTAAAAAACAGATGGCCAAATGGTTATCCAATGAGTTTATACTTTGACATATTGCCTAGGAGAGAAAAATCCTTGAAAGGGTCTGAAATAGCGAACATACTTGTCCAAAATAAGTGTCGATCTTAGGATGAAACTTTCTGCAATTCTCTCATAGATCAAATATTTATGATATGATAAAAGTCTTATCCATCAACTGGAGGCAGAAAATACAGCTCAAATTTTTAATACTTTTGGCAGGCAGAGTTTGAATACTGCTAGTGATAGCTAAAACTTCTGCACCTCAGAAATTCAGACAGAGAAATTTATTACTATGCACTCAGATCAATTTGTATGAGATAAGAAGCCTTTGTCAACCATATGTCTAACCTCACTCACCTGATATTACAAAATACAATTTTTATAGTCTTTCAATGCTAGCTACTTTTAGTAAATTAGAAATAGAAAGTGTGATAGAAATATATGCCACTGCTACTTTTTTGCAGCAGGAAGTTGAATAATTTTCAGACTTAATGCCTTATTAAGGAGAAATAAAATAAAACACGATGCACGGTGGTATTATTGTTCTTTTCGGTTCTTCAATAATTTATGCTAGTCAACACATATGGAGGAAATAACATTAACATCTCTGAATTTACATTTGAGATTGGATTTAGATGACAGTCCAGTAAATTCAATCTGATTACTTACATTTGATTGATAGACACATTGAAATTTTAGAAAAGCATAATGTGTCTAAGTCAGTGAATGAATATGGGCCTAAGAAGTCCATTTATTCAGATCTATATAAAATGTTGGATTTTCCCTAGAATGGTGGCGGAGAACGTAAATGAAGAGGAATTACCTCAGTAATGGCCACCTATAAAAAAAAGATGTATAGTTGCCACCTGTTATTTTAATGGAGACAAATTATTTGATAATGTAACATGGTATTAGCAGCTTCAGCAACCCAAAAAGTAAATAACACACAATTGCTACCCATTACTCTAATAGCCTTAGAACTCAAAGAAGGAGCAAAACATGATTAAGTGCTAATGATTAAGACTTTTTTCCCCCTAAGAATCATCTTTTGGACAGGGAGTTTGATTCATATCTTTACTGGCCCAATATCAATTTCCTCATCAAAAAACTTGAGTGCAAAAAAATATATCTCTCTGAACAAAGTTTTCTAAAGTCTCCTTCAATACTTATTCTTCACACTCAGAAATGCAAATTTCCAAGATGAGACAAAAATATGGGCGCTTAATGATGTATAAGTATGTAACAGTATTATGAAGATAGTGGGAAATTTGAATCTGCCTTGCACTGCGTCCAAAAAAGTGGTTGTTACCGGAGGGGGTGGGGGAGAAAACAAATGGAATTCGTATAAAGGTATACCTTGAAAAGAAAAACTAGCAATGTGGAAAATAATCTTTTTTTTCTTTGGAAATATAATTATTAATGCCACTGATAATAAATGGGGTTTGCTAAAAGACAGAAATACACCACGTAAAATAGAGAATGGAAGGGAGATAAATAGAGGGAAAGAGAGAAAGGAGACAGGAGAGAGGGAAGTAGAAGGGAGGGAAGAGTAGGAGAGAGGGAAGGTGTGGAAAGAGAGGAGAGGAGAGGGAGAGAACAAGGGGAAGTAGTGAAGAGAGAGTTGTTTTAATTTTTAACTATACTGTACAGCCTATTATTTAATCTGTTTTTATGGGTTTCTAAAAATATTTAATTTTTGTATATTGTTTTTACTGTGGTCTGTACACCGCCCCGAGTCCCTTTGGGGAGAGGGGGCGGTCTATAAATTTAATAAAATTAAAAATTAAATTAGAGAGGGCAGAGGGAAGAAAGGAGGTAGGGAGGAAGAGAGAGGGAGAAGAGAAGAGTGGAAGATGAAATAGACTATAATATGGTGTATGGAAAGCAGAAGAGCAAATAAAAATTGAAGAGGCTTAATGGCAAGAGGAATTGATATATTATTGAATATTCAAAAATGTTTGTTAAGATGTAATGGTATGGTTTGGATTATATTATATGTATGTTAAAAAATAAAATTTTTGCCCTCGTCCTTTCTCGCCTGGACTACTGCAATGCTCTCTACATGGGGCTGCCCTTGAAGAGCACCCGGAGGCTTCAGCTGGTCCAGAATGCGGCTGCGCGGGTTGTCATGGGGGTACCTAGGTGCTTCCATGTTACACCCCTTTTAGGGGGCCTGCATTGGTTGCCGGTTGTTTTCCGGGTGCGATTCAAGGTATTAATTATGACCTTTAAAGTACTCCATGGCTTACGCCCAGGGTACCTGTGAGACCACCTACTGCCACCAGTAGCCTCCCACCGTCCAGTACGATCCCACAGAGTTGGCCTCCTCAGGGTGTCGTCGGCCAGGCAGTGTCGGCTGGTGACCCCCAGTGTCGGCTGGTGACCCCCAGGGGGAGAGCCTTCTCTGTGGGAGCGCCTTCCCTCTGGAATGAGCTTCCCCCGGAGCTTCGTATAATCCCTGACCTCCGCTCCTTCTGATGCACCCTAAAAAGTTGGCTTTTCCAGCAAGTCGGCCTGGCCTGTTAATTTTAACTTATTTTAAATGTATTGTCTTTTTAATTCGGTTTGTTTTTTTGGATATGGATTTAATTTTTTTTTAACTTTTGGGATGTGTGTTTTTTAATGTTGTACGCCGCCCTGAATCCTTTTGGAGAAGGGCGGCATATAAATCCAAACAAACAAACAAACAACAAACAAAATAAAAAACTTTTGGCAAAAAAAAAAAGAAATGCAAATTTCTAGGTAATGACTTGCCATTCTAAAACTGAGGTGAACCTCATTACAAGAATTTAGGGAAACACATTGCAGGTAGTCCTTGACTTACGGCCACAATTTATGTTGCAAAGTGAGGCAGTTAGGTGAATTTTACCCCATTTTATGACCTTTCTTGCCACGGTTGTTAAGTTAGTCAAGTGAACTGGGCTTCCCCTTTGTCTTTGCTTGTCAGGAGGTGATCCCGTGATCCCAGGACACTGCAACCATCATAGATAGGAGTCAGTTCCCAAGCATCTGAATTTTGATTATGTGATTATGGGGACACTGTAATGGTCGTAAATGTGAAAAACAGCCATTAGTCACTAAATGAACTATTGTAAGTTGAGGACCACCTGTATACACACACAAAGACTTCAGAAAAAATGGAATTAAGAGATTTATTTATTTATTCTGTGATTTGGAAGAGAGGGCGCTGCTGGTTAGATGAGTAGACTTTTTTTTTACTAAAGTGGAAGAAAGTGTCAAGATTCTGATGTTTTCCAGGGATTGTGGTTCTATTGTACCTGTGAGTAAGAAATGGTGATTCATACAGTTCTTCAGGGAACCTCGGAGAGTTACTTGTCACTCCATAGCTTCCTCTCTCCATCTCTCTCTCTATACATATATAAAATAGGAACACGTACAATCTGTCAACACAGTCCTACAGTAAATTTCCATAAAAGATTCTGAGCCTGGAAAAAGCTTAGAGAGGTAGTGGAACACGGTTTTTGCAATGCAATTTTTTTATGGCTTTCTCCTATTCCTTCTCACATCAAGATCTCTTCCACCAGTGGTAAATGCAGCATTAAACCTTTCTTGTTGCATTTGGACTCTGGAGTTTATTATATTTCGCCATATTTCTTTGTATTCAACCAAAGAGATTGTGTAAGAAGAGAGAATATGAGTGCACGCACAGATCTGGCTGTTTTTCACTGTGAAATACTTGAAAAGTAAATGTTGAATGTAAGTATTCGATTAACATTAAAATAAAACTTTCTTTGTTAAATGAGACCAATCTTTGTTAAAATTTAGAAAAGCAGGTGGAGACAGGAAAAGGCCAGGCCAGATGAGAGAAGTCGGTTTTAGCGATCCAGAAAGGCAGAAATTACGGTCTAATTCAGGTAGTCCTCGACTTAGAACAGTTTGTTTAGTGACTGAAGTTACAATGGCACTGAAAAAAGTGACTTATGAACATTTTTCACACTTATGACCTTGCAGCATCCCCAAGATCACGTGATTAAAATTCAGAGGCTTAGCAACTGATTCATATTTATGACAGGTTGCAGTGGCCCGGGGCCATGTGATCACTTTTTGTGACCTTCTGGCAAGCGAAGTCAATGGGGAAGCCACATTCACTTAACAACTGCGTTATTAACTTAACAATTGCAGTGATTTGTTTAACAACTGTGACAAGACAGGTCATGAATTGAGTCCAAGATCTGTCTCACTTAGCGACAGAAATGTTGGGGTCTATTATGCTGGTAAATCAAGGACTACCTGCACCAAATAAAGAAATGGGAAAACAATGAAACATAATGAACAAAAGACCCTTGTCAAGCTGGAGCCAAAAAGCATGTTTTTCAAGATAGTATAGGTAGAAACGTGTACAATCAGATAGGGAAATAGGGAATAGGTATCCGTTTTTAATGATGGTGGTAATTTATTTAGCCTTTAAACCAGTCGGTACTCAAGCTGTCCAAACTATCTCAAACTTCAAGGTGGGTGGGGGAAACAAAACTCCCGGAAAAGTTTTCAAGAAAAAATAGACACTCTTAAAGTCAAAATAATAAGGCCATACAGTGAAAGTAGCTGGTATAAAGCAGATTCAATTTGCAAATAGACATCAGCAACTTTTTATGTATCTTTTCTTATGCCCCTATTTCCAAGTTGTTGTTTGGTCTACATAACAATGAAGCCAACAACATTGGCCTGGTGTTTCAAAAGGTCAGCAACTTTAAGATATGGGGACTTCAGTTCCCAGAATTCCTGAGCCAGCATGCTGAATTCTGGGAGTTGAAGTCCCCATATCTTAAAGATGCTAGGGTTTAAAAAACAATGGTCTAGAACTGTGATGGTGAACCTATGGAATGTGTGCCAGAAGTGGCATGCACAGCCATCTCTCCAGGCATGCCAGCCGTCACCCGTTGTTCTTCCGGGTTCCAGTGCACACATATACTGCTGTCAGCTGGTCTTTGCGCATGCAGGAGTGCCATAAACTGGAAGAGCAGCTCCTTGGCGCATATCTGTGCCAGCCAGTTGGTCTTTGTGCGCGCATGCATGCCAGAAACCGGAAGACCAGATGACTGGTATGCATGTGCAAACCGGAAACCAGAAGCTCTTCCGGTTCTGGTGCTCCCACGCATGCATGCCAGGGAGCTGCTCTTCTGGTTTTCGGCACTCCCCCGCATGCGCCCGCTCCCATTTCAGCACTCAATGCTGAAAAGGTTTGTCAACACTGATCTAGAAAATGCTTTTTTGTGATCCTTTCTAATTATGTATCTAATTGTGGGTCCTCTCACATTGATTAAATGCAGCATTAATCAATATAGTGGGTTTCATTATCTATGTATGTACAGTATTTATAATTATTTAAATAAAAGGAGAAGAAATGTTGATAATATGGAAAGATACCGCCAGAGTGGAAAAAATTGATGGTTGGTGCAATGACTATCTGAGAACAACAGGATCCTTGTCCCCACTTATGTCTGGTCCACGTAAAAACAAATCATTTTCTCAAGATAAAGTTCTGTTGGGGGCTCTTCTTCGTTATAAAATAATATGGAATAACAAAGCTACCAGCTCGTACGCTTGTCCACAAAATCTTAGAGCTGTAATTCTCTGACTTGCCATTATTCAGAACGGCAGATCTAATAATGAGATGGAGCAGTATTATTTTCTTTTTTTTTTCTTTGGTGCACGAAGCATAGACTTTGATTCAGAAATGGGGACGGCATGAAAGACAGCATTTTCCCCCTAACAATGTCAAGCCTTGAAAGGTTTTAGAATTTATCATGAATTGCTTATAATTTGCACATTTATGTTACCCTGAATTAGGACAATGACATACGGACATTGATTGTGAAGTTACAAATGATGCTGGGTTATGGCTTCGAAGAGGCTGTTTTCATTCCACACACACCCTTTTTTTATTTTTAAAGGAGAATTCTTTCTGCTGTGATTAAAAATAAAGTGACTGAAATGCACGCTAAGATTGAATCGTGCAATTCTTACATAATTTTCCACGGGACTGATACAAGCCATAAAGAAATCCAATTAAATTTCTCTTAGAAGCACATTCAGAGAAGCTTTATAAAGTGGGTTTGTGCTAGGTGGAATATCTGAGAACTGAACAGTATTCAGAGCCTTCCAGTTGTGTGTCCTATATGACAAGTTGAAGATATTTATTTATCGATTGTACAAAACAAATAAACAAATATACACACAGAGAGACAACTACCTACCCAATAATTATATCAGCTCCCCTATATTAAGGCTAATAGACCTGGGCAGCATAAATCCAGAGTACCACAAATGGCAGCAAATATAGTTTTTTTGTACCTATTTGCTACTATATAGTTTTGCAGCCCAGAGCTTTGTAGCTTTGTCCTACATTTAGTGCTGCTTAACTGCTCCTGATGTTCAGAATGCAGATATTCATGGCATCAATTGAGTGATTTTTGAATACAATATCCTTAACTATGCATTCTTCTTGAGGTTTAAGGTTTAAGAATGTTATTTGGAGAGTTTCCAATATTATTTGGAATCAGTGGTGGGTTTCAAAATTTTCTGGAACCTACTCTGTGGGTGTGGCCTCCTTTGTGGGGATGGCTTGCCAGCCATGTGACCTGGTGGGAGTGGCTTGCCGGCCATGTGACTGGGTGGGAGTGGCTTGCCGGCCATGTCACCGGGTGGGAGTGGCTTGGCAGTCATGTGACCTGGTGGGAGTGGCCAAGACAATGTCACTGAATTTTTTGCCCCAATGAATGATCTACAAAAAGAAGATATCAAAAAGGAAATTTATTATTTTGTGCACTTACTACTTAAATAAGATTAAAATAAGTACACAAAACAATAAAAGAGCTACTTACAGAAGGTAAGTAGCTTACTACTTACTACTTGCATTTCAAAGGAAATAAATACATATTTAATTTTACACATGTTAACAGCTGTTGGAATTGTGTTTGCACAACAGTGGAAAAAACAAAGATATGAAAATGAATAAATATTAGAATGTGCAAGAATGAATAAATTGACAATTAAAACCAAGAAGGCTTTGAATACTTTTTCACGTGGAATTTGTTTTATCAATTGCTAACTAACAGAAACAGCAATTAGAAATCTAAAAGTATGAAAGAAAACACCAATTATGAAAGGAAAGGTCATTAAAATGTATAAGGAAATATTATTAGTACTTGATCATTATTAATGTGTAGATAACTGCAGGACATTACATACCCACAAACACAAACTATGACAGTGCCAGGAAAACACACACACACACACACACACACACACACACAATTTCCCCCCAAAAGACTGCAGATGAAACCAGTTTTTTCCCTAA
This sequence comes from Natrix helvetica, assembly GCF_964273705.1. Taxonomy (NCBI): domain Eukaryota; kingdom Metazoa; phylum Chordata; class Lepidosauria; order Squamata; family Natricidae; genus Natrix; species Natrix helvetica. Next base: position 82,264,986 of record NC_138552.1, read on the forward strand.
CCCTAAGAACAGGAAAGACAAAGCCACAGGAATAAAAACCATCAAGGCATTGTGGGAAATTATAAAGGACAGTGCCAGGAAGCTCACAGAACCAGCAACCACCTCACAATTACCTAAACAACCAGGTATCACACAGAAACACACAAAATCTGGCAAAGCTGCCTTGCACCAACCTGGCCTGCCCATAGAAAAGAAGCCACCTTGAGACACATACCATACACCAACCTGTACACTTAAAAGCAACATATTGCATCACAAATAAAACATTTGCAAAAAGGAATAACATTTCTTGTAATAAACATTCTATAAACAATAAATAAATAAAAATTCCCTAAAAATAATTAAAAACCACCAGGTTCAGAGAACACCAAAGGACCCCACAGTCCCAATAGGCTGGGTGACGCCGGACCTGCCCAGAACGCCTCAGTTCAGCAGAAGACGCCGGAGGAGAAGGAGGTGCCCGTGGTAGCTCCTCCCGCGAGGGAGTGGAGCTCCGGGCGCCATCTTGTGGGCCTACCTTGGGAGGTGAACTACAAGTATCAGGTAGGCAGGGCCGAGGGGGCGCGGCCGTAGGCGGGCTTGAGCAGGGAACAACAGAGTAGGCCTGGCCTGACTCGGGGAAGGCCAAAGGAAAACCGGGAGGAGTTCGCCAAATGGGCGGAACACCCCCAACCTTGGATGGCCGGGAGGCGGCGTCCAAAACCGGAACGGCCCAGGGCAGCTGGACTGGGTCAACTGGGTCTGGTGGAAAGGCACCAGGAAGCGATGCGTCGGTGGGCTCAGTTGGGGCGACGACGACAGCCGACCCTGCAGGGTTGTTGTCGATGTTGAACGGTAGGCGGTGCCTCAATTGATCCAGGTGGCGCCGCCATTCGGTCCCATCATGTAGCTGGACCCTGTAAGAACAGGGGCTGGTTATGGAGGTGACGGTGGCAGGCACCCACCTGACAGCCCCTGAGAAGGCCTGAGCCCACACTAAATCTCCCACTGCGAAAACACGGGAAGGGGGCCCCAGGTTGCCAGGCTGTTCCTTTGAATAGAGCGGGTGCAGCCTATCCAAAGTGGTCCGCAGGCGCCGGCCCATCAGCAGCTCGGCCGGAGACTTCCCGGACAGGGTGCAAGGAGTGGCATGCTGTACCAAAAGGTAAGCAGCCACCCTTGATTGCCAGTCCGCCCCATCCATCCTGCCCAAAGCCTCCTTGGCCGAGCAGACCGCCTGTTCCACCCGGCCATTACTAGCAGGATGGTATGGGGCGACCAGGGCATGGCGGATGCCCTGAGAGGCCAGGAACAACTGGAAAGCGGTGGACGCGAAATGAGGCCCGTTGTCAGAGACAATGACGTCCGGCAAGCCGTGGGTGGCAAAAAGCCTAGTCAGTTCTCTGACCGTGGCCTCGGCTGTGGTGGACCTCATGAGAATGAGCTCCACCCAGCGCGAATAGGCGTCCACCACTATCATGAAGACCTGGCCTCTGAAAGGGCCCGCAAAATCAACGTGTAGGCGGGACCAAGGCCCACGGGGCAGTTCCCATTCCCGCGGTGCGGCCGCCGGTGGCGCCGGTCGGGAAAGTTGGCAGGGGGAGCAGCCGGCCACCCAAACGGCTATCTCGTCGTCCACGCAGGGCCACCACACATAGCTGCGCGCCAGGCCTTTCATGCGCACTATGCCTGGGTGGCCCTCATGAAGGCGAGATAGCACCTGGTGGTGCAGGCTGGGTGGAATGACCACCCTGTCACCCCACAGGAGGCACCCACTGTGGAGTGACAGCTCCAGCTGCCTGGCCTTGAAAGGGCGAAGGTGCTCAGGAACCGGCCCTTCAGGCCAGCCCCTCTGGACCCAAAGCATGACCTGGGACAGGTCAGGATCAGCCCTAGATTCTGCGGCCACATCTCCAGAAGAGAGTGGCAGAGCCAGATCTGCTATGGCCAAAACCGACAGGCAGGGCACTGTCGGAGGGTCAGAAACGGGAAGGGGGCAGCGGCTTAGGGCAGCGTGCTTGCCCGGACGGTAGAGCAGAGTGTAGCTGTAAGCAGCTAGGAACTCTGTCCACCTAGTCATGCGAGGTGAAAGGATAGGAGGGGTCGGCTTGTTACCAGCCAAAAGCCCAAGGAGTGGCTTATGGTCGGTGAACAAAGTAAAATGCCGCCCATAGAGGTAATCATGAAACCTCTTAATCCCTGACACTGCAGCCAGAGCCTCCTTGTCAATCTGGCTGTAGTTGCGTTCCGCAGAAGTCAGTGTCCGGGAATAAAAGGCAATGGGGGCCTCTGAGCCATTGGGCAGCACATGGCTCAGGACCGCCCCCAAACCCACGGGGGAGGCGTCACAGGCAAGAGTCAAAGGCAGCTTGTCTGAATATTGGACGAGGACTGCCTCTGACGTCAGCATGTCTTTGACAGCCGCGAACACATGCGCTTCGCGGCTGCCCCAGCGCCAGGCTGCCGATCGGTCGAGTAACCGATGCAGCGGCTCGGCTAGTGACGCCTTATGTGGTAAAAATGGCACGTAAAAATTTAGTAAGCCAAGGAACGCCTGCAGCTCCGTCTTGGAGGCAGGCGTGGGGGCGTTCCTGATGGCTGCTACTTTAGAGGGGGTGGGGTGAATTCCCTGGGCATCAATGGTGAAGCCCAGGAAATCCACCCACGGCACAGCAAATGAGCATTTGCTGCGCTTCAATTTTAAGCCTGCGCCCCTGAAACGTTCGAGGACCTTCTCAAGTATTTCGATGAGGCCCGATCGGCTGCCAGCGGCGATCAGAACATCATCGAAATACGGGACCATGCCAGGGAGCCCATGAAGCAGACGCTCCATAAGGCTCTGGAAGATCCCCGGGGCAACGGAAACGCTGAATTGCAAGCGGCGGCAGCGGAAAGCTCCACGGTGGGTGACGATGGTCTGTGCGGCCGCCGCCTCGTCATCCACCGGGAGCTGCTGGTAGGCCTGCGCCATATCCAGTTTCGCAAAGATGCAGCCTTGTCCTAAAGAGTGGAGCAAGTGCTGCACTACCGGAACTGGATAGGGGTTCGCCTGGAGGGCAAGGTTAATGGTGAATTTAAAGTCCGCGCAGAGGCGAATAGAACCATCCGCCTTGACCAGGATGACCAAAGGGGTCTCCCACTTGGAGTAATCCACAGGCTTCAAGACTCCCTGCGCGATGAGCTTATCCAGCTCCGCATCAACCTTGGCCCTCAAGGCGAAAGCCACCCTACGGGCCTTCAGCCTAATGGGGGCAACCTGGGGATCTAGATTGAGGGAGATGGGAGTTCCTTTATATGCCCCCAGCTGCCCATCAAAAACGTCAGAAAACCTTGTCAAGACTTCGGCCACGTCGGGAGGCGTGGCCACTACTTGCCGTACCCCGTGCACTGACAAACCTAGTGCCGGGAACCAGTCCAGGCCCAGGAGGGCTGGCAAAGTTTTCTCTACAACCAAAAGGGGGAGGCACCCCGCAAAGTCCCCATACTCCACCCGCACCAGGTGACAACCCAGGGTAGGAATCAGAGTCCCCTGGTAGTCCCGAAGGGTTGCGTCTGGGGAGGAGAGTTGGGTCTTGGGAATGCCTGGGCAGAGGCGAGAGAAGTCTGCCCATGATAGGAGTGATCGGGATGACCCCGAGTCCACTTCCATGGTGCAGGGGGAGCCTTCAATTAGGAGCGACGCCTTGATGCGCTCCGCACCTGCACCAGTGTGGAAGGCCGACTCCGCAGGGCTGGCGTGCTGGTCAGCGTCCACGGCGTAGCAGCCTCCGCGTGATGGCTGCTGCTGCTGCTGTCGTCCGGATCGGGTCACAGGTCTCGGCTTAGCGGCTGCTGTAGTCGAGGAGTCGTCTGGGCGCTGAAGCAAGGGAAACTGCACTCTGCAGACCTGGGCCAGATGCCCCTTTTTGAGGCAGCGGCGACACACGGCGGCCTTGAAGGGGCAACCTGAGCGATCGTGGTTGCCTCCGCAGCCCAGGCAGGCGGTCGTGGCTTCTCGGGCTCGCTGAGGGGCGCGTCTTCGGGCCAACTGGCCGATGCGGGCCACTGCTCCTTCCTCCGGATAGTCGGCCGGTAGAGGGACCAGCTCGTCCACTAGACAAGTGCGGCCGGGTGGAGGCGGCAGGTTGAACATCTCCGCCATCGACTCGTCAGAGAGCTCAGCCGCCCTCGCTTGTTCAATGGCCCCGGTGAGCGTGATGTCCGCTTGGGACAGAAGCCGCCGGCGAAGGCGTAAGTCTTTGATGCCGCTGACAAATTGTTCAGTGAGGTTGCGGTCCAGATCTGCGAACTCACACCTCATTGCCGCTGTGCGAAGCGACTGGAGGAACTGGCTCACAGATTCCTCCGACTTCTGCACACAGCGCTTGAAGGCATAATGCCTCGCTACCCAGGATGGGGTCGGGGCATAGTGGCGCTGTAGGTGCTCCGTCAGAGTGGCCCAGTCCAGTGAGTGGACCGGTTGAGGAGCTGCAAGGGAGCGAGCGGCGCTGAACATCGGCGTGCCGCAACAGCTCAGGAAAAAACTACATTTTTCATCATCCGGCACATCGCGTCTGCCGTTGGCGATCAGGTAGCACTCGAAGCGCTCCAGGAACGCTTCCCAGGTTTCACTGTCGCAGCCGAAGGGGACGAACGTTGGCATCGCCGACATGGTCTCCTCAGAATTCCGGACAGTTAGGCAGGAACGGAAAAAGAAGGATCGCCGGGTAGGTTGTGCCGAGGTGGTAACGTGTGGTGGGTCAGCGGCAGCCGGATCCCAACTTCGTCGCCAGTGTTAAATAGGCACAAAGGCGAGCGGAGACGTGAGGCGATTCAACAGGCTTTTATTAACACAGACAACTGTCAAAAGTATTTACAGGAGAGAAGCGCGCTGGGCTAGTCTGACAGCTATTTATGTGAAGCTGTCAGATGAGCCAGCCAATCCGCACACCGGATTTTCCCCGCTCTCAGCCAGGTCACGTCTTATCCAATCAGACGCGACCTGGCTGTTGCTAACGCAGATGCCGGCTGTCAGGGGGAAATCCCTGATGTCATCTGCTAGGATATAACACCCTCCCTCCTTATCTTTTTCCTTTTTGTCCTTCGACTTCTCCTCCTCCTCCTTTCCCCACAACCCCATCTAGCACTGATGATGTTACCTAGTTTGGTAGTGAAATGTCTGTAAAAAAAACCACCAAGCTCAGAAAGCAGCAAGGATCCCACTTTTCCCCAGCTCCTCCCTCTTTCTCCTTTTTGTCCCCCCCCCAAAGACTGCAAATGAAACCAGTGTTTTTTCCCCCCTAACCCTAAGGACAGGAAAGACAAAGCCACTGGAATAAAAACCATCAAGGCATTGTGGGAAATTATAAAGGACAGTGCCAGGAAGCTCACAGAACCAGCAACCACCTCAGAATTACCTAAACAACCAGGGTGAAACACATTAAATGTGGCAAACCTGGCCTGCCCATAGAAAAGCACCCACTTTGAGATATATAAACCTGGTCTGAACACTTTTAAGCAACATATTGCACCACAAAGAAAACATTTGCAAAAAGGAATAACATTTCTTGTAGTAAATATATTTTATAAACAATTAAAACATAAAAATTCCCAAACAATAATTTAAAAAAGATATTCTATAAATAAAATAAATCCTTAAAAACCATTGTTAACTATTCCACCAGCAATAATTTATACTATAACTATTTTAAGGTATTGTACCAACTGTAACCATTATTCCACCAGCAATAATTTATATTGTAACCATTTCAAACTATTCCACACACAATAATTTAAAATGAAACCATTAAAAACATTCAATACACAATAAATTGCAATAAAACAATTTAAAACAATTCTATACACAATACAGTTTAAAGTATTGAGTATAGAATATTTTAAAATGGTTTATTTTAATTTATTTTGGATAGAATCTTTTTTAAAATAGTCTTAAGACAATTAAAAAAAGAATCCACAAACAATAATTTGAAGTAAACCATTTTAAAATATTGTACACTCAATACTTTTAAGTAAAATTATTTCAAAAAATTCTATGCACAATAAATAAAATATTATTTTAAAATACATTAAAAAAATAAAAGAAAAAAAAACCAAGTCACTTACTAGCAGGCAGAATCAGCAGCACTCCGATGCGATGGATGAATGCAACAGGCAGCATACAGACAGAGAGAGGCAGCAGGACAGGTAAGACTGTCACTAAGCAGGCTGCCTGGCAGGCTTAGCCAGCCAGGCAAGGCTGGAGAGGGGGGGGAGGGGGGCTTTCGGCCCTCCATCGTGGAACCTTGCCGCCCGCCGCCCGCGACGGCCCCACGAGCCCCCGGCTTCCGTGAGAGAAGGCCGCGAGGCCTTCCCTCGCGGAACCTTGCCTCCCGCCGCCTGTGACGGCCCCGCGAGCCCCCGGCTTCCGCGAGAGAAGGCCGCGAGGCCTTCCCTCGCGGAACCTTGCCTCCCGCTGCCCGCAACGGCCCCGCGAGCCCCCGGCTTCTGCGAGAGAAGGCCGGGAGGCCTTCCCTCGCGGAACTTTGCCTCCCGCCGCTCGCGACGGCCCCGCGAGCCCCCGGCTTCAGCAAGGGAAGGCCCGGAGGCCTTTCCTCGCGGAGGCTCGCTGCCCGCCACCCGCCCGGCCTACGCCAGCCCAGCACTTCAGCGAGGAAATGCCCGGAGGCCTTTCCTCGATGAAGCTAGCCTCCCGCCCCCCCTCGCGCTTAGTTGCTTACCTGAGGGAAGCAGCAAGCTCCTGGAAGGCGAAGGGAAGAGAGTTTTGAAATGGAGGACCCACTTTTTAACGGGTCGCCTCCAGACTGCTCACTGATTGGCTGGACTCCAGCCAATCAGTGAGCGGCGGGCTGGGCTAGCTAGTTTCGTGCGGACGGGCGGGGGAGCGAGCGAGCGAACAAGCTGCGTTGGGACAGCAAGGGCGATCGAGCGACAGGGCCGGTGCCGGTTCCCAGAAGTTACTTCCGGGTCCGGTTACTTCCGGGTTCGGTCTGGAACCGGATCGCGTGATCCGGTGCGAACCGGTAGGAACTCACCACTGTTTGGAATATTACTTTGGTTGATGTCCTCTTTTATGTTCTTTTGGAAGTTTTGTAGATGTTCAGATTAAAGACTTTACTATGTACTGAATAAGTAGAGAATAAATGGTCCAGGAAAGTCTCTGATTTTTCACAGAATAATTTATTCCGGTAAAACTTTATTAGTTAACTAAATTAATTTAACCAGTTAAATCAAATGAACTTAATGAATTCCACTTCTTCTAAGGAATAATAAGCACTTTATACAAAACAGGTGGGAGAAATTTATGTATATGAAAATGTTAGAATATTCATGACAGGGAGAGACATGGTAACAAGGTCAGCCAATGAATAGGCATAGCAACTAAGTCAGCCAATGGAAGCTTAAACAGACATGAGTCTGTGCTGAGAATCGAAACTGAAACTAGTCTGTCTGCTCTGAACTCTGAGATGAAGCTGTTCTCTCCTGCTTGTAACTTCTACCACGTTGAAAGAATCTACTATTAGTATTGTGCATTTACTAATCTGTCATTATGTATATAAAGAAGTTAATGAATCCAGCTGAATTAGTTATCTGTGTGTGTTTTCTGGATTTGATTTTTCTGCAACAAACTTTGACAGAAAATTCAGAATTCGCTAGAATTTTTGCCTTCACTAAGATTTCAACTTTTGTCGTAGCTGCTTTTTAGGAAAAGTTCAATACTAATCGGGTGTTTAGGCAAGGACTTCCCAAACTTGGCAACTTAAGATTCAACTCCCAGAATTTCCCAGCCAGCCAAGACTGGAAACTCTTGCTCTAGACCAATGCTGTCAAACTCCCGGATGCTCCATGTGCTGGCCACGCCCAAACCTGGTTTAGCAAAGAGGGGGAAAAGCGCTGCTACGTCACATGACGCTGCCGTGATGACATGAGTTTGACACCCCTGCTCTAGACAATGAATTGAGGTGAAGCACTGTCATTTTCCCAAATTGTCTCTTTTGCTAATTCTAGTTCTCTGTTGAATTATTGGCCATAATTATTTACTGGGTTATGTGGGCCATTCAATGTTCAGATAAAGACAGAGATGAAGAAGAAGGGATTTTACTAAGGTGTCCATTTCCCAGCTTGTATGGCGACAGCTAATCTCATGTCTTTTCTTATTAACTTTCCTAATGTTTGCCATTTTATCATTTGATTATGCAAGTTTATCTCTTACAGACCTTTTCACTGATTCCTTGGGAAACCCATGTGTTCCAAATAAAGATTATTTATTCTTTACTTGGGGAGAGAATAATCAGCAATGGCAGACTGTATATTGTTTTTATCAACAATCCTTCTTCCCCCCTTTACCGAGGTGTTCTCGTCCTTCTTCGTCCCTGAACATTTGTTATACTGTAATCCACTCTCTTCCCCAAAGTTTGTCTTTTGTGGTTGATATTTAGGGGAGATAAAATGTGTTCTGCCCACACCAACAGAATTGGATATCTGTGATGGTTTTCAGAGTGAGAATTGGAAGGTATCTGGAAAATATAGGATGTCCTCTGGAATCTCTCGGTGATTTAGGGCTGTTTAAAGTCTCAGTGTGTGTAAACAAAGGCATAATGACTGAATTGTGCAACAATATTTGGAATTTCAACTATGGACAGATGGAAGTGGTTCTGTGTGATCAGCCATTCAATGTTACCCTTGGAAATTGGATAAGTGCATAGAAAAGTCCAAGTTCAGGCAGTTGGCTTCATTAGACCTCCTTATTGTAGGGTTAAAATGGGATTTCCTTCCATTTCCCTCCAAATATTTGTTTTATTTTAAGCTGCTGGTGGTTATGGAACATGGAAGAGTCTAGTGGACAGTTAGTTTTTTTGGTGTTTCTCCAGATTACTATAATAATCCATATTTGTGGGTGGGTGGTGTTTATGGGCACGCAAAATCTCAAAAATACTGTAGACTCAAAATGAAGCTGCTTTTGTGCACATCTATGCATTTCTATACATCTCAGAATTTTCTTACATTGTCAGAAGAAAGCTATATTGAATTATAGGAAACCTTACTAACAAATGAGTGTGAGAAGAACTGCACTCGGTGGGCCACATTGAAAATAATTATTTGAAAGGACTTCGAAGAAGCCCAACTGTAGCTTATGATTTTCTGAAACTTGTCCTTGATATCGTTATTCCTACTTTACTTTTTAAACTGGGTAAAACTGTGTTTAAAATGTTTCATATTTTAAATTGTGGATTTAGAATGGTTGTGCTGTTATGGGTTTAGAATGGCTGTGCTGTTGTACTTTCTTATTTTTACCATTCCTGTTGCTGTTTTAATGGTTGTAAACCACCCAGAATCAGACGTATGAGCTGAGTGATTATACACATTTAATAAGCAAGCAAGCAAGCAAGCAAGCAAGCAAGCAAGCAAGCAAGCAAGCAAGCAAGCAAGCAAGCAAGCAAGCAAGCAAGCAAGCAAAGAAACAAACAAATAAGATTCTTTTTAGAGAAACGAGACAGGAAATATAGCAAGAGAGCAATTGGGGGGGGGGGGGTTATGGAAGCAGGGTTTAACACAGTGGTGAGATTCAATTTTTTTTAACTACTGGTTCTGTGGGCATGGTGGGCATGGCTTGGCTTGGTGGGCGTGGCAGGGGAAGGATACTGTAAAATCTCTATTCCCTCCCCACTCCAGGGGAAGGATACTGTAAAATTCCCATTTCCTCCCAATGAGCTGCAACTCGGGAGGCAGAGAATAGATGAGGGCGGGGCCAGTCAGAGGTGGTATTTACCAGTTCTCCGAACTACTCAAAATTTCCGCTACTGGTTCTCCAGAACTGGTCAGAACCTCCTGAATACCACCTCTGGTTTAGCCCCACCAAAATGCAGATGGGAAAGTAAATGTCACTTTCGGACATCTTTTTTTTCTCTCTTTTGCTTTAATTGATGTAATTATGTCTTAGTTTATAATTTGGTTGTCAAAGCTGTCGTTTTTTCCTTCCCTTGTCCACACACATTTCGTAGTAAGTTTGACGAGACTCCTTATGCCAGAGGTCAGTCAGTTGGCTCAAACTTTATTATTAATGTCTGGCCATTATAGTTGCCAGACACTTAAAAAAAATTGACTATTGATGTAAAGCTGCCGGACTACCATATTTTTGGACTATAAGACGCACCGGAGTATAAGATTTTGAAGAGGTAAATTTTAAAAAAAGTTGTCGCCTTTGCAGGCCTCCCAAAGTCCATGCACATCCATTTTTGCAAAGGGGGTGGGGTTTTGGGAGGCCAAAAAAGCTGTATTCAGTGTATAAGACGCACCCAGATTTTCACCCTCTTTTTGGGGGGGGAAAGGTGCATCTTATACTCTGAAAAATATGGTACTTATCCATTCAATAGTCCTTGTTTACCAACTACATTTGAGACTGGCAACACTTTCACTAAGCAATATTAGCTGATCATATGACATATGACTGATCATATGACTTCTGATGTGACCATCAGAAATGCACTTCAATTGCAAAGTGCCCAAATTGTAATCACCCACAGGAACACCACAAAGGCTGCAAGTTTGAGAATTGGTTGTATGCCTACTTTTTCAGCACTGTCATAACTTTTGAACAGAGGCTGTTGGTAAGTGAGGACTACCTGTTTTATGATGCATAAGCAACATATGTGTATTAATTGCTTTTTAAAAAGTTTTGAATCTGTTTTACCCTGTAAGAGAGTCCCGTTTCTCTTCATTTTGAGATGAAAAAACTATATAACATGTTTATGTTTTCCATTCCTCCCACCCACCCACTCGGCGTCTTTCATTATTTAGGTCATTGCAATGTGTTCTGCCTTACATATTAAATCATTACAGTTATTACCTTTATATCTATTGATTTCTCTATCCTGAAATTAAATTAAAATAGTCACACCCAAGAAATAAAGGAAAGAGATAGGAAAGGAAAGAGAGAGAAAAAACAGGACATTATGCAGTGGATTGGCTAGCTGCATAATGTGTGGTTGTGTTGGTGCATGTAAAACACTTGCTCTATGAAAAATATTTTGCCAGATATTTTGAATGGAACCCAATATAAACATCCCACATTCAATTTACTGAAAAATTTGTGCCTGCACCGAACCGGCAGTAATGCCAGCAGCAACCCACTCCTGCTCCAAACACCTGGTTGTCCCTGGAAGTTACTTCTATGTAGTTATAGTGAGTAGCCATCCTCCATTAATTTATTTAACTCTTAAGGGAAAAATATCTTCATGACATCTTGTAGTATTGAATTCCATCAATTAATTATGGAAACGCTTTTAAGAACTGCTGATATTTGTTTTCTGACTTGAACCTGTTGTCAATCGGTTTTATGACATGATCCATAGTTCAAGTATTAGGGAGGAAGACTATTGATTCAAAGTTTAAATACATATGACTGCCTTAGTGTGTTTTTGTCAGTGCTAATTATTCACTGCACAATAAGTAGTGGGTGACCTATTCACCACCATTCCTCTCCATTGGCAAATAGGACTTGCTTGTTCCCTAAAAGAGACCTTTGGCCTCTTAACCACAGTATGTTATTGACAAATTCTCTGTGAAACCATGAATTAGTGGTTGGCTTCAATTGAGATTGCAGTAGTAATACATCTCTTCAGTGCAGCTCCCCAAAGTAAAACGGTGCCCCATTTCAAAATGGAATTAGAGGTCGTCCTCAACTTACAACCACAATTCAGCCCAAAATTTATGTTGCTAAGTGAGAAATTTATTAAGTGAATTTTGCCTGAATTGATGACTTTGTTAAGTGAATCATCACAATCCTTAAATTAGTTACATGAATGTCAGTGAATCTGGTTTTCCCATTGACTTTGCTGGTCAGAAAGGCAAAAGGAGATCACAAAACTCTGGGACACTGCACCATTATAAATGTGATTCAGTGGTCAACATCCAATGGTAATAAATGTGAAAAACGGTTCTAAGCCACTTTTTTTCAGTGCCATTGTAAGTTTAAACAGTCACTAAGTGAACTGTTGTAAGTCGAGGAGTTAAAACATCCTGCAAGTGGCTTCTTTGAAATCCTCAAATGGTCTTCTGCAATTGCCTTCAGGTGGAGGTGTTGAGACTCTTCTAGGCAGCACTGGGAAATTTATTTATTTATTTATTTATTTATTTATTTATTTATTTATTTATTTATTTATTTATTTATTATTTATTTATTTATTTATTATTTATTTATTTATTTATTTATTATTTATTTATTTATTTATTTATTTATATTTGGTGCTTCTAGACCGCCCCCTCTCCCAGAAGGGACTCGGGGCGGTGTACAGTCCATAGAGAATATCACAAAATACAATAAAAGTTAAATATGTACAGTTTGGAGGAGGTTAAAATGCAATTAAAAGAACTGTACAAAGCTAATATAAATATAAGTTTTAAATCCCTAAAACAGACACAACAAATTAAAAAACCCCTAAGATAACCAGATAATAATACATTTGCCAGGAGGGACAGTTGTAATTATGCCAGGCCTGCTAATCGGAACAGGTGAGTCTTCAATTTTTGCCAGAAGGAGCGGAGGTCAGAAGTGGTTCTAATGTCGGGGGGGAGGTCATTCCAGAGGGTTGGGCCCATCACAGAGAAGGCCCTAATCCTTGGTGTCGCCCGTTGGCATTGCCTAGTGGACGGCACCAGGAGAAGTCCCTCCCTGTGTGAGCGAATTGGCCGCAGGGATGTATGTGGGAGGATGCGATCCCGCAAGTAACTAGGTCCCGTGCCATGGAGCGCTTTAAAGATGGTAATCAGCACCTTGAAACGCACCCGAAAAACCACAGGCAGCCAGTGCAGCTCGCGCAGGAGAGGTGTTACGTGGGAGTACCTCGTACTCCCCATCACAGCCCGCGCGGCTGCGTTCTGAACTAACTGCAGTCTCCGGGCGCGTCCCAAGGGCAGCCCCATGTAGAGAGCGTTGCAGTAATCCAGGCGGGACGTCACCAGCGCATGAGTGACCATGCGTAGGGCATCCCGGTCCAGTAGGGGGCGCAATTGGCGCACCAGGCGAACCTGGTGGAACGCCCCCCTCGCCACGGCTGCCACATGGTCATCCATTGACAGCCGGGCATCAAGGAGGACGCCCAAATTGCGCGCCCGTTCCACAGGGGGCAATTGTTCGCCCCCTATGCCCAGCGATGGAATCAGCTGGCTGAACCGAGGTGCCGGTAGCCACAGCCACTCGGTCTTGGAGGGGTTGAGTTTAAGTCTGTTGTCCCCCATCCAGACCCCGACGGCTTCCAAGCACCGGGACATCACTTCGACAGTACCAAATCATGTGATTCTTTGATTTTCATTTCTTTCATTGTATCAGTTTGGAAGCCAACAGTTGCCTCTGGGCTAGCAACGATGTAAAAAAGATGTGGAGACTCTAGAAAGAGTGTAGAGAAGAGCAACAAAGATGATTAGGGGACTGGAGACTAAAACATATGAAGAACGGTTGCAGGAACTGGGTATGTTTAGCTTAAGAGAAAGAAGGACTAGGGGAGACATGATAGCATTATTCCAATATCTCAGAGGTTGCCACAAAGAAGAGGGAGTCAAACTATTCTCCAAGGCACCTGAGTGTAGAACAAGAAGCAATGGGTGGAAACTAATCAAGGAGAGAAGCAACTTAGAACTGAGGAGAAATTTCCTGACAGTTAGAACAATTAATCAGTGGAACAGCTTGCCTCCAGAAGTTGTGAATGCCCCAACACTGGAAGTCTTTAAGAAGATGTTGGATAGCCATCTGTCTGAAACGGTATAGGGTTTCCTGCCTAGGCAGGGGGTTGGACTAGAAGGCCTCCAAGGTCCCTTCCAACTCTACTATTGTATTGTAACTTTTCAGAAAAGCAATGATGGGATTACACAGAGAAAAATAATGGAAAGGGGGAAAAAAGTTCTCTTATCTTTCTTTTAAGAATGAAATGAATACTTTCCACCTCTGATACTGTTGCATGGCTTAAATGCTGTAAAATCTCGGCCATAAGACCAACCTTAACCTTCTGATATAACAAGATATAATTCAGAGAGCTACTTTAGATGGTTCAGCAAGGAGCTTTTTCTTTTGTTCCGCTTTTTGTGAAACCATATGAATTATTATTATGTGAAACCATGCCCTGAATCAGGGGGGTTTGCTCATGGTCATTCATAAATTAGTTAATTCCCCTTTTGGATTATTGCAATCTGCTCTATATGTCTTGAAAAGCCTTTAGAAGCTTGGTTGGTCCAGAAAACAGCAGTGGATGAGTTAAGACTTGCCCATGTGACATCACTGCTGTGTGATCTTCATTGGCTCCCAAGTTGCCGGTTATCCGCTGTAAAGGGCCAGGTTGACCCTGAGCTAGGTTACTTGCAGGACCATCAATCTCCAGTAGTTTCCAATTGTCCTATTGGATATGGCAGTTTGGAATTAATCTAGATCCCTTTTGTGAAACAATGTAATTTTGTGGCACCCAGGAGATGCACCCTCTCTCTTTCTCATGGCATCTGCACTACAGTAGTCTTCCTGATGAAATCCAGATGACCCTGATCTTGAGTGATCCAGAAGTCTACAAAGATTTGGTACAGATATTACGGTACAGCCAGGACATTCATGGAATATGTTGTGTATGTTGGGTGCTGTGAATTGTTTTGAAGCCACCTGGATTATAGTATTATGGCTATTCTTAATTGTATTCCATATTGATATATACTGGTTTTTATTTTCATTGTTTTTATTTATTGTTGATAGTCAACCAGAATTACATGTTTAAGATGAGTGACCATATACATGTTTCAAATGAACGAACGAACAAACAAATATGCATTGATCAAAATCTTCTTGCTTTAATTTCTTCTTCGGGTCTCCTAAAGGCTTCAACCACAGTGATCAAGTATGGTAATATATTTTAATACCCATAGTTGCTGGATGGCTTTGAGAGTTTATACTCCTGTTGTCTTTATGCCACCATGGAAAAAGTGATATGTTAATTTTGTATTAAGAGATGTATTGCTTATATAAATCATATGCTGTATGTATACATTATGTGTAGATTTTTAAAAGGGAGATATCTTACTAGGATTTAACTAAGAGGTATTTGAAATTGACATCCATGAAAATAAAGAAGGTTAATTGGATTATATAGTTAGGTGCAGATTATTCTGCTTGAGCATAATTCCAATGATGTCACTTTCTACCTTTATTATCCTATTCAAAAATATTGAGTATTCAGTCCATAATGGCATTGTAAGTTGTATGCTGAACTGTCTCCATGCTGTGGATAATTTCCAGATCTATTAATGAAATTCATATAGTCACCCAGGAAGTAAATCTGGGCAGTGTACAACAATCAAATAAAAGCAGCAATTATATAAACACAATCATTATAAAAAAATTAAAAATATTATCAATTTAAATACATTAAAAAATAAAATATGCAAAGCACAGGCAGGGAGAAAGTAAATATGTCAATAGTGGAGCCATTTTAAGATTGTATTGGTTCCCTGGGACCCCTAGAGCTTGGTGACATAACCAAGTTTTGAGGAAATTTCCAGAACTTTAACAGGGATGGAGTTAACCTGATAATTTGACTGAATCCCTTCTTAATTTTAATGTATAACTGATGAAAAGAGCTCTGTTTTCCAATAGATACAGGAACCCTGAAATAGTGCTAAATACAGCTGTCAGGAATATAATTACCACACATTACTGCAGATTGGGTAGAAGTTCTCACACACTTATATTATATTTTCTGGTCAGTATCATAACCTAAGGTTACAAGCAATAAATTGTCACAACAAACCAAGAGTAATGTTTCTCAGTTAATTGCACATACATAATCATCCCCCGCCCATTTAATCAGTTGACCCAAAGCTACAATTAAACATTTACAGGAACAAATCTATATGTTGAGGTGTGGTCCTATATGTCAGGTCTGGAAGCCATCTTGGGCCCTCAGGCCTGACATATTTTCTACTGTGGGAGGTGGGATTATATGGATTATGGGAGATATATAGTCTAAATAACAGTCCTTTCTCAGAGAATCAAGGACATCTTGCCTTGCACCTGGAGTGGCGTGACTGGGAGGCATCTCCAGTTGGGATGGTGCCTGATTGGACCATGTGATGGACATGTGGGTGTTGGGCAGGGACTTGAACTTTCACTTGGGTGGAGAAAACCTGGAAACTTTCAGATTCGGGTTTTCCCAGATGTGCCAATATGACATCTGTAATAAAATGGAACTTGGAGGAAACTCAAGCCTTGGAGTCTTCTTTCGTTGGGGGTGTTATTTGGAACCCTGACAATGTGATTATTGAATTAATTTGTTGAGTATTTTGTACCAATAGCAGGCATCTGGACATGTCTTGTAGCTACACTGCTGGGTTTGTATTTCAAGCATGGGTCAGATAATGGAATTCTTTACCCATCTTACTAGTGACCATTCCAAGGCTGGTCATATGTCTCCCATATGTAAGCTTTAATGGGTTTAATACAAGGTTTCATACCTTCAGCAATTTGGAAGATATCTTATTTCTTTGAACGATAAGCGTTCATTTCTTTTCCAAATGTTCTTAAACACAATCCTCCAGAAAGAGTTATAGGTGAAATTCCTCTCTTATCTCTTGTTCATTCTTAATGTATCTTGGCTGCATTTCATTTGGGTTGTTGCTTTGCAAGACAGAAATATAATACTATCAGTTTGAATCTTTAACACCAGTTCTTTGGACAGAAACAACCCCATACACTTTGCTCCCACCCTCAGCTGAAATTCTAACCCACAAGTGGTTATAACAAAAATCACTGAATGATATTCCGGGGATATAAATGGAATAAAAAGCACAAAACAGATGCCATACTAATCCTTCAATTAGGCAACACGATTGGAAAAGCTTTACAGTTACCGTATCTTCCTTGCTTTGCCTTCTTTGTTGAGCTTAGATCATGCTGAGCTGCAGCCATAAAATTGAAATAAGGAGAATTTTGCACTAAAGTGTGTCCTAAATAGAAATTCAAATGACAACATTTTCAAAGAATGAGCAAAAGTTATAATGGCGGTATGGAGTTTCCAGTGTCACCAATTACAATGATAGTCTGTTTTTTACTATTTTGAAATGTTGGCTATTTATTTGACTATTCAAATCTGGGACAACAGAATAATCCTGTTATAATCACAAACGAAGTACCATGTAGCAAGTTTTAAAGTTCATCATATTTGAGTTAGCCCACAAAACCTATATTGGGTAAGGGGAGGGCTTTGATTAATTTAGTATCTGAAAACACTCAAGAGTGAAATATTTTTCCCTTCCCTCCTCCACCTCCAATTCTTTCTGACACTAGAAGCCAGTTGTCAACATAAATAGGGGAAATCAAATTTAGCCTGATTTTCTTCTTAACAATCCTATCATGATACACCAAAAGAAAGAAAGAAAGAAAGAAAGAAAGAAAGAAAGAAAGAAAGAAAGAAAGAAAGAAAGAAAGAAAGAAAGAAAGAAAGGCAAGATATCCAGGCATTTAGAAACCTTAGGAAACGGAACGTTTTATGGCTTCTGCTTCAAATCCGCAATATTGTTTCCTGAAATTCTTTTGTTGCTGGCTAATTTAGAATTTGCAGGACAGATAATGAAGCAGGAAGAATTAAAGGAGTGAAAGAATGCAAAACAAACCCCCAAACCCAAACCCAATTTTTTTAAAATTATCTCCATTAATTATTTGCAGCACCAGGCATCTTTCTCCAATTTGCAGTTGTGAGCCCAAGCAGCAGGGATGGTCTCCAGAATTCAGCTAACAAAGGGGTTGCTTTCATTGGGAAAGTTTTAAGGCTTTCCAAGTTTCCTCTCCCCCTCCAATCCCAGAGTTGCTTAGTTAAGGCATCAACAAGGGAAGGTTACATATTAATGAGGATTAAAAGACTAGCAGGCACTGGGAACCCTCTGCAACAAAAGAAGGACATAATTATCTAATTGGGGTTAGAGCAGAACAATTGTTCTCTCACAACTTTCAAGAATAAATAGGAATACTTAGCTTGTTTCAGGAGCCTTTCTTCCAGGTGTTAACTGAAGATATAGGTTGACCATAGGAGTATTGGCCACCATAAATGTAAAGAGGAAATAAAATAGAATTGCAGAACTTTGGAGATAGGAAGGTTGGCCCATTGAGTGGGTTGCCATCAGGGGTGAAATTCAGCAGGTTCTAACAGGTTCTGGAGAACCAGTAGTGAAAATTTTGAATGGTTCGGAAAACCGGCAAATACCACCTCTGGCTGGCCCCAGAGGGGTAGGAATGGAGATTTTGAAGTATCCTTCCACCTGGAGTGGGGAGGGAATGGGGATTTTGCAGTATCCTTCCCCTGGAGTGGGGTGGGAATGGGGATTTTGCAGTATCCTTCCCCTGCCATGCCCACCAAGCCATGCCCACAGAACCAGTAGTAAAAAAAAAATGAATTTCACCACTGGTTGGCATGATTGCATGCCAATGTGTGGGTAGGTCCAAGACAATCACATAAGTTTGTTAGAACAAAATTAATTTTAGCCTCAGTTGAATTAAATTACAGTGGTATCTTGGTACTCAACTGCTTTGAAACTCATCCTATTTGCTACTCAATGTGTTTTGACATGAAAATCTTGTCCTGGTACTCATCATTGGTTTGGTACTCAATGCCCAAACTACAACTTGTCTGGTACCTTGTTGTGACTCACTCCATTATTCATTATGGGGGGGGGGGATGTTTGATACTCATTGCTTTTGACACTCATCACACCTCCCAGAACCAATTAATGATGAATAGTGAGATACCAATCTACATGGAATTTAAAATTAACATGATCATTCTCACCATATTAAGACTCGGAGGTTGAGTGTCTTTTCAGTAGGAATAGACTTAATGCAAGCTTGATGATCAGAT
The DNA here is from genome assembly GCF_964273705.1 of Natrix helvetica. Lineage (NCBI taxonomy): Eukaryota > Metazoa > Chordata > Lepidosauria > Squamata > Natricidae > Natrix > Natrix helvetica. The sequence goes on from NC_138552.1 coordinate 82,283,840, forward strand.
AAGTATCACTTGGTGGAATGGAGAATTGCTGGAGTAAAGGAGAAGGATATCTAATGGCACAAAGGAACCCATTTACAGTACCAGAAGCCAGAGGAATTTTCCAATGTACTCTTATTTGCAGGTTGACCTTTTACTTTCAGACAGTGCCAGCGTATCTTCATGATTTTCTCCGCACATGGCTTGCAGTCATAAAACACCATTATTTCAGAATGCATCAGTATTCTCATCCTGTCTCTCCATACTGTGGGGATGTTAATTATGTGCCCATTTTAAATCAACAAGCTTATTATACATTAGCCAAGATTAGAATTTGATATTCAAAAGGGGCATGATTCAATAAACGATTCAACCACCAATCCTAGTGGGGAAAAGGAAAACTTTAGCTGCTTCGTTTGGGGGCAAAATGGGGAGGGAGTAACAGAAATGGTAAATTTCAGACAGGTAGCTTCCATGATTGCAATATATCTCAGTAGCTCTTTCAAGGCATAGAGAGCAGCGCTCCGGAAAGGACAATGCAGCAATCTCCAAAAGGAAGACCCAAGAATCTGTAAAAGAACCAAAGAAGTTGTGTTGAACAAATATAAGTCTTCTACTCCAATAGAAAGATTAAACACTTTGGATTATTTTAAAAATGACTTCTTACTATACTCAAAAGCAAAATCCAACCCTCCTTTCTCTAGCTGTGGCACAGCAATTTTTTGAACCCAACAAAATGATTGGCTGCAAATGACCAAATTATTCATCTCATTCCTGAACTCTGAACTCTGTATTTATTGCGCATCTATGGAAGGAAAGCTGCAGGGGTGGGCTTCAAAAATTTCAGCAATGGGTTCTCTGCCCGGTTGCTGGGTGGGCGTGTCCATGGTGGGTGTGGCCTAGATGGCCTCCTGCAACACAGGGGCGTGGCGTTTTCACCTTCCCCAGGCTCTCGACGCTTTCCTCAAGCCTCTGGGAGAGCAAAAACTGCCTCCCCCAGGCTCCGGAGGCCTTCCAGAACTTCTAGGAGGCCCATTTCCCTCCCTCCCTGAGCCTCCGTGCAGGCCTGCACTTACCTCATATCCAAAATGGGCCATGTGGAGACTCCTGGGCGGGGCGGGGCGGGGCGGGGCGGGAGGAGTGGGGTGGGGCCAGCCAAGGTTGTGATTTGGAGGTTCTTCGAACCCGCCATAATGTTAACCCGGGCGAACCTCTAGCAGCTCACCCCTGGAAAGCTGCAGCAATATTTGAGCCTCGACCAAGGCAAACAGCATCAGAAAAGTGCACCAAATCTTTAAATTGTCTTTGAATTTCTCCAAAGCCTTTGAAAACTCCTGATCTTATGCTACATCTTGAGTTGATTTAAAGAGCCTGTTCAAAGGTTTGATTATCAACAGCACGACTTGATTTGATCAACTGAAAATCACATCATTCCATTGTAACTGTCTCAAAATAAGTATATGCATTAGATTTGGTTTTTATATGAAGTCATGCACGTATAGGAAGCTCTTGACTTGTGACTGCAATGGAGCATGCCCATTACAGTGGTAAGCATTGATGGACGTAAAGCACCACAAGATCAGATCCATTTTTTAAAAGTGTTTTTTACTTGACATTTCCCAAACATTAAAATCACAATTACACTTCCACAGCTTTCTGTTATCGGTATTTGTTTTTTATGATTTTGGGTTTTCCATTTTCCATTCTATTATCTTACACATACAATACAATAGCAGAGTTGGAAGGGACCTTGGAGGTCTTCTAGTCCAACCCCCCTGCCCAGGCAGGAAACCCTGTATCGTTTCAGACAAATGGCTATCCAACATCTTCTTAAAGACTTCCAGTGTTGGGGCATTCACAACTTCTGGAGGCAAGCTGTTCCACTGATTAATTGTTCTAACTGTCAGGAAATTTATCCTCAGTTCTAAGTTGCTTCTCTCCTTGATTAGTTTCCACCCATTGCTTCATGTTCTGCCCTCGGGTGCTTTGGAAAATAGTTTGACTCCCTCTTCTTTGTGGCAACCCCTGAGATATTGGAACACTGCTATTATGTTTTCCCTAGTCCTTCTTTCTCTTAAGCTAGACATACCCAGTTCCTGCAACCGTTCTTCATATGTTTTAGTCTCCAGTCCCCTAATCATCTTTGTTGCTCTTCTCTGCACTCTTTCTAGAGTCTCCGCAACTTTTCTACATCATGGCGACCAGAACTGGATGCAGTATTCCAGGTGTGGCCTTACCAAGGCATTATAAAGTGGTATTAACACTTCCCGCGATCTTGATTCTATCCCTCTGTTGATGCAGCCTAGAACTGTGTTGGCTTTTTTGGCAGCTGCTGCACACTGTTGGCTCATATTTAAATGGTTGTCCACTAGGACTCCAAGATCCCTCTCAGATTATTCTTTGTTTCATACTTTCTCATTTTTACAATATATACATCTATATACAATCTTTCCATATCTATTGCTTTCTAAGTATATGCCATCTCTTTTCATTGTGTTTACTATGTGTCCCTTATGCATTGATTTTACATCTCTTTTCAAGCCAGTTATACCACCTATTCCATATCTTGTAGTACTGTTTCCTCTCTATCTCTTAGTTCCATTGTTAGTTTCTCCATTTCTGAGCATTCTAGCACCATTTTTTATGATTTCTGCATTTGAGGGAATGGTTTTTTGTTTCCAACTTTGGGCAAATGAGATTCTGGCAGCAGTAATTATATGAAGCATCATATATTGGATATCTTTACTAATATTTTTTTTTTATTATTCCTAGAAGAAACAGATCAGATCCATTTTATTGACATTTTTTTGTAGTGGCCGTACAGTATAAAATCTATTGTCCACTATTGCCTACTTTTGCCCCCACCCACAAAAAAGGAAGTATGACAAAAATGTCATAAAATGTGATCATCTGACAATGGGATGCTGCAAATAGCTGTGACATGCAGTAGGAGCATTAGGACTTTGGAACCAGGTTGTAAGTATCTTTGGGAAGGAGGAGTAAATTGTAACTTTGAACAGTCACTAAGTGACCAGTCATAAGTCAGGGACTACCTGTATAAGAGGTGGCACAATGGTTAGAATGCAGTACCGAAGACTACTTCTGCCAACTGCTGACTACCTGCAATTTGGCAGTTCAAATCTCACCTGGCTCAAGGTTGACTCAACCTTCTGTCTTTCCAAGGTGGCTAAAAAGAGGACCCAGATTGTTGGGGGCAATATGCTGACTCTGTAAGCCGCTTAGAGAGGGCTGTAAAGCACTGTAAAGCGATATGTAAATCTAAATGCTATTGCTATAAGATCAAGCTGTTTAAACCAATTTTAATTTTCAGGCTGGTTGCAAGAGAATAGCATTCTGAATTGGAAAACATTTGTCATCATGCTCTTTTGTAAGCATTTGTGGACTGCTTCAAACAAGTAGAAAGGTGCAGAGTGGTAATACTGGCTGTGACACAGCAAAATTCTTACATCCTTCCCTCCCTTATAGAATGATTGTCACAGCAATGGGTATTTTACTCAATCAAATGGCTTGGATGTATTTCTGCTTTCTAACTTATTGACAGAAGACATGATTTAATCTTGGACAAAGGCACATCTAAGTACGTAGATAGAAACAACAAAAAGTTTTTCATATATGCAAAGAATAGTCTGGAAGAAGTTTTGGAAGAGTTTGAATTAATAAATCAGTCACACAGAGGGTGCAAACATTCAAAAGGATGGGTGCTGTTCAGCAGAGCCTCTGTTCTCTTTGGGAATACTCATTTGTTACTTGTGGCTTTGTCTGATTAGCTGTAGACTGGTCTGACCTCTCTAGCTGGGTTGATCAGCCTTGTGCCCTCAGTCAAATTGTCCATCAATACAAGACATCATTGGCAGGCTTTTCCAATCGCCCCCTTCCTTGGGACTTTCACTTCCTCGAGAAGAAAGTGCTCTTAAATCCATGCAGCCCTGCTGTCTGTAACGGTGGAGTCCAACTGTGCAGGGAATCAAACAGCTATCTTTCATGTGCAACAGGCTGTGTGCAAGTCGCACTTTGGAATAATGAGAGTAACAGGTCTCCAGCTCTTTTAATGAATACCGTAAATGCAGTTTTCAAAACTTTTAACTACTCTTTTCCAAGTTAATCTTTTCTTTCTTTCCCTTGCCCCCTTCTTTCTTTCTCATCATAAAAAAAGAATATGGTTTATACATTTACATTTCTGCCTACCCGTGACTTTTTTTCTTTCATAATAAATAAATAAATAAATAAATAAATAAATAAATAAATAAATAAATAAATAAATAAATAAATAAATAAATAAATAAATAAATAATAAATAATAAATGTAGCAATCCTATTGTTAAATTTAACATGAAACTCTTATATACTAACTTCCAAGCTGCTGGACAGATATGGGCAGATTTAAGGAGCCAATAATAAAACTATCTTCTCAACAGCCTCATTAAATGATATAATTTAACAAAGTGTAAATTAGAAGTTTGTTTCATCCAATGAATTTTTGGCTCATTGTCTATTTTTATAGATAGAAGCCCTAAGGGCTGGCTTATGGAAAATGATCCCAGCGCAAATTAAATAGATCAAAGCCTATATACAATCTTTTTGCCATTACTTTAAAAAAATCAAAATGTCTATATGGGACAGATAGCACTAAATGAAATGCAATTATTTGTTCTAGAAATTATCTGAACCACGTTCTTCCCATAAAACTATTGCTCTATGATGTGTAACTGGACTTCATTCCAATACTTTTGATTTATAGTTTGGGTTTGGTTTAGTTTGAGGGGGTGGAAACTGGGGAACAGTAAGCAGGGACCATTAAAGCTGCCGGCTAGAGCAAATTTTCAGAGGTTATTAATTCTTAGAGATTCTTAAGCCAATGACCTGAGAAATGTTGAATGCAAGAAAAATATGCTCCAATAAAGATCTTTTTCTACTTGTATATACCACACAAAAAACCCACCTTCCTTTACTACAGTGTATTTGTGTTTACTACAAAAAGAGAAACAAAAAAAAATTAGTTTTATCAGAACTTACTAGGCCTTTTAATTTCCCCTCATTTCTCTAAACAGGAATAGCAAATGAAAATCCATGTAAGGAAATTGAAAATAATGCTGACTATTTTTTTTTAAAAATTGCAACTACATCATGATTACAATTTTATCGTATTATCGCGCCTTCATCCAATAATTCCATGATAGTTTCATGTGAGCTGGATCCTATTCTCACACCAACCCAGTGAGATGGTAAAAGCTGTGGGAAGGCATTGAAGCAAAATTTACTCAGTGGCTGTGGGGAAAATTGAACATAAGAGCAATTCTGCTGGATCAGACCAAAAGGTCAATCAGGTTTAGCATTAAATTTTCTACAGTGGTCAACGAGATGCCTTGTGGAAAACTCACCATTGAAGTATTTCATCCTCTCCTGATGTTCTTCCACAGTGAGTAATATTCAAAGAAATGTTGCCTCTGATCCTGGATGTAGTATCTATCATGATTAATAGCCATTGATAGCCTTTTCCCCATGGATTTGTGTAACAGGCCTGTAAAGATCACTTGATGAATGAGCAAAGAATGTCCAGATCTGCTTTTCAAAGCAGCTACAGCTTTTCAACATCGCCTGTCTACTGACACATTGACATTGACACAATCTTCCTTTTTCAGAAACATTACATTTGAATGCTCGAATGACTTGGAAAGAAATTTGAGGATTGCCACCTAAAGAGGTTTCCACTTAAGAGTTTCAGGAGGCTATTTTAGAGATCAGTTTGTATTTCCAAAGAGCCATTTTTAAAAAATAAAATAAAATAAAACAAAATTGGAAGAAGGTAAGGTCTTGCAATTGCACATACATTTTAAGTAGTTTCTGCGATTAAAACCTATTTTACTAGAAGGGAGAACTTGTTAAGTCTGGCCAACTTGTTTTGAATCTGGTAATACCCATCAGCTGACATTTTCTCACCAATTGGCTCAAAGAGATATAAAAGATTCAGAAGCAGAAAGTAAACATTGATTATCCACTGAATAAAAGTGTCAAAATCGTATTGTTGAGTAACACTTATGAAATATTTCTGACCTTCCAGTGGACTTTTGCCTTTGTGATAGAAATGAATAAATAAGTTGCTGTCATCATGTTTAGTACGTCTATGCATGAGTAGAGCTACTGAGGCTGTTTCCAAGAATTTTCATACATGTTCATCATCAAATTATGTCCATTCCATTCCACCTTTGACTCTGCATTTCATTTCAACAATGCAATGTCTGGCAAAATACTACTGACTATAATGTCTGTTTAATATAGGTCCTAGCAGACTATTCAAGCTATTCCCCCAGATACCAAAAACAAACAATAACCTATAAGATAACTATGGAGCAATCTATTGAGGATTGAAATTCCCCAAACATCTGATCCAACTTTTATTTTTTGTCACCATCAGCTTCCCTTGTACTTCCCTAATGGTAAAATTGGCTCGCCTCCCCCTTTCTCCCCCAGCTCCACACTCTAGTTATTTAGAAGACCTTTTATCCCAAGGTTAAAACAAACAAGAGAGAAAGAAACCTTGATTCCTTAAGGGCTTTCCTTCAGCTCTTCTTGTTTTTCACAGAGCTCTTTCACCATATGAACTAATTATAATTCGAAGGCAAATAGAAATATCATTAAATAGCCAACTGAGAATTTATAACATTTTTAAAGCCAATTTCAGATGGCTTTGGGCACTTTCACAAGAGGATTTCGCACTAGTTTTATGGCACTCTGGACTACTCGACCAGCTATGAGCCAATTTCCATCGCAACAACGGTGGCATGTTTAAAACTGCAGTAAAATGATTCCATGCTTTAAACCACTGAAGCTTTATGGGGCTTGTGGGTGGCCTGTTCCCTTACCATGTGTCCTGGGCTTCTATATGTCAAAATAAAAACCAGTTTAGTGCTTTTTAGGTTATTCACATGACCAAAACCTGGGATAGTTGTTTGTTTATTGCATTCAATCAAATAATTGCACACAAAATGGACAACCTGCAAAGGTGGGTATATGCAAGCAATTTATTCCCTTTTGTGTGAAGTGGAGAGTAAGGGGAATTTTGTTACTGTAGAACCTATGACAGCTCAGGAGTGAGCAGTGATTTTTGCTCTTTGTTCTTAGAGTTTTGAAGTCAGCAGATCTGAAGACAGTCAAGTGATCTTGGAACATCTCCAGACTATTTCTGAGTGAGTGGGAGAAGAGGCAGTGATACTTTGGAACTTCAAGAAAAGTTTAACTTTTCTTGAAAAATATTCACTCACTCAGAAATCCAATTTATATATATATATGACAGAGAAAGAGACAGAGAGAGCGAGAGAGCTTTACTTTTTCTTATACCTAGCATTTGAAGCACCTTAATATCCTGAACTAAAACAAGATACACATTTCACACACACACTTCATTCATTTACGCACACAATCTCTCTCCCCACCCCTCCCTCACACACAGACACACACATTTCTAAGCAGAAAATCCTGAGCTTCTGCCCTACGTCGAAAACATTTTCATTCTTTGGAATTAAAGTAGAATTCTTTTTTTGCTTGTATCCTCCTTTGAAAATCCATTCTGAAAAGAGAATCCCTTGATTCTTCAGGATCAAGGTTTATGTGAAAAGTATAGATGGAGGATGGAAGAAGTAAAATGTGTTTGGCTTTCTTTTAATGTCTTCATCTCAAAACGTAGTTTGACTGCATCAATAATCTTCCACACATCCTAATATTTATACTTCTTTTTTAATTAATAAAGCAAAATTCCACTCCTAAGAACAAACCATTCAAAATGTCCCTCCAGTATATTAAAACAGTACACTAAGAAATATCAAACATTTGATTTCTTTCTCCCAAGTAAAAATACATGTATATTTAATGCATAACATGAAACTCTGCAAGGCATGATTTTCTTCTCAAAACAAAGAATCTATGGAGAAAAGAGAACTAGACCAAAAGATCTAGGAAAGGAGTTTTTTTTTCTTGCAACCCAACTTTCTTTCCTAAAAATGTCTCCCAGTAAGGCAAGAGAAACAACATAGTAATCCATGATGCTTTGCTCCCTTATATGGTAGTTTTGTCATTTAGACAAAAACAGGACAAATTTAAGGAAGTTTTAATCATTGGTCAAACTCATAGGAATATTTTTTTTTCTACAAAACCTTCCTATAAAATTGTAAATGAAACCTTTAACAGGACCAATTCCAACTGGAATGAAATGTGTTTCATATTTATATCTTGTTATTTATTACTTCTATTTGTAGACCACCCTTTAAAAAAAACAACAGGTGGATGACGCCACTAAAACTTCAGTGGAATCACAATAATGATGACAGCAGAGAGAAAAAAGCAAACTGCACAATACTATACATCCATGAAACATATAATATTTAGCCAGGCACTGATTTATCAAAAAACATAATGTAATCCACCATATTTTAGAAGGTAGTATTCCACATTCAGGATTTCCCCATTGATAAATTCCTCTCATATTACTCTGTGATGTATTTTATTTACAGTAATGATGGGATGAAATCTAAGAATATGGAAGATTTGCATAAAGAGTAATGTTCTTGAAGATACCCAGAACCCAAACTGTTTATGGTTCTGTATTCTAATACAATATTTGATTTTGGCTTAAAAACTAATAGGTAAGCATTCCAGATATTTTAAAATGGGCATTATATGTTCCGTAATTATTGTTCTTATCAGCACCTTGGCAACTGCAGTTTCCAGATGATATGTGAGTTCACCAGTGTAATATTTCTCCATTCCTTTTTCTCTGTTTTACTGTAACTTGGTACCTCAGTCTGCTTTGTAATGACCGTGCACCATCTGGAACTGGATCTTTTGATTAGTCATATATAATTATTTATTGTAGCTGTTGTTTTGGGTTCCGTTTATGGAACTTTAAATAATAAAACAATTTTACAACAACCAAGAAGCAATTATCAGAATGATGTGTGGAGGTGCAGACTGGTTCAAGATTGGAAAAGGTGTGTTACAGGGCTGAATTCTATGCCCATTTCTATTCCATATACATATATATATTTTGACGAACTTTGATTTAGATAGAAATTGGAAAACAAACTGGTTGAAGAAACATTAACAATCTAAAATTTGCAGACAACACCATTCTACTAGTAATAAATGGTTTCTCCTGCCCTGCCCCAAAATATCTGGATTGTTTGCCAATTGTACAGTGGCAGACAGGACAGCACTCCAGAGGGCTGGATTGTAGCTCAGAACCAAGAAGATTAGAGTGATGACAAAAGCTGGACATCAAGTGAAAAATTGACAACAAAGAAATTGAATCTACCCTGAACTTTATTTTTATCAACTGAAACACGACACTGGAGTTGAAATTAAATGTACAATATCATTTGGGTGCATTGCACTGACGAGCATGGAAAAGATACGGAAAAGCAAGATTCTGAACACAAAATATTTCACAGTATTTAGAACAGTCCACTTCAAAATGTGAGGCAATTGTTTCACTCCGGAGACAAAATGCACTTGAGACACGTGAATGACCCATGCCATCCATTTACCTGAAAACACAGAGCATAACTAAATTTGCAGATGATAGAACGGTGGTAGGACTCATCTCCGGTGTGTGTGTGTGTGTGTGTGTGTGTGTTGAGTCTGCCTATTGAGATGAGGTGGATCGGTTGCTTTCGTGGTGTGGAGACAATAACTTGGTCATTGACACCAATAAAACCAAGGAGCTTATAATGGACTATAGAAGGAAGAGATCAGACACCCAGCCCTTGCTTAGCAATGTGGAGCAAGTGGACAGTTTTAAGTTTCTGGGTGTTAGCATAAAAGAGGACTTGACCTGGGGCACTCACATTGCAGCACTGGTCAAAAGGGCCCAGCAGAGATTATACTACCTGAGACTTCTCAGGAAACAATAACTGAATGAAAAACTGCTTGTGACCTTCTACGGCTGCACCATAAGAGAGTATTTTAACTTACTGCACCTGTGTATGGTTTGCCAATTGTACAGTGGCAGACAGGACAGCACTCCAGAGGGTCATTGCCCAGAGGATCACTAGTTGCCCTCTCCCCTCTTTGGAAGAGCTTTATAGCTCCTGCCTCCTTAAGAAAGTTCAAAACATTCTTAAACATCCATTTCATCCTTTTTTTGAACTATTACCATCTGGCAGACGGTACAGGATAATAAAAACAAGGACAAAGAGGCTGAAAGACAGCTGCTATCCCAGAGCAGTAACTATATTGAATTCTACTGTATAGTGCAATATTAATGCAATATCAGTTTTCAATTCAACAGTATATAGTGTGAAGGATATGTGTTTGTGTTTTATTTTTATAATTATAATGTACACTGAAGATGGCATTTAATTTCGTTGTAGAAGGTGCAATGACCATAAACATAGAAGAAACTTTAATTTTACAGTTCTCAACCATATTATGGAAAATCCTCTCCATATCATAGTGATTTTTCCAATGTCATCAACTTTTAAGATGCATGGACTTCAGCTCCCAGAATGCCTGTCATGCATCTTAAAACTGATAAGGTTGAGAAACACTACACAATCACAATAAGTATTAAGGAGAGTTCTCATCAACACAAACAAACTTGTTTGTTTGCACTATTTGCTTCAAGGAAAAGTATTATTCTTCATTGCCCCGAATGGGGATGAGTTTACATAGGGAACACAGGTTAGGTTAGAAGCATTAAACTTCTTCTTATATACTGGGTATGCTCAGCAGGTGGAAGCACCTGGCTGACTTTATTGGGCATTTATTTAAGCACAATTGGGCATAGTTAGTACTTGGAAGGCAAAACACCAGGGACTGCCAGAGTGCAGACTAAGACTAGTATTTCCAAAAGGTATTTATGTGGTCTTATGAATAGCCTGAGATAAGGGATCAGTCTACATTGCAAAATAATATAAACATGTCTTAAATCAGAATTTATTTCCATTTAGACCTAGGGATAAGTTTTATGGGATGGTGCTGATTACTATAAATTGGCTATGTTTTTAAAATGTAAAACAAGTTTAAAGAAGGCAATTGCAGATCACTTCCATATTGTTGCTGTACTGTACAAAGTAATGCGGGGGTGGGTGGGTGGGTGGGTTTCTCAACTCTCATCCTACATTGCTGAGGTCTAGGTTGAAGGCATACTGAGGATAATACAAGACTTCCTATACTTTTGGCGTCTAAAGAAGTTGTCAAATTTGCCCTACTCCGGTATTTTGTAAAATGTGATCTTGAGGCCTACTGGGAGGGAGGGCCCCTCCCCCCAAGACCCTCTTAGGGGTCCACAAAAATCAAGATTATTTCCCAACCTACATTGACAAATAATGCAATATTAAAATTCCATCAAACAATAATGAGAGCTGGTAGCAAAATGCATCAATTTTAATCTTTAATATGCTACATATCGAAAAATATAATAGGAATAAATGTTCTTTTGGGATCCTTCCTAAGTTTTTAAAATGGGAAAAAGTCTTGAGAGAAAAAAAAAGTTAAAGAAACACTGCCCCTAGTCAAAACCAGGTTTGTCCAATCTGAAGCTTTCAATATGTCCTGGAATTAACTCCCATAATTCCCATTAAAAGAAAAAAAAGCAAATACCTTTTGGAAAGATAACAAGGGGGGGGGGGGGACGGGACGACACTAGTCAAAAATTCTTAAAAGCCAAGTCATATTTTCCCCCTTGTTCTTAATTTTAAAAAAATACAAAAAACCACCACCACCACCCCTAACAGTTTTACAATTGCCAGAATTTTATGAACGGAGTAGACATAGCAGCGCCTATTTTTGGGATCCCCAGCCATCACACCCAGTTGTACAAAAGGAATCGTACCAGTTGAAAAAAAAATCCAAAGTATTAGGAAAACTTAAACCAAGCCTTTTCTTCAGCCAAGCTGAAGGGAGCGAAACGAAGAGAAACGCCCGTGAATTTAACTCTGTCACAACGGGCCTTTTTTCCAAGGAAATCCTTCATACCCACAGAGAGGAGAGGCCTCAGGATGAAGGGGTCGTATTTTCTTCTGCGGAGGAAACATTAGGGAGTCCCGTTGTTAAAGTCTACCGCGACTATTCAGACATTCCCACCATAAGCTTAAGAATTTAGCCGAAGCGGATCACTCTTGGGCCAAGGATTAAATATCCTAACGAGGAAACAGAAGCATACGCGGTACGACGGCGGCTGGGACGCTGGGTGGTTGTTTTTTCTCCCTCCCCGACAGTGGGTGGCCGGAGGGAAGCGGGACTTCCCGGCCTGAACTAGGGGGAAAAAAATAAAATTAAATTAAAAAGGCGACCCGGCTTGTTTTTGGCCTCTCTCCCCCTTCCACGCTGTGGGGAGAGCCGGCCAGGGAGGCGAGGGGCGGCTCAGACGAAGAGCTAACCCCGTTATAAAGACAAGCGGGAAGCGCGTCTTTGCAACTCGCCGTGGTTTCGCGTCTGGGTTGGGGCGCTGCGGCCGAGGTAGAATTTTACGGAGAGGAAAAGAGAAAGGTGTGTGGTGGTGCGTGTGTCTGTGTGTAGTCGAAAGTTCTGGCGACAGGCGGCGGGAGGGAAGGGAAGACGGGAAAGCCGAGGCTTGGTGACTTTTGTGTTCTCCCTCCAGGAAGCCCGAGCAAGCGGAGCGGACGCCCCAGAAGAGGGTGCCATAGCTCGCCGCTTCGTGTCCGCGCCTCGCGGGACGGACCCGGCGACATGGCCCTATAAGGCAACTTTGGGGAAGGCTCGGCCGCTCTTTCGCCGCTTTCTCCCGAGGAGGGGAAGCAGCGTCTAGCCGCGGAGGTTAATTAGGTCTGAGTGGATCCAAGAGAAAAAGAAGGAAAAGACGAGCGGGGGGTGGGGGAGACACACCGGGCACTGTATAGTGGCGGCGGCGGGTGGGGGGCGGACACAAAACAGCTTCGCTGTGAGAAAATTAATGATGCTTTTATAAGGAACAGAATAAGATTGCTTCCCCCCTTTCTCTCTCTCCCGCCTCTCTCCCTTCCTTTCCCCAACCAGCGTGAGGGTCCCAGCGGATTTGGGCTATGAGATATTTCTGTATCTAGCTCGAGGTTCCTCCTGAGCTTTTACATAATCAAATCAATATAGCTATGATTCACCCTCTGGCAAAGCGCTGCTCTTTGCAAGTTGCCGCCGCCGCCTCTTTTAAGGACTGGGGAGGAAATAAATAAATAAATAAAGAAGGCGGGAAAGGGAGGGAGGGCGCCCGAAAGAAACTTATTACAGATCCGCAAACATTGATTTGTTTGGGAGTTTAGATGTATTACTTTCGCAAAATCCCAAGGCGTCTGAAAGGGGGGGAGGAGTGGGGGGAAGTGGAGTGGGTAGAAGATAGAAAGAAGCGGCGGTCATCGCCGGCCTGGGTTGACGCGTGTTTTGGGGCGGGCGGAGGGATTAAGAGTCAGCAATGGAGAAGGGCGGCAAGCGGGGAGGTGTTTGCGGACGGCGAAGCGTGTCGTCTTCCTGGATTGAGGGAATCTTCCCAATTGGATCCGGGATCCTCCAACCTGAGGTTCATCAGAAAGCAACCAAGCTAAGGACGGGTGCCGAACGAAGATGAGCCCTGCCTGCCTGCCTGCCTGCCTTGCAGGGAATCCGATCTCTTCTCTCCAGCCTAAAATTTATGCAACTATTTTTGTGCACGAGTTCTTAGCCCTGTGACTCTCGCCTCTGAGATGCTTATCGTTCTTGTTATTTCGTCCCAGCTTTTCTGTGGAAACGATGGGTTGTTTTGGGTTCTCAGCCTGGTATGTGTGGCCGCTAAATAATAAATAATAACAAGTACCCGGAAGGTTCTAGTGCCTTGAACACCACTTTTGTGTCTCATAGTCCTACTTCAATTTTTTTAAAAAACAACAACACCCTAACTTTGTTTTACGCAAGGAATCTAGCATCTGACAAGCCTGATCTTTAAAGTCTAGCCTTATTTTTCTTTATAAAAAAAATGATTGGGTTTCTACATTGACCCCTAGGCACCTTTAGAAAATAAAAAAAGCTTCATCAAACTCATCCTACTGCTCTCTTTGAAGTGAATTCACCTGCCCAGAAAAGAATAAGATAAAAGTGAATTAGATTGAAATGTCTTTGAATATTGAATGTTGAATTCACAACAGTGAATTAAAAAGCACCTACCCCCCACCCCCCCAAAAGTATTTACTACTTGAATGCAGAAGATAAGTATCCAGTGGAGCTTTTTCTCAGCAATGAAGAAATGTGGGAAAAAACAGTGCAATGTATGCAAACTGAAGTTCAGCAGTCCAGTATTTCACCTTCAGACAAGATATACAAGGGATTAAATCCTCATTAGAACCTGAGATATTGGAGCTGTTTCTAAAGGCTTTGTTTCTTAGGAGCCAACAACACTCTCTAAGGATCTGGCACACTTTCACATAACTGTTGTTAGGAAGGATCTAGAAAACAGTAGCAAGATAGACAAGAGCTGTTAACAAAAACAAAACAAAAACTTAAGAATGGAATCTTAATCCTTGCCTTCTGGGTTTTCTTTTCTGGATTCTTTTTTGGGTTCTTCTCTTGTCTAATTTTGTTATTTTTCGGAACTTTACTCTTCTATCAGCAGCCTCACCAGCACTCTTCTGTTTCTTAATTTCAATTCCCATTTTGGGGGCTTGCTAGTACAGAAATTGAACTTGTACAGCACATTTTGTATAAATGACATCTCTAAGGATGCTGTTATCTTATTTTCCCTCGGGTGACATTTCTATCAAGCTTCAAAAAGAAAGAACGATAACAAAATAATCTTTAATTTGAAATACATAGGCACATGCCCATATAGGTATATATGTGCAATTTTTTATCAATCAGGTCACTTGGGACTACCTGTAGTTATCCAGGGTACAACTTTACCTGTATACCTGTTCATGTCCTAGTGTTCAGTTTCCCAGAGGTAAAGTGGGATTAATAATCTTTACCACCGGTGAGTGAATATAGTCAAGTTTAATTAATGTTTTCAAAGCACATGGAGGTCTTTTGATGGAAGATGCTTAAAAATTGCTAAGTAAGTACAATGATCCCCGAGGCTTTATTATTATGAGAGAAAGAGAGAGAGCACGCTCAGCATGATGTGATTTTCAGCCTTCTCTTTTAATCCTCCGTTTTGTATTACTTATTTTCACATAAGCACACATACTGAAAAAGATCAGCGTAGAGAATGGGGTGTCATTGTGTTCTCTATGCATGAACCAAGATAGAGACACAAGTCTCCAAACATCATCTAGTGGAAACTGGAGGGTGTTTTTTTTAACATGTGGCTTTAATTCTACTCAGAATATTCCCACTGGCTGAAGAGGGGAAGCAATTCTCACTAATTGTCCCTTCTTTTGTAACCTCAGTGCTACCGCGCTCACTTCCATACAGAATTCCCAACCCCACTGAAGTAGGTAAATGTAAAATCTTTAGGGAAAGAAGGGAATTAATGAAAATTATCTCCTTTTTTTTATTAGTGAGATTCCCTTGTTGGACAGAAGAAAATGAGCTGTTGCTTCTGTAGGAAGCTTATGGTGGTCCCCATCAGTGGATTACAGAAAAAATAGATCTGCAGGATTGATTCAAAAAGACCAATTAAGAAATAGTATGCTTAATGAAGTTCAAATCCTGTGTTGTCTACAGATTCGCCAATCTGGAAATGTTAAATTCAACATACCATAGTATTTCTTGTAGTAATAATAGTAACAATAGCAATTTCAGTCTCAGTTCTTAGCTTCATTTTCATGGTTTTAACATTTTGGAGGAGATTTTGATTTGTTTGTAAATTGGGCTATGTATACCTCATAAAGCATTTTATCTATTTAAAACTACTTTTACATTATGTTCTCTATTTGTATTTCTAGAACCAGAATCCTAATCCACATGTCAGTTTGGATTGCTCTATTAGAGAGAGTGAAAAAGAAATCTACTTAATGGCAAACTACATGATTAGTATAACATGCAGTGAGCATAGACTAGCTTGCTGTACATTCTTGCAATTTTAACTTAATTCACCAAGTTAAATGAGCTCTGAGTTTCAGTATCTGCTTTAAGTGGATTCTTGAAAATAGACACATGGTTTCCCACAAAGCAATGGGAATAATATAAATTAGGAAGCCTTGACACATTATAAAACAAAACAAACCACCCCTTCCCATGATTCTTTGTCATGAAACACTGGAGCAAACAAAACTCTGACTCCATCCATATGAAGCTACTTTATTGCCCTCCTGCTATCTTATCCTTCCAAAAATACTATATAATGTCCTACGTCACTGTAAGTTGGTTTCCTCTGTGTTTAAACCCATATTTTAAAATTATGATTTATAAAGAAGATTTTGGGTGTATATAGATATAGGATTTCTAACTCCTAAAAGTAGTTTATTGCATATTACTGTAGTTTTAATTCTAAAAGCATTTTAGGATTAACATTTACTGATTTCCCCACTCTTCTACATTATTTAGTCATTGCCTCAGTGACAGTTGAATGGAATATGACTTTACTGAAAATATTACCATTTATGCATGCAATCCTTTTAGCAGTATTTGGATATTCTCATCTCCAACCACATTTTTTTATTTTTTTTAAAAAAATTAAATTCTACTGTGTAAGGGTCTATGCGTCTAGTAAATGTAATTAGCTACAGTGATGCCTGTAAAGTTTCTTTAGTGTTTAATTAAATAAAAGATTGGAATATGTAACAACTAGTAGGGCAGAACTGATGAAGAATGAAAACACATAGTTCTTATAAAGTTAATAAGGTGCATAGACTGACTATGTAAGCCAGGGGATCATGTGAAGCAGCCAGTATTTCAAAACAAATCAAGCTTTTTCCCCAGCGGTATTTTTCCTTTGTTTTTGAGATTAAAAGGGAAATCTATAATGTGCATGCTTCAAATACAACCCTTGCATCTGGGAGCCCGTGGCAATAACTCATCACAGTAGGAAAATTTAGGATAGAGGTAACAAAGATAGTAGTAGAAATTGAGTTTTTGGCAGAACTCTAGCAAATGAAATCAGGAGGTATCCCAGCCTCTGGAGAACTGGTTTTCCCAACCTGAAGTAACAATCCAAACACTTTCAATAACTGTTAGGAAGCTACATTTTAATAATGATTTTTTGTGGGGTAGTCTCCTCCTGTGCTAATATTCCTAATTCTGTTTCTGTTATTTGTTTAGTTTTGTTCACTGAAAATCCTGAGCACAGGATTGATTTTCCAAGATCATTATCCCTTTTTTTTAAAGTTTAGTAAAGGACTGTGAACTCTTATTGACTGACTAAGGTTTTGACACAGTACTTAAAGGAGTAAGATATTAGTGCTTGTTTAAGAATGTTCATTCTGAAATCAAAAGAAATCATTGTTCTTATGGGTTTGGTACACTTGTGTACTAGCCTTTTATAAACACGATGGACAAAATGATAATCTAAGATCAGATGTCCTGATATTTATGTTCAATCCATTTTGGAATGACCCAGTTTAAACAGGAGCCACAGTGCTGGGAAAGATTGTAATTAACATACCTACTATGCAGTGACTGATGGATTCATTGCTGTTATATCCCACCACAATCTAGTAATTCTTGGCAGCTTACATGATGTATTGTATAGAAAGAAAATTTAAAACATCCACCAGTATGATTAAAATAACAAATCAACTATCAGTCATAAACCACCGCCCCCAACAAGTACATAATATAACAAACTAAAGTAGAATGACAAAATGAAAATAAAAGGAATAAAAAGAGTAAAACAAGGCACATTATCTGAATTGAAATGTTTGTGCTGAACCAGTTCTAATTTTAACATTTTTCTGAAGACCAACAAAAAGAATATTAAATAAATCCTGAAAGCAAAATTTAGATTTATTTTTCTTAAAAAAAACTTTTCTTGGAAGTGGTATCTACCCCATTTTTTGTAAGCGTAAAAGAATTTTGGATATAATTTGGAAAGCAATCTTCACTTTTTTCCAATTCTTAGAGTTTTAAAAAATCCTTTTAGCTTGGTCACATCTTTTTCCTAACAAAAGCCACCTAACACTGCAATTTAAGAGGAAAAAAAGTCTTTTTTTAATATTATTTTTTCTAAGTTGAAAACCAATACAAGCTAATATGAAGTGAGAAGAAAAGAAGAAATAAAAAAGAAAACTAAAAGTGCAAGACAGAATTAAAAAAAACAACAATAAGGAAAGAAAACATAGAAATAAGTAGCTTCCAATCATCTTTATAGCAGTTATAAATACAATTATAAGTTTACCTCGTAATTACTCTGTGGTTACGACATAACTCTCTTCTTTCTATAATCTATCCTGTCTAATCATCAAAACCATAAATCCTAAATTCACTTTTTGCTGTTCACTCAAAATGTCTCTAAGAGGTTTCCAGTCAACAATAAACGTAGATATTGTCTTTTCACTGATCAAAGAAATCAAGGGGGAAAACAGTCCTGATTAAGACAACCTTTCTTTACCAGCCCACTGAATTTCCATAAATACTATTTAAATCATTGCCGCACCCTGAACTTCATAAACACCGTGAACTGGAGAGAAATAAAAAGTTCAATGTAGCTCTGATTTAATTCCCTTGACATCTTAGAGCAAGTACAACTACCATTCAGATGAAGAAGACAATGTAACAGTGAAGGGTTAACTCTTTGAACTTTGGGAAGTGGATCCCTAATGATGTCTTGGTCCTAAATTATAATACATTTAAAGGAGTATTTTTGTGGCTGTGAAGAAGTCATAGGTTTCCCATGCATTCATTAAAAACTTTGGTTGGAGTTGGACCTATGGGCTTCCATTCATGAAGTCACCTCGGCCTTGCTTCATGGTGCTGTAGGGAAAGTACAACAGGGAAGATAAATCAGGAATTGCCTGATGATAAGATGACCAACCATCCTCCTTTAGGGAGGACAGTCCTTCTTTTGTAAGTTTTGTCCTCCCTTGAAAAGTGTCCTCCTACATGTCCTCCTTTTCGATATTTGAAGACTAATCTGTTGCGCGTTATGTGACGTATTTGTATTTGACATGACAATTCGTCAAGGCTCGGTATAGTGCAGTATAAGATGCAATTATGAGACGCATGCGCTCCGTATGGGAGACCTTGAGAGAGAGCGTCGCGTGCAAGTGGCTTTGTTTACTTCTTACCGAAACACGACACGGCACATACACACACAGTAGACTGAGATTGAGATTGAATGTTGATACTGCAGCACTTGCCGTAAAATTCAATATGAAGGATATTTCTTGTTCAGATATTTCCAATATATTGTTAGAAGATGATACATTGACAAAAAATATTAATTCAATGGAAAAGTACTCATTTAAATAATAATTAACAGGCATGTAAGCATAATTACAATAAAATGTTACAAATGTTTTTATTATGCATATATCATATTTTAGTGTATTATTGTTGCAATGAATAAAATATTTCTTTTATTTACGATATTTTTTCCCCAATTTATTTGTCCTCCTTTTCATTGGTGTTGGTCACCTTACTGATGATGAAGTTGTCATCTTACCTATACATTTTGTTTAGATTACTGCAAATTAACTTCTATCTTCAGGCTTCCCGCCTCACATTTCTGATCTATAAGTGCAATACTGATCTATCTCAAGAGATAACGTAACTGGAATTTTCTCGGTCACTTAGCAAAACTCTATAAATGCTACATGTTGATACCTGTTCTACTGCGGAAAACCTTTGATGTTAGAGATCAACACAACTTATAAGTCTTCCCACCCCATTTCCCTCTTCCCCCAAGCAAGCATGGATGTACATATCTTTCTTGTATTATTCTTTGAGAGCTGGCAAATGACAGGTTTATGATTGGATAAGAATGCATAGATAAAGATTCTGTTTGTAATTTAATTTGGCCCTAGCACCCTTCTGGATGATACTCCAGTTCACAGCCTAAGAAAGCACACATACTTGGACTGAATGCCACAGTGAATAGAAAAATATTTGTGTTTGGTTCAATCCAAGAGGTTTGCCCTAAATAGGTTGCAGACAGTTTTTTTAATGTCAAATATATACATAATGAGAACTGCATATTAAATCTGTACAGTGTATTATTTAATGTGTGCCATTCCTATACTTCATTATCTGCCTTCCAAAATGCACATTTAGGAGTAACGTACTTTTGTACAAGACATTTGCCCACATGTAATTCATACTTTGGACCAATCACTTTTCTTATATTACTTTCCACATATTCAAATGGGGTTTTTGAAGTGAATGTTTCATCACTTACTTGATGATAGACCTGCCCTTGCTCCTTGTTAAAGCTGGCCTGATTTCATATTAAGCACTCAAGACAAGTTCCCACTGACTTAAAGAATTTAGCTGCTTTCTCCATGGTAAACTAAGGCATACAGATGACTGATGTGAGAACATATATATTATATCTGTTTGCCCCCATCCCCTCCTATCTCCCCCCCCCCAATTCTAGTAATGCTAACTTGAGACTCTAAATTCCATGGGAAGAGATAGGTATAAAGCGGTAAAACAGCAGAAGGAAAGCACTACTAAAAAAAAAGCTAACAAAAATTTTCATACAAAGAAAATGAAACTTACCTTCTATCCACTCAGAAAACAAAACAAAACAAACAAACCAACCAACAACCCAGGAACCCTATCATGATGTTTACATTGTGTATGTATAGGATGTGTGTGTGTTTGTGATCACAGTCCTCAAAATACTTCTTTCCAACTCTCTCCCCTACACTATAAAAATCAAACTCTATCTGTTAGATATTAACATATATCGTGGCAAGTCTCCTCTCTGGTCCGCTGCTACAGCGGGAAACAGGTATCGTTCTGATTGGTCGAGGGGCGTACCCGATCCCTATAAAAGGGGAACCCTCCGACCACAGAGCAAGCTGGATCACTACTACTACTAATAAAGAGCTGTTAAGTCACTTCGTGTCCGCAGTCTGTTCTCTCGTTGCCCAGATCTAACATTGGCGACGAAGGTGGGATCGAGAGACAGATAGGACGAAGAACGCTACCTCCAGAATCTCCGGATTTGATCCAGCCTAGGAATTCGGCAGAAATTCCGGCAGCCATCTCAGGTCACCACAGCGCGGCAAATTCAAACGAGAGAAGATGGCGATGCACACTCCCCCCGCTCCATTCGACCCAGCGAACGACGAATGGGAAGCCTTCATGATTCGTTTCGAGTGTTTTCTCGAAGCGAACGAATACACAGGGATCACCGACGCCCGGAAGAAAAACATCTTCCTTGGCTACTGCGGAAAAGAAGTCTTCAACACGGCCAGAGACCTCACCGCACCTACTCCAATACAGGCAGTATCATGGACGGCGTTGCAACAGGCTCTACAGACTCATTACACGCCAAAACCTTCCCGCCATGTTTGCCGCCAAGCATTCAACACGAGGAACCAGAAGGTGGGAGAATCTATCAACCAGTACGTTGCAGCTCTACGAAAAGCAGCCACACATTGTGGATTCAGAGACCTGGATGAGCAGATTATGGATCGACTCGTTAGCGGGCTGAGAGACATTTCCCTACAAAAACGGCTGTTAGCCAAAACCAATTTAAGCCTACAGATTGTACTCGACGAGGCAAGAGCTTCAGAAGCAGCAGACAGATCAGTGGAGACAATTCAACGCGGATTCAACACAGGCCAGCCAGCGCCAAGACACACCAGAGTCCACTACGAGGACACCATTCCAGATTTCGAGGATCCCGAGCTCGAGGAAAGTCACCTGATGAGGAGCAGTCACGTGAGACCTGGGGGGAGACCCGGATTCCGTTTGCCGCCCTGCGCAAGCTGCGGAGGGAATCACCCCCGGTCTACCTGTAGGTTCAGGAACGTTGTTTGTTCGCACTGCAACAAACTTGGGCACATCGCACGAGTGTGCCGGAGCGAAGTCCCTGCCTCAAGGCAGCCACCCATGTACCGCCAACAGAAGCCCAACCCAGGGGCTTGGCGAAATCAAAAAGGGCGCCCAGAGAGAAATCCACAAGTGTTTACCCAGAGAGAAAATTCCCAAAGAGCTGAGCGAGCGTATCCCCAGAGAGATTACACACAAAGAGCTGAAAGAGCGTTCTATCAAGACGCTCAACGAGAGTATTTTCAGGATACAGATGCTGAGATAGAGTTGACCCAGAGAGAGGAGTTGCGAACGTATCTCACCACGATAAGTCAGGTCCGCACCAAGCAGCCAAAAAAGCTGAAAGTCACAGTCCTCTTGGAGGGCTCACCTTGCGAGCTAGAAGTTGACACAGGATCGTCCCTGACGATCATTTCATGGGCATCCATGAAACAGGCTATCCCTAGCCTCAAAAAGAGCCAACTACGTGTTCCAGACATCCTGCTGCGAGACTACCAGGGGAACCAAGTCCCCATCGTGGGCCAAGGCACATTCCAGATCCGTTTCAAGGACATCGTAGCCCAGCTGCCCGTGACCGTCGCCACCGCACCATTACAGAACCTTCTAGGACTAGATTGGTTTGAAGCCTTGGGGCTGGAAGTCACCGGGATCAACAGCGTGGAGAACAGCAGCGCTGAGCAGATCTTTAAGGAGTTCGAGGATGTGTTCAGCCCCGGTCTTGGTAAGTATGTGGGTAAACCAATCTCATTCAACTTAGACCCCAAAGTGGCGCCAATCCGACTTAAACCGAGACGAGTGCCTTTTGCACTCCGCCCAAAAATAGATAAGGAAATAGATAAGCTAGTGGAGCAAGGAATCCTTGAGCCGGTGGATCACGCGCGCTGGGAAACGCCCATTGTGACCCCAGTTAAGCCAGACGGGTCAGTCCGCATCTGTGCGGACTATAAATGCACAATTAATGTCGCACTACAACAAAGCGCATATTCTGTGCCAGTAGTTCAGCACTTATTGCACTCGTTGGGGCCAGGAAAGATATTTGCAAAGTTAGACATGGCACAAGCTTACCAGCAATTGCCCGTGGACAGCGCCACAGCGGAGGCCCAAACTATAGTGACGCATAGAGGGGCATTCAAATGCAACCGGCTGCAATTCGGTGTGAGCATTGCTCCAGCTTTGTTCCAGAGCGTCATGGAACGGCTTTTGCAAGGGATACTGGGAGTCGTCCCCTATTTCGACGACATCTTGGTGTCCGCTGCAAACGAGCAATTAAATAAAAGAGTCAGAACTGTTTTGGCCAGAATCAGAGAGAAGGGTCTCCGCCTTAAAAAAGAAAAATGCCAAATTAACGTGCCTAGCGTAGAATTCCTGGGATATAGAATCGATGGTCAGGGAATACACCCCACTTCAAAGAAAATTAAGGCGATCCAGGACGCCCCCACACCACGTAACCAGACTGAGCTGCAGGCCTTCCTCGGACTACTTAACTTCTACAGCGTTTTTCTGAGACAGAAGGCGACCGTTGCTGAGCCGCTACATCGACTACTACAGCGAAACGCACCATGGAGATGGGGACGATCCGAAGCAGCAGCTTTTGCCGGGGTAAAGCGCCTGCTCACCACTGACTCGCTGTTAGTCCAATACAGCCAGACACTACCGCTAGTATTGACCTGCGACACATCACCCTTTGGAGTCGGCGCAGTCCTTAGCCACAGGATGCCAGACGGAAAAGAAGCACCCATCGCTTTCTACTCTAGGACTCTTTCATCGGCCGAGAGGAACTACAGCCAGATGGACAGGGAAGCGTTAGCTGCGGTAGCTGGAGTAAAACGTTTCCATGAATACCTCTACGGCCGCGATTTTGAACTAATTACTGATCACAAACCGCTGTTGGGACTGTTGGCGGGAAACCGCCCCACCCCAGTCTCCCTTTCTCCACGCATGACCAGGTGGACTGTTTTCCTGGCTGCGTACTCCTACAAGTTAATTCATTGACCGGGCTCCACTCTTGGACACGCAGACGCACTCAGCCGTTGCCCACTACCGGACCTTTTGCCAGACCCCACTCCCGAAGTACCGGTGTTGCTCATTGACTGTTTGGACTCTGGACCGGTTTCTTCCTGCGACGTTGCAAGGTTCTCCTCGAAAGACAGTTTAATAAAGCAAGTTCAAACTTGGGTTTGGAGGGGGTGGCCGAAGGGAAATGTGGGCCCAGAATTCAAAGTGTTTTGGTCGAAACGGGACGAACTCTCAGTGTTACAAGGTTGTTTATTGTGGGGGGATCGAGTTGTTATTCCTTATGCGTTACGTAGAAATGTGTTAGATGCATTACATGTTGGGCACCCGGGGATCGTTAGGATGAAGGCGTTAGCGAGAAGTTACGTTTGGTGGCCAAACATGGATAAAGAGATAGAGGAGTGGGTGGCCACGTGCGATCCATGCCAAGAATCGAGACCAGCACCCCCGGAAGCGCCCGCCACAGAATGGGAAAAGCCGAAAGCACCCTGGTCGAGAATACACATTGACTTCGCAGGGCCAGTTCAAGGTCAGACGTTCCTTATAGTTGTGGATGCATACTCCAAATGGCTAGAAGTAGTCCTAATGACTTCAACCACGGCAGAGGCAGTCATTAAGGTTCTACGGCGACTTTTCGCCACTCATGGCCTGCCCGACCTCCTGGTCTCCGATAACGGGCCCCAGTTCACGGCCATGCAATTCGAAACATTCTTAGCAGGTCAGGGAATTCGGCATGCCCTCGTCGCGCCATTCCATCCGGCATCAAACGGACAGGCGGAGAGAATGGTGCGATTCGCAAAAGAGGCCCTCGCTAGGATGGGTCCAGGTGATTGGCAAACACGCATTGACCATTACCTATTGATCCAACACATTACCCCCAGCGCAACGACGGGTAGGAGCCCTGCTGAACTACTCATGGGCCGCCGTCTACGGTCTCACCTGGACCGTCTTCACCCAAATTACTCTGCCACAGCTCCCCCAGACTCTACAAGCAAAATTCGGAGTTTTAGCATAGGGCAGTGGTCGGCAAGCCGCGGCTCGCGAGCCAAATGCGGCTCTTTAAACATTTTAATCTGGCTCTTCTGTGTGCCGGGCGCCCGCTTCCCTCCCTCCTCTCGGGCTTCGGAGGGAAGCTTCTGCAAAACCCCGGCGAGACAAGTCTCCCAGGCTGTAATTTGCCGAGCTGTACGCGCGCGCCTGTTTTCCACGGCGTGGAGCAGCGGCGAGATTCTGGGCGGCAAGCGATGATTCCGGGGGCCATCAGTGGGGGGGCAGGGTCCCCCCTCGCGTTCCTCATCTTCCCGGATGGCCCCCGGAATCATCGCTCGCCGCGCAGAATCTCGCCGCTGCTCCACGGCGTGGAAAACAGGCGCGTGCGCACAGCTCGGCAAATTAAAGCCTGGGAGACTTCTTGTCACTCGCCAGGGCTTTTGAAGAAGCTTCCCTCCGAAGCGTTCCGAGGGAGGGCTGTAAACTTCCCTCCGAAGTCTTGGGAAGTTCTGAGGAGCCCCCCAAGCCAAAACGCCGCTGCCAGGTAGTTAAAAGTACCTCTCTGATTCGTCTCTGTCAGTCTCTCTCTGATTCCCTCTCTCACTCCCTCTCTCTGTTCCTCTCTCTGTCTGTCTGTCTCACTCACACACACACACACTGTGGTCACCTTGTTGAGTGTTCCAATCACATTTGAAATGTGATTGGAACACTCAACAAGGTGACCACAGTGTGTGTGTGTGTGTGTGTGTGTGTGTGTGAATGAGACAGACAGACAGAGAGAGGAACAGAGAGGGAGTGAGGGAGGGAATCAGAGAGAGACTGACAGACACACACACACACACACAGAGGGGGAGGGAGGGAGAGAAAGATAGACAGACAGAGAGAGAGAGACACAGAGAGTGAGTGATTAAGTGAATGAGTGAGAGACAGACACACCCACATACACAGAGTGACAGAGAGAGAGGGAGGGGAGAGAGACAGAGGGAGAGACAGAGACAGACACACACACACACACACACACACACACAGAGTGACAGAGATGGGGGAAGGAGGAGAGAGAGACAGAGATACAGAGAGAGAGAGACAGACAGATAGACACCCAGAGAAAATGACAGAGGGAGACAGAGAGGGAGGGAGGGAGAGAGAGACAAAGAGCCAGAGAGAGAGAGAGAAAGAAAAAGAAAAAAAGAAAGAAAGTGGGAGAGGGAGATGAAATTAAAAGCAACAACATACAAACCTGACTTACTCAAACTATCCAAGGAAATGCAAGGCCAATGTTCACATTAGTGGTTGTGACTTTGTCAGTCATTGTCAGGATGCAATTTTCTCTACATTGTAAGGCAAATTTTACGGAATTTAACGTTATCGATAAATAATATCGTTCTAAAGTTTTTATTTTATTAGTTGTGTTATTTGTATCCTCCCCACCTATGTGGATACTTGCATGCGGAATATTCTCAATAAAAACTTATTGAAACTAAAAACAGTGTACCATCCTATGTATTTTCGGTTTTAAAAATGCGGCTCTCCAAATAAATTTCAATTGTGGTTTTGGCGAGATTTGGCTCAGTTGAAAAAAAAGGTTGCCCACCACTGGCATAGGGGATTCAGTATACACCCACAACTATGCAGGGGGGACATTGTGGATGCCGGCAAAGGTCATTGGCATCACGGGTCCACGATCGTATCTGTTGGAACTAGAAGATGGGCGGAACTGGAAAAGGCACATCGATCAGCTTCGGGGTCGCCTAGCACACTCAGACCTACGAACCGAGGACGAGAGCTACCTACCAACGCAAGGTCAGCCACTCGAGAGCCCCAACACAGAGAACTACGACACCTGCGAGCCCAGGTCAGAACAAGAGACCGAGCACGAAGCAGAACAAACCCCAAGCAACGTAAGCGAGCAGACCCCGGAACGCCCAAGCAACGAAAGCACGAAACCCCCCGAACACGAAGCAGAGAAAGCACCCGATCCTGAAACTACTTCTAACCAACCCGAACTGCGACGCTCCTCCCGAGTAAGGCAAACACCAACGTACCTAAAGGACTATGTTACTAACCGCAATGTTCCGTCTAGGAGGGGAGGGGTGTTAGATATTAACATATATCGTGGCAAGTCTCCTCTCTGGTCCGCTGCTACAGCGGGAAACAGGTATCGTTCTGATTGGTCGAGGGGCGTACCCGATCCCTATAAAAGGGGAACCCTCCGACCACAGAGCAAGCTGGATCACTACTACTACTAATAAAGAGCTGTTAAGTTACTTCGTGTCCGCAGTCTGTTCTCTCGTTGCCCAGATCTAACACTATCTTGCAAAGTTTTCTTTAGCTTGAAAGTTTAGATACAATTTCCAGAAGCCTCTAATATTAAGTTACTCCACTGACCTACAAATGTTATGTTTTATTCTTTCACTTTGTGCCCTTGAAAAATATAATGAGTGGCCATTATTTCAAAATTGTGCAATGCCACAATAGCTTGTGTGGCCTAGGCTCCAGAGTCCAGACCTATTTAAAGATCCTTTGTATACATTGTTGTGTGTGCATATGCTCACAACTCAAGAGTAGAAGCAGAGGAAAGGGCCATGTTCATTCCAGACCTGTTTCCAAAAGCTTGTTATTGATTATGTTGTGATACCCAGTTGTGCTAGAGAAGTTCAACACTGATTGATATCATATTAGCTCTTAGACAAATTCTGAATGTTGCAAAGTTTTGTTGTCCATTTGCTTGGCTAAAAAAATGCATATATTTACTATGTGTTAAATTTATTTGCTGCTTATGTATGAGGCCTTTTAATTGCATAATACAGTTTATTAATGGCCCATTCGATTCGAGTTTTCAAATCTAGTTCTGAAAGCTGTATCCCCCAACATCTGGAGGTACCAAGTTGAAAAAGGCTGTTATGGACTCTAACAGTGCTACTACTCACTAGTGCTTTTGTAGTCTATCCAAGGATCACTCCAGTTTTGCCTACAATGTGACCATTTGTACACAAAACAAAATACACATGTCACTTCAGATGAAAAGAATCATTTGTCTACCCAATTGGTCTGAAGTTCTTCAAAAAGAATAAATTATAGGAAAAACACTTTGCTATTTGTTCTGTCAGGGTAGACTAAAACCATCATATGCATTCTTTAGAATAGCATAGAATAGAATTCTTTATTGGTCAAGTGTGATTGGACACACAAGGAATTTGTCTTTGATGCATATTCTCTCTCTACATAAAAAGACACACATTCATCAAGAATCATAAGGTACAGCACTTAATGATAGTCATAGGGTACAAATAAGCAACCAGGAAACAGTATCAATATAAATTGTAAGGATACGATTGTTTTTATTAATAAAAGAAGTTCACCATCTTGCAGAAAAGATGTGAAACAGTAGAAAAAGCTCATATGTTCTTTAACCTGTCTGAATGTCTGAATTTTCCAGCTATTGGTAAGATACGCAGATTTCCCCCTGAGCTACAAATTGAGGTAGAGAATTAACTATAGTGCTTGAATTGTACTAGTTTCAGCCAACACACAGACTGAAAATCTACCAGTGAAGTATAACACAAAGAACAAAGAAACAGAGAAGGGATGGGGTTGAAATGTATTTTGCACTCTGGGTGTCCAAGTCTTTTCCAGTAAGCACTGAAACTCTCTTTTCTTTTTCTGATGTAATGAGCAGAAGAAGAATAAACAACCTGCCATGCTTCCTTTCTTCCCTCTTCCAATAGCTAAGATTTGCTCACTTGCAGTGATACCAAAATGGTTACAGCACTTCCAATGCAGTCAAAAGCATATCCTGGTTTTTGTTTTTTTCCCCAGGACTCATTGTAAAATAATTCTCTAAGCTCCACATTATTTAGAGTTTTAAAAGCAAGCACTTTAAATTGCACCCAGTCCCAGAGGCAGGCTAAGAGTCTGTGCATCTGTTTAAGCATTGGCAAGATATGTATATCCTTATTTCGAGCTAACTACAGCATCTGAACTTTCTTTAGAGCAGCATCATGTGCAATGCATTAGCATGGTCTGTTATGGAAGCCATCATAACATGGATAACAGCAAGGTTGGGCTGCTCCAGGTTCGTCTGGATTCGGGAGAATCTGTAGCTAACGGTATAGCCGGTTTGGAGAACCTCCAAATCCTGCCCCTGGTTGGCCCCACCCACCATGCCACGCCCTTGCCACCACACCATGCCCCTCCCAGGAGTCTCCACGGGCCCCGGTTTGGATGTGAGGTAAGTGCAGGGCCTGCACAGAGGCTCTGTGTGTGTGTGGGGGGGGGGGGAAATGGGTCTCTCGGAAGGCCTCCAAAGCCTGGGGGAGGCAGTTTTTGCCCTCCCAGAGGCTCGAGGAAAGCCTGCGGAAGGTGAATATGCCCCCCCTCCGCTGTGGTGCAGGAGGCTGGCTAGGCCACACCCACCCAGCTTCCGAGCAGAGAACGCGTTGCTGAAATTTTTGAAGCCTCCCCCCCCCCCCCCCGGATACCAGCATCTCAACTGTTTCTATTCTGAAAGAGTCCAATTCACAGAAAGGGAGTGGGTCTCCTTTAATGAAGCTGTCCTCCCACTGTCATACCCACAGCAGCCTGTGTAAGCCTGGCAGATACCCTCGAATGCTTCATTATATTCCATCAGTGTGAACCAAGCCAGCAGCATTGGCCACTGTCCGATCTGTGTCTCAGTATTTCAAGGGCGTTCTACCCGACATTAGAACCACCTCGGACTTCCGCTCCTTCCGACAAAAATTGAAGACTCACCTGTTCCGACTAGCTGGCCTGGCATGATTATAAATGTTACATCTATGAACTCCTGGTAGTATATTCTCATCTGGTTATTTTAAGGGTAATGTTTTAGTTTTAATTGTTTTTAGGGCTTTTAGCCTCATATTTATTCTTCTGTACAGTACTCTTAATTTTAACCTCCTCCACATACATACATATATTTATAGTTCTATTTATATTTGTATTTTATCTGTGATTTATTGTGGACTGTACACCGCCCCGAGTCCCTTTTTGGGAGAGGGGGCGGTTTAGAAATGTGAATAAATAATAATAATAAAATAATAAAAAACAAGCAGAGCTGTTCACTATGATGGAATCAAACAGTCGAGCAATTCAAGATGTCCATGGATTTGAACTTCTTCAATTGCTTTTGAATTCTGCTTTCCTCTTCCCCTCTTTTTCAATAAATTCTTCAAATGCCAGCAAATGTGTTTGGAGCAGCTCCAAGCATCTTGGGCCCTGTTTTATTCTGCTAGAGATACTCCTGCTGGTTAGGAGTTATTCGGCCTGAATGAGTGTTCTGAAGTCAGCTTTCATTTTTGCCCATTCCCGACCTCTGCAAAAATATGCTAAAATAAGTTCAGTCCAAGAAAGTATATTGTATATAAAATGAATGACAGCTCCTAGCATCACCCAGAGAATCCAACCTGTGTTTGTTTTAACATTTTTCGAAAAGAGATGTGGGGGTAGAAGTCATCGAGTTATAGATGAGTTCCTTGACCACCACCCAAAAAATAACAAATAGAGTAAAAATAACGGTACCATATTCCCTGATAAACTTGTGCCAGAAAAGCTCTTGGGGATCAGGACGGGTTTTTTCCTCCCCTTTTGTCAGTCCCCAGCTTTTACCAATTTAAATTCTTGGCAGCGTATTAAAAAAGAAATGCAGAAGGTATTTGAAACTGCAATCCCTCAGGTACTAAATCTGTTTCCTGGCAATAGATGAATGTTCCTGGAGTTAAAACCTAGCAGCACCACAGCACCAGATCTCCATAGCTGTTCATATTTATACTTAAAAGACAAATATGTCATTCTTCCATTATTCTGTTACACAGGCCATTTTTTTTTCACATTCCCCACCCCACTCCCAGCCCTCCATGCCTCTGACAATAATAAAAGTTGGAGAGGCTTGTGGCAGTGGCTGGGGCCAATTTGTTTCCTCAGCTTAGCAGGATGCCATTTTCCACCTTGGATTTTCAACCATAGTCACGTCCAAGACACCCATCCTGCTCCACATTTCAACTCCATGTGCTGGGGTAGGGCCAGATGGTGTACCTTCCCTTTCTGAAGAACATCAAGAGCTGAAGAGGCTCCGCTAACACTACAGGATTTTTAGACTCCAATCCTGAATCTGTTCAGGATGTTAAAACATCCTCATGGGACTGCTTCCCATATCTCAGCCGGGGCCAAGGTGATCATAGAAGGTGGACAAGAATTCTCTCTTTAAGGACAGCCCCATTTTTTCCATGTTAATGTTTTATAACTCCATCTTTTAGATATTAGCATATATCGTGGCAAGTCTCCCCTCTGGTCCGCTGCCACAGCGGGAAACAGGTATCGTTCTGATTGGTCGAGGGGCGTACCCGATCCCTATAAAAGGGGAACCCTCCGACCACAGAGCAAGCTGGATCACTACTACTACTAATAAAGAGCTGTTAAGTCACTTCGTGTCCGCAGTCTGTCTCTCGTTGCCCAGATCTAACACCATCCAAATGTAGTTTTGGAGGGCCTAAAAGGGGGTGAATGCAGTGGCATAGTTATGCCAGAGTCCTTCATGACGCGTAGCAACAGGTCTAGATTTGCAGCTAAAATTCTGTTTGTTAGTTTTGTGGTTTATTTACACCTCCCTCAGCTTGGTCAGACTTTCAATGGTTTAAATCATAAGTACCAAACCTCTTTAAAAAAAAATAAAGTAACAATCAGTCCAAACTTTCTGCAGGTTGGATTCAGAGGTAGTATTCAGCAGGTTCTGACCAGTTCTGGAGAACCGGTGGCGGACATTTTGAGTAGTTTGGAGAACCGGTAAATACCACTTCTGACTGGCTCCCAAAATCGGGATTTTACAGTATCCTTCCCCTGAAGTGGGGTAGGAATGGAGATTTTACAGTATCCTTCCCCTGCCATGCCCTCCAAGCCTGGTGGTAAAAAAAATTGAATCCCATCACTGTTTGGATTTATTTGTAACTTACAATTTTGTACTGTTCCATAGCCAGAGCACTGTGGTGATTTGCAAAAGAAAGGTTTTAAAAAGATATAAAATGCATAAAGTGAATAAAACAGTATGAAATTCAAGCAGATATAATCACAAAGTAAAAATGGCAACAGGATCTAAACCCGGTGCCAGTATATTTTTTTAGAACGAAAATTGGAGGGGTGGGGGAGTTCTGAACTTTAAGATTTGATGGTTACTTTAACAATGATGTTGTTACTACAGAGAATGTAAGATGGCATGTCCTGGAATAGACCAAACGCCTCTCTAAGCTGGCATTCAGCTCCCGTGGAGGTTAACCAGATGTCAATGGTTCTACTTTTTTTGTAGTACAACAATAAATCTGTTGCTTTATGTAACAATTATATAAAGATATAAAAGATATTATAGTGGTAGCTTAGTCTGTATTTCTTTCTACTTACAACAGTTTGTTTAGCGATCATATAAAGCTACAATGGCACTGGAAAAAATAGCTTATGACCATTTTTCATACCTACAACTACTACAGCATCCCTACAGTCATGTGTTCAAACTTCAGATGCTTGGCAACTGGCTCATATTTATGACAGTTGCAGCGTCCTGGGGTCATGGGATCATCTTTTGCAACCTTCTGACAAGCAAAGTCAATGGGGAAGCCAGACTCACTTTACAACTTCGCCACTAACTTCATAACTGCAGTGATTCACTGAAGCACGGTGGCAAGAAAAATCGTAAAATGGGGCAAAACTCACTTAACCGCTGTCTCGCTTAGCAACAGGAATATTGGGCTCAATTGTGATCTTGGGTCGAGGACTGTTGTAAAACCATTTTTTGAAATTTTGTCTTTTTTATAACAGCTGCAGATTGGTGTGATCAGTATCCATGGCCAGGGAGTGTTGACTTTTATTGGCAGAGAACATATTATCTCCCTTGTCTTGATTGATGTAGACATGATGTGATTGATGTGGACATGCCCTATGTGTAGCCTTCTTGTATTCAGATGTCTTGGATTGTGTGAGGCATAAGTCAGCATTTTGGTGGGCTGTTTGTGAAAAGACCCCTTACATTCAGGTTCAATCAGAATAGAGCTGGAAGGGACCTTGGAGGTCTTCTAGTCCAGCCCCCTGCTCAAGGAGGAGATCCTATATCATTTCAGACAGGTGGCTGTCCAGTCTTTTCTTAAAAACCTCTGGTGATGAAGCACCGACAGTTTCTGAAGACGAGCTGTTCCAGTGGTTAATTGTTCTCACTGTTAGGACGTTTCTCCATCATTCCAGGTTGCTTCTCTCCTTGATTAGTTTCCATCCATTGTTTCTTGTCCTGCTTTCTGGTGCTTTGGAAAATAAGTTGTCCCTCTCTTCTTTGTGGCAGATACTGGAATACTACTATCATGTCCCATTCCCCCCACTAGTCATTCTTTTATCTAGAGCAGGGGTTTCCAAACTTGGCAACTTTAAGACTTGTGGACTCCAATTCCCAGAATTCCCCAGCCAACATGTTTGACTGAGCACATCTGGGAGTTGAAGTCCACTAGTCTTAAAGTTGCCAAGTTTGGAAACCCCTGCTCTAGACTATCCAAATCCAGTTCCTGCATTGCATTGTTCTTCATATGTTTTTGTCTCCAAGCCTTTTCATCATCTTAGTTGCTCTTTTCCTGCACTTTTTTCCGAAATCTCAACATCTGTTTTGTAACATGGTGACCAAAACTGGATGCAGTATTCCACGTGTGGTCTTACTAAGGATGTATTAAGTAGTTCTAACATTTCACCTTTTGATTCTATGTGTCTGTTTACGTGTTCAGGTGGCCTGGCCGAACTGTTCAGGAGGGCGATCTTGATTAAACCCATTTGGCTGCCTGAATGTACACCTAGCAATCAGGTCCTGCTTAAGCTTCTGCTTCCTCGGTAATTGACTCTTGCTTATTGATTAAGATGCTGATGAGTCCTAGCACTTTGTGATGGTAATGCAGCTGAGAATGGACGTCCTTTCCCTGCAGCCCCTTCTCAGCACTCGCTGTACTCCTGTCACCACGTTAGCTTTAATGGATAAAGCTGTCATCCCGAAAGCAAGAATGTCTTGAAGGCACAAAGACGAAATTAACTGTTCAATAATTTATGGAACATGGAAAGGAACAACTTTACCCTACAACTTCAGTTGATTGCTCTAAGTGTTTTGGCTGCACTTGCCTTTGCTGCACGAAGTCAGGAGGAAGCAGGATTTCATCTATCTAGCCAGAAGCCTCCAAGCTGCCTTCACACTCGATACTATAATGAGCCTTTTTGCTCACTGCATCTAATGGGTTCGTTGTTGTTGTTTTTCCTTAGGATTGGAAGCCATCTCATGATTTCCATTGGATTCATTCAGAGTAAGGTGAGAAAGTTGCAGGAGACAGATTGCAGATAAAACTGACTCAAATCAAGCATATTATCCAGTTATTATCAGTGTTTCGATAGAGTAGGTAGGGAAGCGGAAAGTGTACCAGGAGTTAAATGCTACCGGTTCGGGCCGGTTTGCTCAAACCAGTAGTAAAAAATTCTATGGTTTGCCCGAACCGGTAGTAAAACAATGCTTTAAAAAGTAGAAAAAAGTTCCAACAATCAGCTGCGCAACAAACAGCTGTGCCGCACGATCGTAGGAACTTTTTTTACTATTTTTTTACTACCTATTCGCCCGAACCCATAGTAAAACATACTAAAAAAAGTTTTTTAAAAAAGTTCCGATGATCAGCTGTGTGATAATCAGCTATGCCTGATTGTCTGTGAGGTTCCTGCTTGTTGTGGGGGCCATTTTTTGTGAAGTCCAGCTTCTTTTACATTGTGTGTGAGTCAGTTGTGCAGCCACACCGACCCGGTCACATGACCACCAAGCCATGCCCATCCAGGCACATGACACCAAACCACACCCATCCAGTCACATGACCACCAAGCCACGCCCACAGAACTGGTAGGGAAATTTTTTGAATTTCAGCACTGAAGTGAACCAATAAAAGGAACCATCCATCTACCCTTCCTATGCTTATCCGGGAACTCAGAATATTAAAGGAGCAAAAAGGAGGGTGAGTACATGAGATTTCTCATTGACATGGCCCCCTTTGATATCAGACACTGATCTTTGCTACCCATGAGCTGTGGACAAAGTGAAATGCAGTGCTGCTTCGTAGAGCTCTCAAAGGTCTTGCTTAGGTGACAATGTAGTTTAGGAGTAACCTTCACTTACACTGCAATAGTCTCAGTTACATGAGATTCATATTTCCCAGCCATTGCTACTGAGCTTAGGGAGCAATAGAATAAATTTTGTCCAAAATCAAGACACTGACAAAACTATTGATAGATCTGAGTTATAATTGTCCAAGCATTTTCTACATGACAGGAAGAGAAGATGGTTATTGTTTAGATCTCATAAAACATGGGTATCAAACTCGTTGAGTTATGTTGATTTCACGTGACGTTTCACAATGTTTTCCCCATTCGCTGAGCTGGGGTGGGCATGGCCCCCTGTCAAACTGGATCTACACCGGCTGACCAAAAAAGAATTAAAAAGTCCACCATTTCTTGGCACATATTAAGCCTTTAATTCATATTGGAAATGACAACATTTGCTTAGTCTTTATGATGATTCCAGATACTTCCACAACTCTCTTTGGGTCTTTAATGAAATATGACATCAGAGACAATCAACTAATCAACTAAACAGGCTGTGGGATATTCTGTAAGTTATGGTTAACTAGATTTCATTGAAACATAAGAAAAAACTTCCTGATATTAATATCCGAATAAAAATGGAACAGTTTATCTATGGAGACAGAGGTTTTCCATCTTTGGAGCTTTTTAAGAAGAGACTGGAATCCTCCTGTCGTGGATGGTTTGAATTGTTTCCCAGCATATTGCAGAATTGGGCTGATTTTTGTGGTTCCTTCCAACTCTATATTTCTATATTTCTGTGACTTATATGTACATTCATAATGGATAAGTATATATAGAGCTTGTTGCTCAAATTGAACTCATAGGAACACCCATGGCATTTCCTACTAGTGGTACAGGAATGGTTTCAATTCTTACTGGGATCCTTTCTTGTTTATAATCTAAACTATAGCTTTAGGATTTCCTGGTAGTCTCCCATCCAAGTATTAACTAGGTTCAGCTTTGTTTAATTGTAACAATAATGAATCATCTTCATCTCCGTGTGGTTGGACTACTGCAGTGGGCTGAACATAGGGCTGCCCCTGAAGATCAGCCATCAATTTCAATTAGTTCAGGATTTACTGGCACATTTAATGGCTGACCCTCTCCCACATGTGCCCATTTCTGTGAGATCCGCTTTATGGTGGCTTATAGAGGCTGCTTTGAAATTGACCATGCTTCTGTCTGTGTAGTCACGCAGGTATATCCAATAAAGCAAGGGTGTCAAACTCGATTTCATTGAGGGCTGCATCAGGGTTGTGTTTGACCTTGGCAGCTGGATGAGCGTGGCCAGGGGGGTGGCCAACTCAATGTCACTTATGCACTCTGCCAGCGAAAACAGAGCTCGGGAGGCTGTGACGGCCACTTGCAACCCTCTGCCAGCTAAAACGGTGCTCGGGAGGGCCACACACGGCCCTCCCAAGCTTCGTTTTCATTGAGAGGGTTTCAGGAGCCCGTTGCAGCCTCCGGAGCTCCGTTTCACTGGCAGAGGCACCACGGGCCGGTCCTTCACTATTTTCAGGGTGGCTCTGTGGGCCATATCTAAGCACCCTGCAGGCAGATTCGGCCAGTGTGCCTTGAGTTTGACAATCCTGCAATAGAAGGAACATTTATACCAGGAACATGCATCAAAGTGGAGAAATGTCATAGGAAAAAGTCTCCTGGAATGAAGGAAAGCTAGTTCAACAACCAAGGAGGGATCTGAAAAATAGCAAAAATACAGATGATCAGATTATCCCTTGGAAGCTGGGAACAATTGCTTTGTTTGAATTGTCCATATATCAAGAATGCTAACAAAATGAAAGAACAACTGAATGGCTGACAAATTTTTATTTTAATCACAATACTTTTGGGTGAAGGCATGGAGCTTAGATAAACGTAGTCTTTGTCAGTCACATTCACTTATGCAGGAATATCTGAATACTTGAGTAGCAGGAAAGAACAAGGTCTTGCTTCTCTATTTCCTGATTCCTTTTCCTTTCCACCAATCCTCATTCTTTCAGGGAATAATTACTCCAATTTTCCAGGTCCGTTCCTGAAATATTTCCTTTCCTGTTCAAACCTGTTCAAAGGTTCTCATTCTGGCCCTTCCTCTGGAAATCATGTTTACCACCATCTCTCTTCCATCATCATGGAGAAATCCCACCCAACATTTCTGAACCAGTAATTTATAGCATCCTTCAGCTGTCACAGCAGCAAGATAAAGTCGTTTTTTGTGGGCAATATATAATCCCAGCTAGATTGGATGATGCCATAAATTGCTACTACAGAAATGCTAATTAAGAAGGAGGCGATGGAATAGCTGCAGAGATGTCTTAATTGGTTATGCTAGGATCCTCCATCTTGAAGCACTTTAAGTTTCATTTATCAGCATGGCAATTTATTAGTCAGGTAGGTGGCTTGTTAGAACCTAGTTAATAGAAGCAAATTTCCTCTCCACATTTTGGAGAGTTTGAAAAACAGCCCACCCGTGCTGTCTATCCCTCATATATGTCCCTCAGTGATAGACTGCTGCTGAAACTAGAGCCTCTTTATTTCTTTTATGCCTCCTGCATGGGCATCTGATATAGTTCTTTTCATAGAGTTCTCCAATCCATTAAATTCTACCACTGGAGCTTCTGCCTGTTTTGTAAAGTTGTGAGTATTGGCTGTGTTGTCCATACTTGGCCACAAAGAATGGTCCCAATGAAGAGAATTATGCATGGTGCAGTTGTTTTCAGTTCACTGAAGAAGATATGTGGATAGAAATTGCCACACTTGAATAATGTCACAATTGTGGCCAAAGACAGTTAAGTGTCATGTTTACACAATTTCCATCAGGTAACATTTCAGCCGCAGTCTTAACATTGATTTCTCTTACAGTTAGAAGGATAATTGGGGTTCTTCCTTCAATTTTATTTGCCACCAAACGAGCTTAATTTTTGGTGGCAATTGTAATTTAACCCATCTGGAAAAACCATGAGGTTGGTGAAATTTACATTTGGCTTTGCTGGAAGCTTAGTTTCTTTGAAGTACAAGGTAATCTGGATTACAAAATATTTATCCTTATGCCAGAAAAAATATCTCACTCCAGTCTTAGTATCTGGATGTGTCAAGTAACATCTTCTCATGAAATATTTTGAAATAAGACACCTGCTTAAAGAAGGAAGATACCCTGCCCCTCCCTTATGCAAATAGATAGATAGATACTGTAGATAGATAGATAGATAGATAGATAGATAGATAGATGATAGATAGATAGATAGATAGATAGATAGATAGATAGATAGATAGATGATAGATAGATAGATGATAGATAGATAGATGATAGATAGATAGGCAGGCAGGCAGGCAGGCAGGCAGGCAGGCAGACAGACAGACAGATTTTGGGGCTAGAAATCTGGGGTCCCACCCAATACAAATGAAGAATCATAATCTTACTATGTTCTGAAATAAGTAAAACAACATACATTTCCACTTAAAAGGGGGAGCATTACTAAATATTAGAAGGTCCTTCCTTCCTTCCTTCCTTCCTTCCTTCCTTCCTTCCTTCCTTCCTTCCTTCCTTCTAACAGAACAGTTCTCTTGCTATTTATAATATAAGAGAAACTACCTCTGGGAAATCAGCATGCAAGTATGAAAATACTGATATCCTCCCAGCGCTGAACTGTAGCCTTGGTGATTGAAAATGAAGGGAAAGACGTAAGAAATAAATGTTGCATATAAGACTTTTCTAACTGTTGTAATTAGAGTTTGTTCTCAGCAGGAAGAAGGTGCCATTTTGTATGAGAAGGGATGAACAGCGTAAATGATCTCTCATCCCAGCAAGTCCAGGTAAGCATTCATTAGATCCTACAAACATAATGACAAATCACTGAAAAAGAAATCAGGCTTTCAAAATGGATTTTGATGGGGGAAATGGGTACTTTGCTCATCTATAAACTTGGTTCATTATTTATGTTGTTATTTGGGGGCTGTCACAGATGAGTTACAGAATCAGTGGTGAACTTTAATTTTTTTTAGTACCGGTTCTGTGGACATGGCTTGGTGGCCGTGGTGTGGCTTGGTGGGCATGCCTTGGTGGGTGTGGCAGGGGAAGGTTACTGTAAAATCTCCATTCCCTCCCGATCAGCTGGGACTTGGGAGGCAGAGA
The DNA here is from genome assembly GCF_964273705.1 of Natrix helvetica. Lineage (NCBI taxonomy): Eukaryota > Metazoa > Chordata > Lepidosauria > Squamata > Natricidae > Natrix > Natrix helvetica. The sequence continues at coordinate 82,322,943 of NC_138552.1, forward strand.
ATAGATGGGGGCAGGGCCAGTCAGAGGTAGTATTTACAGGTTCTCAAACTACTCAGAATTTCTGCGACCGATTCTCCGGAACTGATCAGAACTTGCTAAATACCACCTCTGTAACAGAATGCATGCATCAGAAAGGAGAATAAGAACAGAAACGGGACACTCCAACATCCAATTGCTAACTAAACCTTTTAACTGCAGAATCCACCAGAAAGGACAAGAGCTATCAGTGAGGTTAACTGTAGGGCCAGAGGTCCACAACCCATATTTGCTATGTTTGAAACAAACAAAATGTTAGAAAGTTTATGACATTTATGTAGTTACTTACCAAGTGCATCTAAAGTATAGAGTGGTGTATAGCGGAAGTCAGGGGGGTGGGTTTGATTGGGAGGTGGGGGAGGGTTAGGGTGGAGGGTGGGGAAATATATATGCATTACTAATCTAGAAGATGGGATTAATGAAATATCGCTACTTTAAGAGAAACCTATATTAGGATTTATATATGTTTAGGTACAATATTTGAATGAGAAATCTATTTTAAGATGGGGGAGGGGGGTACAGTATTTGGTACAATATTTGAATGAGAATTTTTTTTAAGACGGGAGGGGAGGGGGTACAGTAGTTGTATGTGATTTACATTATATGGTGGGGGGGGGGGGGAAATTTGTTTGTGTAAAACTTTTTCAATTAAAAAAAAGAAAAGAAAAATTTGATATGCTGTTAGTGGTCCAGAAGGCACAGATGGTTCTAATTTCCAATGGGAGAATGTTGAAGAACCAAATACAGGTAGTCCTCAACTTACAACCAAAATTGAGCCCAAAATTTCTGTTGTTAAATGAGACATTTGTTAAGTGAACTTTGCCCCATTTTACGACTTTTCTTGCCACAGTTGTTGTTCAGTGAATCAAGGGGGGGGTTTACCTGCAGTAACCTGGTTAAGTGAATCCGGCTTCCCCATTGATTTTGCTTCTCAGAAGGTCGCAAAAGGTGATCACATGACCCCGGACACTGCGACCGTCATAAATATGAACCAGTTGCCAAGCATTTGAATTTGGATCACCTAGTCATGGAGATGCTGCAAAGGTCATAACGATGAAAAGCAATCATAAGTCACAGGTTTCAGTACTGTTGTAACTGAACAAATGAAGCAAACTGTTTACTAAACAAACTGTTGTAAGTCGAGGACCATCTGTATGTACAATACCCAGTGGTGGGATGCTGCTGGTTGAACAACTGGTTTGTGATTGTGTGCTTTGTGCACATGTGTGTAAAAATGGAGTATTTAGAAGCTCAGCTGCTTACCTTCCAAATCAACAATGATAACTAAAACAGCTTGGGGGGGGGGGGAGGGAGAAATCAGCTGTACTGCGCGATTGAGATGAGCTAGAAAGCAGGAAATAAAGGACAGGATAGAGAAGGGGCTGGTTGGGAGGCCCAACTGATCGTCGGAGCGAACCAGTTCGCTCCCAGCTGATCGTCAGAGCTACCGTTTCACCCGAACCGGTCCGAACCGGTTGAATCCCACCCTTGACAATACCCATCCTTGCATAGCTCTTCTAACTTGTCTATCTTCTTTTTTTCAATGGTTCAGGGAAGGCATACCGGATTTTGGTTTGCAATGCAATGTAGGTTTCTGTCTAGATAGGTTTCCCAGCTGACGGAGCCAATGTGCTTAATTCATTTGAGTGAACAAATCTGAGAGAGCAGCAGGGGACAGATTCAGGTACAGCAGAGAAAAAGCATTGTGACATATGAACAGTGATGTCCTTCAGCAGAACTCCAGAGCAGATCTCAGCAGCTGCGGATGTTCTTCAAGTCAAAAGGCATGATGAGATCGGATCAGCAGGCACATTTCCAACTTCTCCATATACAAGTCTATCTACTTTCTGGAAATGACCATGCAGGCGAAGATGGTTTATCTTTAGTTACTTTGCAAACACATCCACCCGCTTCTTCCAAGTGTATATCTTAAACTATATCAAGTATATGCTGAATGAATGAGTTTAAGGAATGAAACGAGAAAGGCAAATCACACAGAACAGCCAGTCTGATCACAAGATAGATATGTTTGGGGGGGGGTGGCGGATTACTTTCTGATTTCTTGTCCACATTGACCGCATTCAGAAGTATTTCATTAGAGGCAAAAACGAAACAAAATCAAACAAAGGAAAACAAAAATCCACTAAGAATTATTCCATGAGTTTGATCTTGATGATTTTACAGCATAGAGAAAGTTTAAACCAATATCCGAAATGGAATGAAAAAAAAAACCCTGCTCTTTGGAATGCTGTAACTCTTGGACACAAAAACTAAGACATTTCGGTAAAAAAAATCACACACACACACACACACACACACACACACAGACACACTGCCCTCATGTCCTCCTTACAAGCCTCTCATGCGCGTCTATAGGATTTGGATGAATGGGCTTTTGTTTGGACTCAATCTAAATACTCTGAATTTGGTTATAGATAAAGCAGTGTTTTACGCACACCACTGTACAAAAAAAGAAGAAGAATAGATCGGCGAAGGCGATGTATAAACAGAGCTGATTTGTGTAAAGCATTTTAATGCAACGGTGAATGCACATTAGAACACAGTAAAGTTAGAAAACCGTGGAAAGAGTAAGCTGGGCATGTGTCCTGGTGTTTCCTGAGCTGGCAAACGTCTGTCACCAGTGACTTACTTTCTTTTTAAAAAAAACAAACAAACGTGTGGATAACTCATCACCCTTCCCCATCGCAGCTCAGTTTGAGTTTCTTGATAAGCCGAATATATCACCCAGCAGGAAATGTGCTGCACACCTATTTCCTTTCTTGGCGGGGAATTCAAGACTTCAGGGCCTGGCGGGTTGCTCTCAGGTATGTCAGAAGTCCAGCTCATGCAATTTGATTCTTCATTAAAATCAGACCCATCGAGGTCTTTAGCCGAGAGCCTCCTGCAGGAGCTGGGCTGTGGAATGGCTCTCCTGTTCCTACACTTCTACTTAATCGGCGTAGAGAAACTCCCTCTTGACTGTCTTCTCCCTTGAAACTTGAGAAGGAGCCTTACTAAATAGGCAGAAGTAAATATTTCATTCACGTCATGAACGGGGAGCCCCCCACTGCCATTCAGCAGAGTTCAGTTGGGGCGCAGTTGATTTCTTCCTTCCCTGATCCCCCTGCACCATGGCTCCAAATGGATCCCATGGTAGGTGGAATCTTCGGTCCCATGTGTCACCTTAGGAAGTTGGTGCACTGCAATTTCATTTAATATTGCATACGTTTCCATTAGGAGTCGATTGCCCTCCGTTCTCAGTTTAAGACTCCCTGCTTTGCTCTCCGTTATAGCTTCTGCTTTTAAGAGGCTGCCAACCCACATCGGTTTGCTCGCTCTGATGATACCTCCCCGTGCCACCTTGGATTTCATTGTTTTCAAGCCTCACCTTTATGTTGCAGATGTGCTGGGGCTTCCTGGAACTGATTTTCTAGCGAACAGAGATCTCTCTCTAATACTTGGGAAGGGGGTGGAGAAAAAAACTTTCCCCCGTATATCTGTAGAAAAGAATGAGGGGGAGAGTATAATTTGGAAGCGAAGAGGAGAAATAGGGAATATCAATTTAGAGAATAAAGGCTACTGCAAGCTCTGGGGGAAAAACAAAAAAGCCTCTCTTTTTTATACTAGGGTAAAAGTAAAGGTAAAGGTTCCCTTTGCACATATGTGCTAGTCATTCCCGACTCTAGGGGGTGGTGCTCATCTCCATTTCAAAGCCGAAGAGCCAGTGCTGTCCGAAGACATCTTCGTGGTCATGTGGCCGGCATGACTAAACTCCGAAGGCACACGGAACGTTGTTACCTTCCCACCAAAGGTGGTTTTTTATTTTTCTACTTGCATTTTTACATGCTTTCGAACTGCTAGGTTGGCAGAAGCTGGGACAAGTAACAGGAGCCGACTCTGTTACACGGCGCTAGGGATTCAAACCGCCGAACTGCCGACCTTTCAGATCGACAAGCTCATAGCCACTGAGCCACCGCCTCCCTGTACGCTAGGGTAGACAGTGCAAAGAAAAAGAGCTTAAAGCAGCCTTGTATCCTATATATTTGGCAGAGCTGGGGAAAGAAGAAAAAAATTGCAACAGGGAAGCACAATCCAGGTCAAGTTACTCCATTCAGAAAAGAGTTCCACAAATTATTTCTCTTTTAACATGATAAAAAGATCACACCCCTTCCACAATGGAATGCCTCTGTCCATCATTTATTACCACATACAGTATTTTTTAAGATTTGAGCCAGGGCTTAAAGAGGAGTTTTCCATGAACTCGCAGCTCCTATTATTTATTCTGGTTTTCTAGAGAGTGGGTGTTTTCTTACAACTAGCAGGAACATTTACATGTACAAATGGCGTGTGTGCGTCTACCTGGGTTTTGGGTGACATTCAATGATATACCTTAAGAGGTTTGGGGCTGTGTTTGAATTGAAATAAGAAATGGCTGATTCTAAGCCGTTCTAAGTAGAGCAAGATCAATGAGGAACAATCAATCAGAAGTCCTTGATATAGGTCACTTGCACTTACAAGTTAAAAAGTGGACTTACAGTAAAGACGAAGCACGTAACAGTAATATATAATTCTATAGCAATGGATTCTGAATCTCTTTGTCATAAGAGAATGAGGTAGATCTTTGCAGGAGGACTTCAAGGGGGGAGGATCCCAGTTCCCAATTTCAGACAACACTCAACATTCAGAGGGTTACAAAAGCCTTGGGCATTTCTGAAGGATCATCAGAAATGTCAGGATTCAAAGTAATAGACCCATACTAAGCAAAACTCCCGGGCAGGTGAATTCCTTAAAGAATAGCTTTATTGAATATATCGTATTGGCACAAATCTGGTGAAAACCGATTCTGAAGAGTCCCACGGTTTTCACCTATTTAAAAGTAAAGGTTTTCCCCTCAACCTCAAACAATCAGTCACATGGTCCAATCAAGGCACCATCTGGTGGCCCGAGGACATCACTCCTCCTTCCTCCGGCCAGGCATGAGAACGTCCTTGGTTCCCAAGAGAAAGTATTTTATTTTGACTACCCAACTACAGCTATCTCTAATCCCCCCTCCATATCCCTCAGCTCCAGTGTGGCAGCACTGAAGCTCCAAGATGGCTTCAGCAAGGCCAGCTTCAGAGTTGACATGCTTCCCCCCTCAGTTGAAGAGGATTTCCTGCAAGACAAAACACAGTTTTCACTGCCATGCTGCAATTCAACATTGGAGCTTAGAAGCCTTCCATAGATGTTTACCTGTTCCTGCCTGCCCGGTGTTCCATTTCGGAGATGAGGAGTTTTTCAAAAGAAAGTGGGTTTAATGATGCAAGAATAGTGAGATTCTCACAGTGGAAGGAATATTACTGCATTGAAATAACACAGTGTGCCAAGATTTATAATATTACAACAAAAGGCGGGGGGGGGGGAACTTAGTGCAATGTCATTTGATATTCTGAATAGGACATATGGATATGACTTAATTACATAGTATAATATGTACTGATTCAATGGAGACAGGATCTCTTGAATTTAACCCCTATAGAAATACACAGAGCACTGTCATTCTATACCGGTATTCCTTGACTTACACTGGTTTGTTTAGTGACCAAAGTTACAAAGGCACTGAAAAAAGAGACTTATGATAGTTTTTCACAGTTACAACCTTTATTGCATTCGCCATGATTACTTGATCAAAATCTGGATGCTTAGCAACAGATTCATATTTACGACTGTCCCAAGGTTAGGTGATCACTTTTTGTGACCTTTTAACAAGCAAAGTCAATGGGGAATCCAGATTCGCTTAACAACTGAGTTACTAACTTATTGACTGCAGTGATTCACTTAACAACCAAGGCAAGAAAAGTCGTAAAGTGGGGCAAACCTCACTTAACAAATGTCTCACTTAACAACAGAAATGTTGGGCTCAATTATTGTCGTACGTCAGGGACTCCCTATACTCATTTCCCAACTGTTTGCTTTCATAGTGTTTCCTGTGCAGAATATTCTGGCTGCTGAAAAAGATTTTGAAGCTGGATATAGTAAAAACTTTGGTTCTTCTTTAATTAATGTATTTCTTGTCCCCATATTGGTTGCATTTCATCAGTCAATATTGGTAACATCCTCAGGGAGATAAACAGCAATAACAATAAAATATGATGCCTATTAAATTTTATGGATGGAGGGAGGGAGGGAAGAAGGGAGGATTACTGCAATGTGCTGTACATGGAGCTGCCCTTGAAGATTATCTGGAACTGGCAACTGGTCCAGAATGCAGAGACATGTGCTGTTTGGGATATCCCATGCTTCACCTGTGTAACACCATTGTTATAGTGTGTGAGCTGCACTGGTTTCCAGTTGCTTTCCAGGTTGCTTTCTATTCAAAATAGTGGTTACCACTTTTAAAGTCCTACATGGCACAGAGTCAGGTTATTTGAGAGCATCTGCCCACTCTACACTGTTAAATAAGGTGGGCATGTTCCAGGATCTCTGAACTATTGCCACCTGATGGGCCTCAGTGCCTTCTCAGTGGTAGCTCCTGTCCTTTGGTCCAGCCTCTTACCTGAGATCCAGAACATCCCTACTCATTTAACCTTTTGGAGGGCAGTGAAAAAGTGGCTATTCTCCCAAGCATTGGGCTTGGAGAGTGGTTGAGCTGTAAGGATGTTTGGTCTGGCACCTGAGGAGAAGAATGCCTTTGGTTTTAATGATGTTTTATAGATTTTTGTGAGCCACCTTAAAGTAGAATAAAATATGAATTAAAATATAAGAATGAAGACGTGGTATAAAAGGGACAGTTAGAAGCTTGCTTAAAGGAACAGGAAAATGTCATCAGCCTCTAACCACAATATGTTCTAGCCAACGTCCCTATGTCAAAAGTCCAAACCACAAGGTTCAATTAAAGTTCGTTAATGACACGTCGTCCATACCTGTAACAAAAGGAGAAGTAAGACCCCCATCTACTTATAAGGCTTTTTCCCCAAAATAACCAATAGGAAATGAGTTAAGTATTTCCGTGTTGCGCTGCTTTTGAGAATGTATAAGAATGTGTGCTTCGATAATGAAGGTTGTTCAGAATTTACAATGTTAGCCATGTGCTAGCTTTCTGAACCTGGCAGCCAAATAAACTTTTCCTGCATCCTGAGAAGTCAAAGCCTGTCATTTTCTGCAACAAACTAGAGGCATTGTATGAATGAAGTGGTCATATAAATCCTGGGAAGGAAGGAATTTTCTACAATAATGATCTTTTCTGAGGAAGGTCGCCATTGTTACACATCTACCTCTTCTAATAAATAGAGGAATGCCTGCAACCTTGTCTCTGCTGAATGCTGTAAGTAACATGGAACATGCACAGACATGTATACATTATATTTTTGCTGAATTCATGCTTTTGTAAAACTTGAGAACTGACCCCAGCTTGGTTAAATAAGTGTCCCAGTAACCACTTAGAGCAGGAGTATGTAATTTTCCACGGCCTCAGAGTTGTAGCCGACCTATGAGTAGTTGTTCTCCAGTAATGTATAGAGCTAGAAGAAAGACACGGGTGGGGTCAGAATGAACTTTGATTTGATTTAATAAAATACAGTTAATAGAATAACTAACATAATTACATGCAATTAGTGTAATTTACTCTCTGTGTACTTAATCATTTTTTTCTTTCCTACACTGGCAGGCCAACAGCTAAATGCATCAGTATCTCCTAACATTCCTACCTAACATCAAAAGTAGCTCACAGTAAACGATTAAAATCTATCCAATTAATTAGTGACTAAGGGAAAAAAATATGCTAATTTTCTTCGTAATACCTCACCCGGGGGTATTATTGATACTACATAGGAAACAGCTTTGAAAAAGTTCATATTAGTAAATTATATAAATCGGCAGTGGGTAAACAATTTTCTGTCAAATCCAATGTTTGTTTTAAAAGAACAGGCGGTATGCCAAAAGAGAATAAAGATGAAACAAGGTATGCATAAAGTCAGTCCAGAGTTAGTGGGGCTTTCTTACTTCTCTTCCAGACCAAAGAGTAGGGAGAGAGAGAACCAGTGGTGGGATTCAAATTTTTTTACTAATGGTTCTGTGGGCATGGGTTGGTGGGCAAGGCATGGCTTGGTGGGCATGGCAGGGGAAGAATACTGCAAAATTTCCATTCCCACCCTACTCCAAGGGAAGGATACTGTAAAATCTCCATTTCCTCCTGATCAGCTGGGACTCGGGAGGCAGAGCATAGATGGGGGCAGGGCCAGTCAGAAGTAGGATTTACCAGTTCTCCGAACTACTCAAAATTTCTGCTACCGGTTCTCCAGAACTGGCCAGAACCTGCTGAATACCACTTCTGGGAACTGATTATTTTCAGGGAACACTTTAAGTCTGACTAAGTCTGGATAAAATTAGGCAGAGAATCCCAAGAGCTGGTTTGCTGTAGTGGTTAAGTCATCAGCATAGAAGCCAGGAGACTGTCAGTTCAAGTCCCTCCTTAGGTTCAAAGCCAGTAGGGTGACCTGGGCTATTCACTCTTTCTCAGTTGTAGGTAGACAGCAATGTAGCAAACCATCTCAGACATCTTGTTAAGAAATTTCCAGGGACTAGTTCAGGCAGTCACTAAGAGTCAAGGCTGATTCAAAGGTCCACAGGATAACAATAATCCTGAAGACCTGAAGACCAGCAGTGGGGTGAAAAGTGTTCCCTGTATCTCTTTGTGGTCATCTAGTCCAGGGGTTCCCAAACTTGGTAACTTTAAGAGGTGTGGACTTCAACTCCCAGAATTCCCCAGCTAGCATGGGAACCCCTAATCTTGTAGTCATCTAGATTTTTGCAGTCAGATTACCCTGGTGCTAAATAATATAAATTTTCTATTTATGTTTTAGACACGGTAGAAATATAGAACCAACGTATGCCTTATTTATGAAAAAAGCCTCCATCAATATATTTTCTATAGTCCAGCATGATAGCGATAGCCTTTGCTCCAAGAACCTTCAGGGGAAATTCCCACCCAGTGCTGAAATCTTTCCATTTCCCAGTCCCGACTGCATCACTATCTCCAATCTATAAGTAACATAAAGCTTTATAAAATAAATGTCAAGGAGTGCTGACTTTCTGCAAAATTTGCCCTTATTCCTCTGCTGTATTTCTGCGCTGTTTGTGAGTTGCTTTAATATTTCTGAGTGGCCTAATCTAACTGAAGATTTCTCAGTCTTCTGAGGTTCTAATTTCTCGAGAAACAGATCTGACATGATCTTGATTTCCTTCAATAACTTTCCTCTACCTCTTGGGAAATTTATGTCTGCTTTGGATTTTCATCTCAGATCTTTTGTGAACAAGAAGAAGGTAAAAGATATATGTAATTTCTGCCCCCGCCATCCCCACCTCTTTTGGTCAATAAATTTCTCTGGGCATCTTGAACAATTCTTGTTGCCACTTTCATTGACCTCGTATTTCTTATATTAGGGGCTTGAAAACATTTTAACCTAGGTGAATATCTTCTTCCTCTTCCTTAGCCTTAATTTTCTGAGTTATTATGGGCAAGTAGTTTTTCCTGTATTTTATGAGAAATGTTACAGTTTTGTATACGTGTGTGTGTGTGTGCGCGCACGCACACACTTTTTCACTATTTCAGCACTGTAGATGGCACTGTTCCCTCTACCAAAGTCCTCCTGAATCATGGTTCAAGAATGATGCTGAGTCTAACCATGGTGCTTTCTTGAAAAGATGAAGAACCGAGTTCTTGAACCCTTTATATTCAGAAAAAAAAACCTCCAGAGATGTTTTAAAATATTTTTCAAACACTATATTGTGATAACAGTGGTGAGTTTCAACCGGTGTAACAACCAGTTTGCTTTGCGCACACATTGCATTTGAAATCAGCACTAAATCGTACCTTTTCCTGCAGCCCCGGTGAGTAAAACAGCTGAGACGCGGCAATCCACACCAGTCATCTTGGCTTCAAACAAAGGAAATATAGGATGGAATAGGGCAGGGGTAAGAGGGTGGGGCCAGCTGATCGCCGGATCTACTGGTTCACCCAAACCGGTCTGATCCGGCTGAATCCCACCCCGTGTGATAAAACTGCTGCATACAGTTTTGGTTACCCCATTACAAAAAAGATTTGGGTTTGACTAGTCTAGAGAAAAGAAGGACTGGAGGGTGGGGGCACACATTATAGCAGCATAGCAGCTCCAGAGAGAAGCAGCCTGGAAATGAGGAGAAACTTCCTAACAATGAGAACATGGAACAGCTTGCCTTCAGATGTTGTGGGTGCTTCATCACAGGAGGTTTTTAAGAGATTGGACAGCCACATGTCTGAAATGGTATAGAAGCAGGAGGCTGGACTAGAAGACCTCTAAGGTCCCTCCCAGCTCTATTCTGATTCTAAATTCTAGAGATGATTTATTGTTTCTTCTTGTATTCCCTTGCATTTCTGATATCCTAATTGTCACAGTCTATTCTAACTTGCACAAGCCCGGTCCCTTGTCATTGTAACCCACAATGCTTCCCATGATGGAGAAATGGAGACAGGCAGGTATGTGTGCCTGTGTTTGTACATCTGTGTGATGCTACAACAGTCATTCTACTTTTATACTATATTATTAAATATATAGGTGAAATGTAATTTGAAGATTTAATTCATAAAATTATAAATATCGATATTACTTATTTGCTATGCTTTGAAAGCTTCCCCCCTCCCCATTGCAGCCTTTAACCTGTGCATGGTCAGAGACCTGTCCCTGATTTAGGCACATATGATGAATTTCCAAATATAGAATATAAAGCTTTTGCCCTTTAGTTGGTTGGTCTCCTTCTCATTACAGTTTTGTCACGATTGGCTAGAACCAGCCTGAGACCAATCGTTTCAAAACAGGTAATAATCATCTCCATGTGCAGCTTATTTACAAAATCATTTATTATTCATCTGACTCACCTTGGCTGTTTTTGGCAAGGAAATGGTAAATCTGTGATGGAAGCAAATCAAAAGAGGAGAAGATCATTACATACATAAAAAATCTGTCACCTCCTGGGCAACCATCTATATCAACAGCATCAGGATCAATATCTAGGAACATAACCAAAGCCCTCCTGAATTAGAGTGAAGTCCAGTTTTCTTTTTTCTGTGCAGCGAGCGAGAGACCTCTGGGAAGCCCTGAAGTCAGAGGTGAATCCAATAGCCCTCCCTCGCGGTTGTTCCACTAACTAGATTCTTCAAGAAATAAGGAATGTCAGCCCCTTTGTGTCTCTTTATTCTCTCTTCCTCATAACGAATGCAACACAACGCATCATGGGACACAAGCGAGGTATACACTTTTTCACCTGCCTTACATTATTGAGTAGTGTGAACAGAGAAATATACTACCTAGCTATGTTAGCTGATGGAAGGAGGACTTTCCCAGCAAGGGGAGGAATAGGATTTCATAAAGCCAGTGGCAAAGTTACACATTTTTTCTCCATCAATGCAGAGTTCCTTATCCAACCTCTGGTCCATAAAAGAGGGTCGCCCATTGAGTATTTATTTACATTTATTTATTATTATTTTCTGCTGGTCATCTCCTCTATAAGGTGACCCTGGTCAGATTTCTTTAATGAACTAGCAAATGAGTGACATAGAGGTTAGAGATTGGGCCCGTTTGCTGGAGTAAACACCAACCGATTTATGATTTGGGACCAGCCATCCTTTGTTATCTTAACTTACCTGATGTGGCTGTAATGCGGCCAAGAGAAAAGGAGGAGGAGAGGAGGAAAATTAAGGAACCTCTTTAAGCTGGTTGGAATTTAATAAGCAATAGCAATAGCACTTAGACTTATATACTGCTTCATAATGCTTTTTACAATCCTCTCTAAGCAGTTTTCAGAGTTAGCCTCTTGCCCCCAACAATCTGGGTCCTCATTTTACCCACCTTGGAAGAATGGAAGGCTGAGTCAACCTTGAACCGGTGAGAATTGAACTGCCAGCAGTTGGCAGAATTAACCTGCAATTCTGCATTCTAACTGGTGCACTACCACAACTTATAGTACAATAACAAAATAGATTATTAGACAAAATCAATACGATTTTGAAATATTTAGTTTTGTTTTCAGAGTGGCTTTTACACCTGCCTTTTATGAGGGGTTTCACAGCACCGCTATATTATAGCTGCCAATGTTGAACAGAAAGGGGTTTTGTGTTGGCAGGCCACAAGAAGACACGCAAATATTTAGCAGAATTCCAGTGGCTGACTGACTGTGGAGGGAACAAGCTAAAGCAGATCTTCAGGACCAAGAAGACCCCAAACCTGTTGGGATTGGGTGCCATGCTGCTTCCTCATCAGCTAACAAGAAAGAAGCCTTCTAAAGACAGACAGTAATTGCCACATTGTTCCTTTACAGGGAACTGCATCAATAATTTCATCGTCCTGAACCAAGGATACATATGTGTGTGTGTGTGTGTGTGTGTGTGTGTGTGTGTGTGTGTGTGTGTCTGTCTAATACAACTGTCTGATATGTAATACACCCCAGGTTCAATTCCCAGTAAGGATATGGCTAGCTGACGAGAGCTAAATAGCTTGAAATAGATCTATACTAGTCTCCCTTTATTTATTTATCAGCACAAATGCAACACAAATGTAACAAAGGCAACATAAAAAATGGCTTTCTGCCTGGATGGCTCCTAGGGTGAGCCGAAAGACAGAAAAGGGAAGCAGTATGCTCCCTCCCATATTTGGGCATACCAGGGGTTGTGACACAATACATACCTATTTCCCTGGCTTAGCTGATAAAGGAAGAGAGCCTGTGGCTTAGTGGCTAATACAACTGCCTGATATGTAATACAGCCCAGGTTCGATTCCCAGTAAGGGTATGGCTAGCTGATGAGAGCATACATACATACATACATACATACATACATACATACATACATACATACATACATATTCCAAAATAAAAACCATCTTTAAAAAAAATCACAAGGACAGCATCTTCCTGGAACCAGATGTGGCCTTCTTGCCATCAACATCTCCTTCATCACCAAGGTATAATATTGATTTATAGTTACCATACAGTATCTTCTGGATGACGCTGAATTTCATGGAAAGCAATCCTTCTCTGTCAATTAGAATTGCTAGGGGAGGTTCACTGAAAACATTTGTGGCATTCCATAGAGAGATCAAATTCCATACTGTACGTGGAATGCATTGTGGGGGAAAAAAGTGACCAGGTTTAGTCAACTCTTCATCTGCTAAAGTCATTCCATCGGTTAAGAAGATCACCAATCTTTAATCCTCTGTTGGTGGACAAAGCCTGTGGTGAATGGAAGATGTGAGATGCTTTTTCCTTATATTTTGGTCATTCTTCAGTCATTTCAGTGCTGTTGAACTAACTTCCCAATGCCCATATGTTCAGGGTCTCATCACCCACAGTTTTGTTATCTGCAAGAAACAGCAACTACTAATGAAACAAATTTGCACTTCTAGTACTACTATGTGGTTCTTCTCACTCTTTACACAATCTGGGATGCTGCAGTTGGTGACCAGTTTCCAATTAATGCAGGCATGGAAAAGGCTCCTACAGAATATAATACTGTATACATAGCAGTGCAAAGCATACAATTTATGTAAATGCACATAATGCTCGGGCTAGCTGTGAAACACTAAAGTAACAATCCACACATTGATTTGAATTTTATTTCACTGACTTCAATGAAATCTCTATCCAGGTCTAGATGATATTAGTTTGATATGTTCTTTTTTTTTTAAGCTCTCGCCAGCCAGATGTGTGAAATATTGTTTTCCTCTTAATGTTTCTCCTTATATTTTATATTTAATAATAATACAATAATACAATAGTAGAGTTGGAAGAGACCTTGGAGGTCTTCTAGTCCAACCCCCTGCCTAGGCAGGAAACCCTATACCGTTTCAGACAGATGGCTATCCAACATCTTCTTAAAGACTTCCAGTGTTGGGGCATTCACAACTTCTGGAGGCAAGCTGTTCCACTGATTAATTGTTCTAACTGTCAGGAAGTTTCTCCTCAGTTCTAAGTTGCTTCTCTCCTTGATTAGTTTCCACCCATTGCTTCTTGTTCTACCCTCAGGTGCCTTGGAGAATAGTTTGACTCCCTCTTCTTTGTGGCAACCCCTGAGATATTGGAACACTGCTATCATGTCTCCCCTAGTCCTTCTTTCTCTTAAGCTAGACATACCCAGTTCCTGCAACCGTTCTTCATATGTTTTAGTCTCCAGTCCCCTAATCATCTTTGTTGCTCTTCTCTGCACTCTTTCTAAAGTCTCCACATCTTTTTTACATCGTGGCGAGCAGAACTGTGTAAATTTGTGTAAATTTAATCTGAAATATTTGTGATTTCCCATCTGCCGCTGGTTGGCATTCACATAAAGTCACCACAGTGCCTGTTTTGCCCTGCCCCTCTTTCCTTGTTGTTGATAAGCCTCATCAATGTAGTGCAGCCAGCCTAGTCCTTAACCCATAAACAAGCATGCTGATTTATTTTCTGTCTAGCAGTACACTCATTGCTTTCATCTAAAATATTTATTGCGGTATAAATAATTACAAGTGGAGAAAGCATTTCCCACCAATTTCCCAAGCTCCCATTCTGATACAGAGTTAATACCAGTTATGCCCTAGTCTGACTAAAGAAACTGACAGGCTCATTCTGTGCATGCTGACAGAAAATGCACACTCTGACGGAAAGCAGTGGGACTTTAAACTCGACTTTAAGCTGCCTCTGCCTTCAGTGGGTCAGTGCCCTGAGTCCAGTAGGGCTCATCCTCAAGCTTTTTTGCTAGATTTTGTCAATGCCTTTTTGAAATAAAATAGAATCAACTCATTTGGTCGTGCTTCTGGTTTCCCCTACAAGTCTGACATCAATATTGCAAATCTGAAAGTACAGCCCATATCCTTTACAGCCCAAGACACTAGGGGGGTGGGTTCTCCTCTGAGTCTCTTGCCTTGCTCCTATCCAGCTTATCTGATCTCACCATTCCCTTGGCAGCAGGGGTGGGCTTCAAAAATTGCAGCAATGGGTTCGCTGCCCTGTTGCTGGGTGGGTGTGGTCATGGTGGGTGTGGCCTAGCTGGCCTACTGCACCATGGTGTGGGGGGGGGGATTTTTTGCCCTCCTCAGGCTCTGGAGGCTTTTCTCCAGTCTCTGGGAGGGTGAAAACTGCTTCCCCCAGCCTCCAGAGGCCAGAAACTGGCCCATTTCCCCACTTCCGGAACTTCCGGTAGGCCCATTTTTCACCTTCCCCAGGCTCCAGAGGCTTTCTTCCAGCCTCCGGGAAGGCAAAAACTGCTTCCCTTGAGCTCCGGAGGCCCTCCAAAGGCCAGAAATGGTAGACCCATTCCCCCCCCTCCCAAGCCTCCAATTGGCCTTGCAGTGATGAATGGGCCATGTGGAGACTCCTGGGAGGGCAGGGTGGGGCAGGAAGGGCGGAATGGGCATGACCAGCCAGGGTGGTACTTGGGGGTTCACCGAACTGGGCAGAATCCTAGCTGGAGGATTGCCCGTACCCGTGCAAACCCCCAGCAACCCATCCCTGCTTGGCAGCGTCATTTTGCCTAGTTTCGCAAGGTCATTACCACTTCTCATTATACACCAACAGAAATGGAATGGAAGCTGTCAAAAGAATGGTCCGTTCCAACTTTTGGCATGAATGGGGAAACTTAATGAGGTCACATAAGGACTTGGATGGGGTGCGGTGTTCCACTATGGTCAAAGGGGGAGCACTTCTCTGGAAGAACATCCAGTGGACTTCATGATACTCTGAGATGACTGCACGGGAAGTAACCTAACCTAATTGAGAGGACAGATTCTCAACTCTATTGTGAAAGAGGTTCTGGTTTTAGTGGAGCTTGCTTTGGATAAATAAGAATCAAGGGGATGTCTCACTTCTGAGCTATGCTAACTCGAAAGGCCAAGAGTGTGCATACAACCGAAGCCCTGGCTTTCAAAGTAACACTCTATGAGTAACTAAAGAAGAAAGACGAGTGATGGGATGATGCTGACATTGAAAACAACCCCAGAGTCAACAGCTTGTGTTTCAAGTACAATTTCTCACTTCTGCTCTGGGGTTCAATTACGAAGCACCCCCTTCTCTGGACCCTCGAGGATGATTTAAAAATAGTGAGCTACCGTATCCTACCTTGAGACAGACGTAATGCCTGGGCATCCCCTTTTTCAGCACCTGGTATCTGCTGAGGTAGGCATTTCTACAGGGCCGGTGTGATCAGATGCAAGTCTGGACTAATTTACCTCATATGGCATCATATTACACTGTAGGCAAGTGGCGGAGCTGTAGCTAAACAATGTTTTCAACATTTAAAATAGAATGCGGGAGTGAAAATGCAAAGCGTACAACTTAAATTTAAAAGTTGGGCACAAGAGTGATAGGAGAAAACTCAGGATTGCATTTAACTTTTTTTGGCTGTCATATACTCCCTTGGTTAGATTTCACTCTTACTATAAGCACATATCGTGAAGGGTCTGGCCAAATGCTTCCATTTTATTTGGTATGTGAAATCTAAGAAGAATGCTTTAAACAAGAGGCTTTATTACAAGAAAACAATCTAGCAAGATTCAAAAGCAATTTATACAAGAGACAGAAATATTTTGATTGTGGATGGACTGTGTCCTTGTGGCTGTGAGGGAAATGCATTACCAATAATATTTATTTTTGTTGGTGGTTGTAATTATTATTATTTTATTATTAAGCTGAAGTAAAGGAGGTGAAAGAGACACTGAAATCCAGAATATATCCCGTGTGTGTGTGTGTGTGTGTAATTATAATTGAATTCTAAATAGTGTTACAGAGAATAAGTCACAGCTTTTTATTTCCTTTTATTCTTTTATTAAAACATTGGATATTATTTTGGGATTATATAAATTTTGATGCACTTTTCAATGACTTTATAAAACAATGCCATTAAAATAAAAGAACTGAGGCCATTACAGAAAGTTTTAGTAGGGCGTGCACATTTTTAAAGATGCTCTTTGCATTATTCAAAGCTTTCTCAAAGCATCTCTTTGAAGTAATGTTGAGAAGTGAAGTGATCCTTACTTCTAAAGTTCAGAGTGGAACAGCTACCCTACTTTGTTTAAACCAATAAAAATAAAAATGACTTCTGGGTGTTAGATTGGGTAATGGATAGGCACACACAGGCTTAACGGTAACAAAAGCTCTTTATTAAGTACAAGTGAGAAGAATCCAGCAAAGGTTGAGTCTGACAGCAGCCCTTTTATAGGGAGCTGTCAGACCCATCGAACAATAGGATTAAACCCCTGTTCCTGACGGAACAGAGGACCTTGGTAGAAACCACTGTAGTTAGACTCTTGTTAGAGACACCCCTCCCCTCTTGGATGGAACAATCCTACTTGTTATGTAGTCACGCAGGTAGGCGGGCTTTTGGGTAGCTCTGCCTGACCTGCGCAGTTCAGTAGGAACGGACGGACCTGTTTGTTCCGCAGTTCTGCTTGGTGGCAGCTCCTGGAACCTTTCACAGGCCGCGGTTGGAGCTTCTAGAGCCGGTTTGTTCGGAGCTTGCTGCGGGCCTGCAACCAAACCAGATAGGTTTCCTGGTACCCTTGGGCTTGAGCTGGCCATGGAAGGAGTGAGTGTTTGCTTTGTTTGGGTAGGGCTTTGGCTAACTCATGCAGGAGTTACCTCTGGTTGTCTAAGAGTGGAGTTGGAGAGGCAGCCACGGAGTTGGTCAATATGCCTTCTCCAATTCCTACCGTCCTTGAGCTCTAGGAGGTAAGAGCGAGGCCCAGTGATGTCTATCACTGTGGCAGGAAGCCACAGAGTTCCCCCGGCGTAGTTGTGAGCATATACCGAATCCCCTACGCTAAATGTCCGACTCTTGCTTGTGGAGTCTGGGGATAATGAGGCACAATAATTGGAGTCGTTTTACTGCGGCAAATGTGGCAGCCTCGGCTTTGCCCCAGGACCACTTTGTGTTCTTAGCCAGGAGAAGGTGTAAGGGCTCAACAATGGTGGCTTTCTGTTTAAGAAAGATGCTGTAGAAATTAAGGAGCCTGAGGAATGCCTGCAGCTCGGTTTGACTGTGAGGTGTGGAGGCGTCCTGAATTGCTTTAATTTTTTGTGTGGCTGGGTGAATCCCAGAGCCATTGATTAGGTACCCTAAGAATTCAACTCTTGGCACGTTACTTTGGCATTTCTCTTTTTTAAGACGGAGGCCTTTGTCTCTAATTCAAGCCAAAACTGTTTGTACACATTTTAAAAGTTGCGCCTCATTTGCAGTCGATACTAAGATGTCGTTGAAATAGGGGACGACTCCTGGAATCCCCTGCAAAAGCCGTTCCATGACACTTTGGAATAGTCCAGGGGTGATACTAACCCCGAATTGCAGGCGGTGACATTTGAATGCACCCCTGTGCGTCACAATGGTTTGGGCCTCCGCCATAGCACCATCTACAGGCAATTGTTGGTATGCCTGCACCATATCCAATTTTGCGAAAAATTTTCCGGGGCCTAATGAATGAAGGAGGTGCTGTACAATGGGTACAGGGTAGGCGCTTTGTTGTAGTGCTTTATTAATTGTGCACTTGTAGTCCTCGCAGATGCGGACAGACCCATCAGATTTGACAGGTGTCACTACAGGGGTCTCCCAACGTGCGTGATCAACCAACTCTAGGATTTCCTGGCCTACGAGCTTGTCAATTTCCCTGTCAATTTTGGGGCGGAGAGCAAAAGGTACTCTCCTGGGTTTTAGCCTTTTTGGGGCTATGTTGGGGTCCAAACTAAAGGAAATTGGAGTCCCCACATACTTACCCATACCGGTGCCGAAGACGTCCTCAAACTCCTTAAAGATGGCTTCAGCGCCGTCATCTTTCAAGGCATTGATACCGGTCACCTCTAAGCCCAGGGCTTGGAACCAATCTAGCCCTAGGAGGCTCTGCAGGTTGCCACTGACCACTGTCACTGGGAGTTTCTCACTGAACTGCTTGAACTTCACCTAGAAGGTTCCTTGGCCCACGATGGGGACCCTGTTTCCCTGGTAATCGTGTAGGCAGATGACAGGGGTGCGAAGATGCTGCTTCTTTAGGCTAGGGATAGCCTGCTTTAGGGTAGGTGTGGCATGATGGTCAGTGATGACCCGGTGTCGATCTCCATCTCACATGGAGAGTCCCCGATGAGGACTGTGACCTTCAGCTTTTTTGGCCGCCTGGTGCGGACTTGGCCAATTGACGTGTGGTAGGTGACTCTATTGTCGCCCTCTGAGTGCCATGGTGGCTTCTGCCAGGCCCCTTAGTTGCACCTCTGTTGGCGGTTTGGTGCGCTTCTAGGCTGCCAGGCAGTGGCAGGGAATTCACTCTGGCACACCTTGGTGATGCCCCCCTTTCGCTCTCAGCGTTGGCAGGTTGCATCGCGGAAATGGCAAGCCGATCTGGCATGGTCTCCTCTGCAGCTAGCGCAAGGTGGGAGATGCGGTTTCAATTTGCGCACTGGCTGGGCGTGGCTACTGTGCATGCGGCAGTTGTCACCTTCCTCGCCTTCTGAGCTCTCGGGCTCTGCAGCCTCGCGATGTACGGGTGTACTCTTCTGCATGTCCTGTGGAGCCCTTTGGCACTGCAGAGTCTCAGTAGATTTGACAGCTGATCCGGACGCCCTGGTCTTGTCCAGTGCGATCTGTAGAGTGAGGTTAGATTTAGCAAGTAGCCTCCTCTGTGGGTTAATTTCCTGCACACCGCAAATTATGCGGTCCAGAATCAGATTGTCCATTCCTCGGAATTCGCAGTACGATGCGGCCTTGCGGAGCACCGCAACATACTCGTTAATTGACCCGCCCTATTTCTGGTTTCTGATGTTAAACTCATGGCGGCAAACATGCTTGGACAGCTTGGGCACATAGTGGGTCCTCAGCGTCTGCTGAAGCACAGACCAGGCGACTGATTGTAGCAGTGTCGGGTCAGAGAGGTCTTTCACTGTCTCGAATACTTCCCGGCCATAGTATCCAAGGAACATGTTCTTCTTGAGGCCTTCAGAAAGGCCCATGAGGTTGTTTGCCTCGAGGAAGCAGTCAAATCGTAGCATGTACGAGTCCCAGTGCTCAGTGACTGGGTCATATGGAGTCGGTGGGGCGTGCATGGCCATTTTGTGTTCAGAGGGCGTTTTGAGTTTGCTGCTCAAAAATGGCTGCTTGAAGCCACGCTGAGCTCCGGGCTGGATGTACATGCTGGATTGCTACGCTCTTTTTGGTTCGCCTAGTTGCCTTCCAATCCCACCCTCATCACCAGTGTTAGAGTGGGTAATGGATAGGCACACACAGGCTTAATGGTAACAACAGCTCTTTATTAAGTACAACAAGTGAGAACAATCCAGCGAAGGTTGAGTCTGACAGCAGTCCTTCTATAGGGAGCTGTCAGACCCTTCGACCAATAGGATTAAACCTCTGTTCCCACTGGGAAAAAAGGACCTTAGTGGAAACCACTGTGGTAGACCAAGTATCTAACACTGAGGATATTTAAGGGCTTGTGCACATCTGCAGAAACTACTCTTATTGAATCAGTGGCCAAATAAGTTGAATCAGTACTTTTTTCTCTCATGTGAAGAGAAATACCTCTGTGAGAAAAATCATGTATGATCTGTATAGGCTAGGAAAAGCCAAGATTAAACTATATGTTTTCCAAAATAAACCAGTTTTGGAATCTGTCATTCGTAAGTACATTTAGTCCTCGACTTACAGCAGTTCATTTAGTCACCTTTTGAAGTAACAATGAAAAGAGTGACTTATGACTGCTTTTCATACTTACAACCGTTGCAGCATCGTGATAGTCACATAATCAATTGACTCCTATTTATGACATTTGCAATGCCCCAGGGTCATTAAGTTAACAGGGAAGCCAGATTCACTTAACAACTGGGTTACTAACTTAACAACTGCAGTGAATCACTTAACAACTGTGGCAAGAAAGGTCATAAAACGGGGCAAAGTTCACTTACCAACCATCTCAGTTACCATCTGTACATTCTGTACTAGTTGCAGTCCGGATGAAAATGAATAAATGATTGTGGTTAGAAAAACAGAGCTAAATAATATTGGCTTGTTTGCCCAAATTCATATTTCAGCCAAATATATGACATTATTTGAATAGGGCTGCTGTAAAACAATATTCAAAGCAGAGAATAGCTTAAAATATCAAAATATTTTGGTCTGATTAATATCACCTGTATGCCATGGTCTTCGTTTTCCTTTTCCCCCTGCAGATGTCTACCAGGGTTGATCCAAATAAATAAAAATGCAATCTCTTCAATTACATAGTTATAATAAATCAAATTCCGAGACTCGTGGAATAATGTATTACATGGGTGATCAGGACTGAAAGGTATTATTCACTCTGATCCCCCTTTTCCTCCAAGAAACCTGCATGAGAGAGACTGTTTTGTTTTTCTTTACAAAAATTTGGTGTGACAATTTGCCAGATGAACTTCACCAACGAGCAAAGGCTGAACCCTTCGTCTCCCTGAGGCCCCGTTTAGCCAATATGCTACATTACATCTCTACATGTCGTGCTTTACTTCTTAAAAACAAGACGAAAAGATAACATACGTACATTTCCAAAGTGCCAAAAACATCATTGACTTCTTTTTCTTCCATTTCCAACAGATTTTTTATTAGACATGTTTAAAAATATGTATCTGCTTGGGCTGAATGTCTTCATCTCTGAAGGAATGACATTTTTCACATGCAACTACCAGAAATATTCATTGAAAGTTTGGTTTGCAAGGGTTTACTAAGAGTGAATAAGAACACCTCATTAATCTAATGTCATCTAGGTAAATTCCATGGAGGGCCTTAATGACAACAGTAACACCATCCCACTCACTGTGGAAGAGGACAAATACAAAGGAATTGCTCTAGCTTACAAAGGGACTCAGATAAGGATTTCCAGTGAGAAGAGGATTTGTCTGACAGGGAAGAGCCAAGTGAGAGAAATTAATTTCAGTTTCTTCCCAATATTCACACGATTGAGAGGATTGTTCTTAAAGTCTCTCCAACTCCCCTTTGTGCACAGATAAATACTATTTTTTTGTTTATTAGGGAATTTTGAGCGATGAAGCAGGTAGGGTGTCTGCTGGAATGAAAGGGGAGAAACCAGTGGTGGGATTCAATTTTTTTTACTACTGGTTCTGTGGGTGTGGCTTGGTAGGTGTGGCAGGGGAAGGATACTGAAAAATCCCCATTTCCTCCCGATCAGCTGGGACTCGGGAGACAGAGAATAGATGGGGGTGGAGCCAGTCAGAGGTGATATTTACCGGTTCTCTGAACTACTCAAAATTTCTGCTGCCAGTTCTCCAGAATGTCAGAATCTGCTCAATACCACCTCTGGGAGAAACTAACTTACTATTGAGGCTGTGTAGAACCAGGCTGCCTTGATTTTCCATATACTGAGTCAACTCCTTCACCAATATGTAGGAGTGGAGGAGCTGAAGCAAATTCACTCCAAATTGGACTCCAGTGTTGGAGGAAGTCAAATGAATGACAATTGCTTGACCTCTAATAGAAGCTGAACTGGAGAGCATCCTAATTATTGTTGCATTTCTTACTGGCTTTTGCCATTATCAATCATGATATTCTTATCATCAATGTGATGTTGAGAACAAGATTAGCCAGACATGTCTAGACTTCTATGCTTAAGCCACTATATTTGGTGTTCCACAATATTCCCTCCTAACCCTCCTAAGCTGGTTAACATCTATATAAAACTGCTGGTGCAGGTCACCTGAAACTCAAATAGGCTATCGTTAGCATATTGATGTCATCCAGCTCTGCAGCTACTTGTCATCAAACTAATTTTTCTTGACTGTTACCTAATTTCAGGAATGGATGAGTGACACTGTCTATGGAGATTCTTAGTCATCCAGGTCATGGTTGTCCCAAAGGTGCTTTTTCAAAAGGCAACTGGACTTTGTTTTTCTAAAACAAAGTTGCCTTTTGAAAAAGTACATTTGGGGTGGGTGAGGATATGCAAATTAAATCCAGACAAGATAGAGGTGCTACTGATAAATAGGAAAGTAGGAGGCGTGCGGCAATGTGCGGTGGATCTGAGCTGGGCGATGGCTCGCGTGCCCAGAAAAGGGGCCTGTGTGCCACCTATGGCACACATGCCATAGATTCACCATCTTTTTGAAAAGGCACCTTTGGGACAACCATGACCTGGATGTATAGGGTCTCCTTCTTGAGCATGGGGTGGATTAGAATACCTCCAAGGTCCCTTCCAATTCTGTTACTCTGAATCTGTCTGGCCATTAAAATCTGCAGCTCAGGTCCTATAGGAGTTGTGTCCAGGGTCAACATTTCATCTATTGGGCTGCAGGAGAAAAGCAGAAGAGAACATCTGGGTTGCTCCCAGCGTATAGAATGCCTCTGTCAGAGATGCCTTTGGCTCATACTTTCTCAGGATTCAGAATAACCGCAAACTTGCTTCTAAGGGTTAATTGATTTTAGCATTCCTTTTATGTTTGGGCCTTTTATATTGTATATTTAAATTATGTTAACCACCTGGAGTGCTTGTTTGAACAGAAAGTCAGGCTCTTAATCAGCTAATCAAAGAAAGAACAAATACACTTGATTCACCAACTGCAAATCCCAAAGAACAAAGCATGTCCCCAAAAAGAGAATAAAAGAGACTGCTATATTTGTAGATGTTGGTTTTACTTACACATTTAGAAAACGCTAACCCTACTAAGACGCATTTCCACATAAGCAACCAAGTCACTGTATGCTGGTTCAGACTGCTGCCAAATTATGCTTGGATTACAGAGTCCTGCAAACCGCTAATTGTTCTCTATAAAGTAGGGTTAAGCTGAGGGTTAGGTTACTTACTCATCCTAGCTGCTCATGAAGAGACTTTGCAGAACTGGAGAAAAACAACGCTCACCCCCTTGCCTGGGTATGTCTACTTCGGTTTCTCTTTTTTACTGTCACAAGAAACCTGATCCAAGAAACCTGATAGACAAGGTTGAAAAGACAGATTTGATGCAAAGTCATTTTCTGAATGCTGTGGCTCAAAGGATATGTCCTGTCCTCACATGTCTAACTGATATAACTGCTTCGCCAAGTCATGACTGAAAAATCCCCATTTCCCCCAATGGAAGTAACAGGGAACAGAACAGAAGGAACATCTCTTGTTGACTTTTATCTCTTGGTCTACAACCAGTTTGGAGGCAGATTATTGGTCTATAACCAGAGGTGGGCTTCAAACATTTCAACAACGGGTTCTCTGCCTGGTTGCTGAGTGGGGGTGGCCATAGTGGGCATGGCCATGATGGGCGTGGCTTAGTTGGCCTCCTGCACCACGGGGGGGGGGGAGTTTTCACCTTCCTCAGGCTCCAGAGGCTTTCCTTGAGTCTCTGGAAGGACGAAAACTGCCTCCCCGGGCTCTGGAGGCTTTCCGGGAGGCCCAACTTTTCCCCTCCCCACTTACCTCACATTCAAAACAAGCCACTTGTAGACCTCTGGGAAGGGAGGGGTAGAGTTGGAGGGGCGGGGCATGATGGCATGGCCAGCCAGGGGTGGGATTTGGAGGTTCTCCAAACCGGCCATAGTGTTAGCTAAGGGTTCTCCCGAATCCGGGTGAACCCGTAGCAGCCCACCCCTGTCTCAAACCCTGATTCGGTTCCAAATGCAATCAATGTCAAATGAAGATTTAATATTCTTTTTAAGTGACATTGACCAAGGAAAACTTTGGGGGAAGTTAATTTTTCCTGGACTGGGCCGAATGTGCTACCTTATTAATTAAAACAAAACTCACAAAAATTATCCTATTTGAAAGACACACAAAAAAGTGCTCTCCTGCAATGAAAATTAGAATTTAAGCAAATAAAAATATTTTGCTAATGTTCGCAATCTGCTGTGGAGGTTCTCCACAGGCAGGCACCGATTCAACAGGGCAAGTCTATTCCAAGCAGGATGACCTGCAACACTAATGCAAGATCTTCCATCCGTCTCCGCGTGGCAGTTCTGCAATTAAAACTGACCCTAAGTCTCTTGTTATGAAAACCCCAGTCATTGCAACAGCTTTCTTGTTGTGTGACAGGCGTTTACAGCATTAACTTCCCCAGGCAAAGACCAGTAAAGTAAAATTAGTCATGTATGTAAATTATAATCACGCGGCACAGTTGTATGTGCTCATTTAGCCATTTTAACTGTGTGTGATGTTATCCTCTTGGCAAGACTAATAAGCATTAGCCGTAATGAGGTCAGTAAGTCAGTCAGGCATTATCATGGGATTTAATTGGGACACTGGTCTCTGCTGAAGTGAAAATTAATAACTTTTGTCAATGTTCTGGTGAAATGTTCTGTCTTATTAAACTACGAGGGTCAATTAGAAAGCATTATGTAATAAAGTCCCCAGCAGCAGAACTCAAATTGAGTTATACCGCAGTCATTATACCGGGGCTATTGCATCTGAAAATGGAAAACCAGAATGCCATATGGAAGGGTCGGCTGATATTTATAGGCCTGGCATGTTAAGGCTTCCACAAGAAGGAAACAATTAAACGTAATATGCAAATAAATCAGAATGCCATGTTTGCGTGCCAAGAGCTTCCTGCAGGCCACATGCCGTCAGATGTGACTAGGCAAAATGGCCCTGGTTTAATCAGCCTCATTTCGGTTCTCCAAAAGAGAGGCCATCCCCCTGGACCACTTGAGTGGTTGAAAATCTGGGACACACCTGGATATCAGCAGCCTTGCACATGGACGCCGGCAAATAAATAACCCTTGATTGGGTGGCTATTAAGGCCCAACACTGCTTTTTATTAAAGTGCCATTATAGTGATGCAACAAATTAACAAACTTTAAAGCATGCTTTTTACAGCCGCCGATATTCTCTCAGCAATCATCTGTCTCGGTACTTCAAAATGGGCAGCATATTGTTAGGGACCAGAGGAAGCCTTTGCAGGCTGCGTGCGAGCGGCCGGCTTGTAAGGGCTTGAACTGTGACGATAAGCGGGAGACGAGGGCTTTTCTTCAGGGACTGTGACAAGCTCAGATGTCAGGCTTTGTTTTCACCCCTCCTTCCTTTTTCTCTTCAAAGATGGGGAGCCCAGGACTCGCAGGCAGCGGCAGAATTGCTGCTTAAGTTAAAACACGGTGCCTCCAGGTTTACAGGGTTGGAAGGATTCATTGTCATCTCCGTGCAGAGGACCACACAGAAAGCACCTTTCCCTAATTGACCAAGAGCTCTGTGATCCTCAGCAGCTGTTGCCAAAGCCAAAAGCATCTCCCCGGGGATTTCTTGGGAGGGATGATGTTCTCCCTTGTCTTCCAGAAAGTGAATGCTGTGAAAAGTTTTGGTGTAGTGGTTAAGGCAACAATCTAGAAAGTGGGACATAAGACATAGTGGGTGACCTTGAACCAGACACTTTCTCTCAGCCCTAGGAAGAAGGCAATGGAAAACTTCTTCTGAAATCTTGTTGGGAAAACTGTAGGGACTTGGCTAGGCAGTTGCCTAGGGGGTTAACACAGACTCAAAAGCAAATGCACACAAAAATAATAATATAGCAGGCATTACAGTTTTAGCTAAAGCCAAGTCAAAATCCAGTGAGGCATTGGAAACTATGTCCTATTCTGCCTTGGAGCTATTAAAATGGAGTGCAATTGTTTGCATGAGAGGCAGTTCAACCTTATTTAGAGCATTTTAATTTCCTACAGTGTTTGCTGTACTTCCTGCCAAACTGCCAAAACCCAAAAGTGTCTTAAAAAATACACTGGGAGGGAAGGGGGAGGGCGGAGGGAAGAGATGTTTGAGGAGATCAGTCTTGCATGTATCAATACAAGCTGTCCCGATCTGAGAGGGAGCAGGCAGCTACAATAAATTTAAATAAATAAATAAAATCTCCATTGTCTGGTTGAATATGCTTTTAGAGCTTAGCGCATTGTAGCTTTCACACTTAGTTGTTGTTAGTTGTGAAGTCGTATCCGACCCATTGCAACCCCATGGACAACGTTCCTCCAGGCCTTCCTGTCCTCTATCATCCTCTGGAGTCCATTTAAGCTCACGCCTACTGCTTCGGTGACTCCATCTAGCCACTTCATTCTCTGTCGTCCTCTTCTTCTTTTGTCCTCAATCTTTCCCAGCATTAGGCTCTTCTCCAGTGAGTCCTTCCTTCTCATTTGGTGGCCAAAGTATTTGAGTTTCATTTTCAGGATCTGGCCTTCTAAAGAGCAGTCAGGGTTGATCTCCTCTGGGACTGACCGGTTTGGTCACCTTGCAGTCCACGGGACTCGCAGGAATCTGCTCCAGCACCAAAATTCAAAGGCCTCATTTCTTTGGCGCTCAGCCTCATGCTAAGCTATTCTGATGCAATTTAAAAAAAAGTTATCAGAACATGTTTTTTAATCCATAATTTCCAGAGATAGTACTTGCAGAGATGTTGTGACAACGTTGGGGTGTAGTGGAGAGAAAGGTTTGTGCTTCCAACCATACAAAGTAAGACACATCGTCAGAACTTCTATGTTATATGCTGTTGAAGCAGTTGCAATGCCAGAAGTCATATAATTTACAATGTTTACTAAAAGTCAGCCCAAACTTGTGAGCAATTAGCTCCAATTCCCAATGCAGGAAATTTATTAAAAGACCCTGCAGAGCAAAGTCTGAACGGGTCAGTGCCAGTCTGAAACAAAACAAGGCAGAGTACTCTAGAATGCTGAGGCAGAAAAGGGACAGATAATTGAAATGGAAAGAAGGGAATGAAATTAACAATTAATTTAAAAAAAAAAGAATTTTCAGAAACTGTTAAAGCTCAGAATGATCCGAGGCTTGTGATATGACAATGACAACAGCAAAGCTTTTTGGGCATATTAGAAATAATTGGAACTCTAAAGAGGATATAAGTTCATTGCAAGATAATGGGGGATGATGAGAAGGCAGAACTTCCCCTATTTTGCATCTGGCTTCTATGAAATGCAAGATGGAGCTCTCATTGATCCTTGTTATGCCTTGGGTGAAGAGGGAACTGCAGTTTAGGATGGATAAGAAGAGAACAAGAGAGAACTTAATTAATTTAAACTCAAGTTCACATTTCCAGGGCCAGATGGATTACTACCCAGAGTTCTGAAGGAACGAATGAAGGCAATCACAAAAACCATTCTTGGTAATCTTTCAGAACTTCAGGAGATTCCAGAATACTGGAAGTGAGCAAATGTCATCCCCTCAAAAGTGGAATGAGGAGGACCTGTCATCTAGATGTCCATATCCATACTGATTATCAATCAATATGTTGTCAGCACTTGGATAGACATGTTACAGGAGGCAGAAGATGCTTATCTCCCAATCTAATAAACTTTCTAGCTTAGAAGACCAAGATACTCCTATAGACAGAGTCTACATGGCCCTGAGCAATGTGTTTGATAAAGTCAAGCAATCAATGAATTGTTTCAATGAAATGGTAAAATATGGTCTAGATATGATACCAGTTTTAGATGAACTCATAGTTGGCTGAATGGCCACACTCAAATAATGCTCATTCAGTTTGGATGGAATAATTGAATGAGGTCCTAGAGACCCTGGAATGTTTAACCTTTTTTTAATCAAGAATTTCACAAATGTGAGAGTTAAGGGACCATTTACAAAGTCTACACATGTCCCCAAATGGAAAGAGATGGATAATATTTTAAATCAACATAAGAAGTTAAAAAGGGCTGAAATGAAAGGGTGGCATTTAAGAGCAATTAAAATGTAAGGCACAATGGGGGAGACTTGGCAATAATACTTCTGAAAGAGATCTTGGTGTAATTGTTGACCACAAATTAAATATGAACTAGTGGAGTCATACAGCTGCTAAACACAAACAAACATCTTACAGCTGCCTTCCAGTGATTTTCAGAATTCTTGTTTAGCATAAGAGTTAGTCATAGCAAAATCAGCCTGGAATCTGGTTTCAGGGGGTTTCAGATTGCGCTTGTTTAAGCATGTGTGGATATGTCCCTTGACCAGAGAAACAGTCTACCAAACTGGGAGGGGAGAATAAATCAGTCATACAGATATTATCTAGAGGTCAACGCCTTTGCTTTTTTTTAAAGCATATTGATGCATCGATTTAAATGTGCAGTTTCAGATCAGATGAGCATATGTACAACTGATGTGGACTGAAATTAGAAAGCAGTACGGTTAAGTAAATCTGCAAGTGGGCATTGCATGCTGCCCAGAGGCTACCATACAAGGAAAAATTAGGCATTGTAAAGGTCACTTGGAGGTAGGAGATGCTTCCAATGTAATCTACTGTATTTTCTACATAATTGTTACTATGTAGGACAAATGGGAGGGAAGCTAACTACCGGATTGCAAAAACATAAGCGAGCAGTCAGCTGAGGAGACCCAAACTCATTGGTAGATTCACATTGCAATGAACCAGGACACACATTCAATTTCACAGCTACTAAGATTGTTGGCCATGCAGGTACAAAGATAGCCAGGGAAACAATTGAAGCCTGGGAAATGTGGCCCTTGTTAGTTTACAGGAGTGCTGATTTACCACCAGCTTATGAAGTACTTAGGAGCCAAGGGCTTGGCAGCACAAGGAAACAACATCCAGTTGCCAGCCATCAACACACCAATCAGCCAATAGGAAGGCACCACATAAATACAACTGCAGAATAGCCCAAAGTACATATTCCAGTAGAGAGAAGTTCCCTGAAGATGGGCTCCAGCATGAATCCAAAAGCTGGAAAGAGTAAACCTGTGGTCTTGGTGACTGACCCAGATTCAAGATTCAATCTTGTAGTGCAATAAAGGTCTCAATCCAGGATCTATATCACAGGATCTGCACAAATTAGGACTCCCCAAAATGACCACACCAATACTGAATGGGACTAAACAACTAATAGAAAATGGGTATGATTTGCTCTGTAGTAGCATAATATAGAATAACGGAGTTGGAAGGGACTTTGGAGGTCTTCTAGTCCAACCTCTCCTGCTTAGGCAGGAAACCCTACACCACTTCAGACAAATGGTTATCCAACATCTTCTTAAAAACTTCCAGTGTTTGAGCATTCACAACTTCTGGAAGCAAGTCATTCCACTGATTAATTATTCTAACTGTCAGGAAGTTTCTCCTTAGTTCTAAGTTGCTTCTCTCCTTGATTTTTGCTTGACCCATTGCTTCTTGTCCTACCCTCAGGTGCTTTGGAGAATAGCTTGACTCCCTCTTTTTTTGTGGCAGCTCCTGAGATATTGGAACACTGCTATCATGTCTCCCCCTAGTCCTTCTATTCATTAAACTAGACATAATGCTGGTCAACATAACCTCTTTCTTTTCCCCTTATTTTTAAAAGACACGGACATGGCTATGCACATTCATATTGTTATTCTTACTTTTAAAATGCATCAGTCTTCCCATAGTTAGAAGCCCATTATCCTCGAGTAAACGTACAGCATAAGTGAGTCCTGTTTTACTTCTGTAGTCATGATGGCCTTGTGACATAAGCAAGCGTGACAGGTGACACATTTTGTTTTCTTTTGAGTTATCAGATTTGGTAAATCAGTTTTGCTGGGCTGGGTTTAGAGAAGCCGTTGTAAAATCTGGAATGAAAGGCCGGGCCAGAGAGAGCAGAAATACTAGGCCTGTGTTCACAGCTTATATAATACAATGCAGCTGTCTCAGGAATAGAAGACTGTTCAGCCACAGTTTAAAATTCCCGAACTGCATCACTGATTTGCCCATCTGTAGATTCCTATCAAGTGTGCAAACATGAATCGCTCATGGAGGGAAATGTTTCCAAATGTGTGTAAAAGGAATTCTGCCAAGACTGCAGATAACTAAATATACAAAGGCTACCACAATGCAGAACTATCCAGATACATTTCATACACACATACATATGTACGTATCTTGGCCAGGAATCCGCGCACTTAGGGACATTATTCCATATAGCCAAGGACATGATTTATCATTCGAAAGCAGCAAATTCTTGCATCATTAGGAGCATTCCCGGCTTAGGGAAAAGGCCTCCTAGCAGTGCGGTGTTAATTACTTTCAGATGGTAGTATCAACAGCATATTTGTATGCATAGATATACTCTCCTATATATACACACTCTTATATGTACTGCAATGAGTGACAAATGTCCAGGTTCTCCCAGACATGGCCTCTGTCCTACTTCCTCTCTGTTTTCGATGTGGGAGCTACTGGAGCACTTAAGTCCCACATTGCGGTTCAACCTTGGTTTTCTGTTGAGCTGGGAGACTCATGTCAGACATCTGTTGCTGTTGGAAATAGCCAGTTGAGAAAGCACCAATTGCTTCTGGCTTTTTGGCAACACTGTGAAGTGGGCCTCAGTGTGAATCTACTGCCAGAGTTTCAGTGCCAGGGTGAAGCTAAAGCAAAACCTAGTATTTTGGCAAAGAAACCTAGTATGGTAGAAGGAAGGAAGGAAGGAAGGAAGGAAGGAAGGAAGGAAGGAAGGAAGGAAGGAAGGAACAAATGAACGAAGGAGAATGAAGGAGTGGGAGGGAGGAAAAAGAGAAGAAGAGGAAAGGGAGGGAGGAGGAATGGAGGGGAAAGGAAAGAAGGGAGGAAGGGAAAAGGAGGAGGGAGGGAAAAAGGAAGGAGAAAGAGGAAGGGAGAAAAGAAGGAAGGAAGGAGTGGGAGGGAGGAAAAGGGGAAGAAGAGAAGAAGGAAGGAAAAATGAAAGAAGGAGAAAGGGAGGGAGGGAGAAGGAAGGAGTTTGAGGGAGGAAAAAGGGAAGAAGAGAAAAAGGGAGGAAGGAGGAAGAGTGGAAAAAGGAAAGAAGGGAGGGAGTGGAAAAAGGAAAGAAGGGAGGGAGGGAAAAGGAGGAGGGTGGAAAAACAAAGGAAGGAGAAAGAGGGGGAGGGGGGAGGGAGGAAGGAAGGCCATACAATGAGGCAGAACTTTTTTTCATGAAAAAGATTTTTAGGAAAAAATCTAACTATAACAAAATTTAAAAAGGAATTAAAAAAAACCCATCCCTTTGAAGATATTCAAAGAGACTTTTTTTTTAAACCATATGTGGAGTGCTTTAAATTCTTAACTCCAGCAGTTGTCACTGGCGCTTGTCTCTCATCCCGACTCAAACCATTTTACTTCCATAATTCAGAAGATGAAGGATCAAACTGAGGATAATTAGATCTGTGACTCATTCGTCTACAGGATTTGGTCCTTGGGAAGTGCGGAAGGTCTCTCTGAAAGATCACCCCAAGAGGAACGGCTTCAGAAGTTGGAAGAGGCATTTTGCTGAGAAGTGCTCAAATGTGTCCCCCCCCCCCCCAGTGCATAGTTTTTAAATTTTATTTTACCTGTATATTAGTTGGTCTGATTGACAGTAGTTGCTTTTTGACACGAAAAGACAGCACGTGGCTAGTTATTAAATTAAGAATTATTGTATTTTGATTTTCATGGAGAAAGCGTGAGACTTTTCTGCCTACAGAGCCTAAAGAATATTTACCTCAAATAGGCTGCAATATTCTCATTTGCATTTGTAATTTAGCCAACAAAATACCTTGAGCAGCTCTGCCTCTGTCCCCCTCCTTCAAACTAGCTTCCGTTACAGCTCTGAGTTCAAGTTATGCCTTGAGTGTTTGGAAAGTGCCGTTTTCCACTCCAGGTCAAATTTGGCAGGCAAAAAAAAGACGATAGACATTCGCCATAGCTTTGAAATGGGGGGTTGTTTGCTTTTTAACAGTTCCAGAGAGCAAGCATGAGTAGCAGTACCTGAACATCTGCTGGAAAATCCTCACTTGCTTGTTCAGCTGGGTTCAGCAGCAGAGTTGGCAGCTGTCACCACTTTTTAGTAGGAAATTGCTGAAGATAAAGTCAAGATGTAAATCAGAATAAGGCAAACAGCCATAGATACTCTGTCTTACCTTCTATCTTGGTCTCTATTTCCCATAAGCAACAAAATACACAGATACTGATCTAGATAATATAAAACTAGTGAAGTACATTTCTCTGGAGGTACTTTGAAATTAGGTTTTAGATTTAGGTTTATTTGGATTTATATGCCACCCTTCTCCAAAGGACTCAGGGCGGCGTACAACATTAAAAACACACATCACAAAAGTTAAAAAAAAGATTAAACCCAATTCCAAAAAGACCAAACCGATTTTTTTTTAAAAAAAGAAACAGTACATTTAAAATAAATTAACATTAACATTAACATTAACAGGCCAGGCCGGCTTGCTGTAAAAGCCAACTTTTTAGGGCGCATCGGAAGGATCGGAGGTCAGGGATTATGCGGAGCTCTGGGGGCAGCTCATTCCAGAGGGAAGGCGCTCCCACAGAGAAGGCTCTCCCCCTGGGGGTCACCAGCCGACACTGCTTGGCCGACAGCACCCTGAGGAGGCCAACTCTGTGGGATCGTACTGGACGGTGGGAGGCTACTGGTGGCAGTAGGTGGTCTCGCAAATTAACAGTTCAGTCTTCAGTAGGTTTGCTAGAGCTGCAGTGCTGCAGTTCAACAGCATAAGACTCTATAGATTTACTCAACATGCTTCTATTAGTGCCATGCTTTCAGCACAGAATTTGTGTATTTTTATTATCGTTGTTGTTCTTTAACATGTCTTGATCACACCTCTTTCATGGTTTGAAAATTGATTTGACGGTGTTTGACCCTACAGGGCATATAGAAATCCCAAGAAGCCAGAATCCATTTTGTAACGTCGTGAGGTAACAGAAACATCTAGAAGACTCCAGCTTAGTCTGTGACACATGTTCTTCTGAAGACAAAATCTATACCTCATATGTAGCATCGCTATTCTTTAATAAAGTATCAAGATCTATGTTTCCGGTCTGGCTTATTAAAAGATAAGAGGGTTTAGCTGCATGTCGAACTACACACAGAGTAACGCAGTGGGGACAGAGCAATTAGTTTTGTGGACGTATTCTATAATAATCATTTTTGACACATGGTGATAACCTGGTAGGATAAAGAAATATTTGTGACTCCCAAATTAGATGTAAAGAATCCTCACAATCTCGCAGGCCAATCCCGAGCTGGTGATACCAATTGTACACCCCGAAACAGGTCTAATCAAAGATAAGATTCACTGGGCTCAATTTTGCATAGGATAACATCTCAAACAGTCCCAGCAGAAGATAATATTTGTAGTTCAGGGTTGAAACGAGGGGTCCTTGTTGCTACCTAAGTTTGTTTGTTTGTTTGTTTGCAGATGTTTCATTGTCCAACTAGGTAACATGGTATACTGATGATATTCCCTAGTTGGGTAATGAAACTTCAAGAATGTATTTATTTATCATACGGCATACAATGTCAGGCAAATCTATAAACGAAGGTGAGGTTCATTCTCCGAGCTTGTGGGTTGGTTTCCGAACGTTTTGCTACCAGGCTAGGTAACATATTCAGCAGAGTTTAGGGGATGTCAATATTCTTCTGTTTATAAGGGCTTCAGGTGTGGGTGTGTCAAGTGAGGGTCTTGTGATGGGTCAGGTGTGAGTCATCAGTGTGTCCTGTGATGGGTCTTGAGATAAGGAGGTTACCAGGTCAGGATCATTGGGAGGTAAACTGCTGGGATGGTGTGTGTGGGGGGTGTTTGCATGGGTTGGTTGAGGGTCAGTGCTGTCTCTGGTTGGCTGTGCACCAGCAGTTAATCACCCAATGATCCTGACCTGATGTAACCTCCTTCTCACAAGACCCATCACAAGACCCTCACTTGACACACCCATACCTGAAGCCTTTATAAACAGAAGAACACCCACATTTCCTAAACTCACAACAATAATACAATATAATAAAATAGTAGAATTGGAAGGGACCTTGGAGGTCTTCTAGTCCAACCCCCTGCCTAGGCAGGAAACCCTAAACCATTTCAGACAGATGGCTATCCAACATCTTCTTAAAGACTTCCAGTGTTGGGGCATTCACAACTTCTGGAGGCAAGCTGTTCCACTGATTAATTGTTCTAACTGTCAGGAAATTTATCCTCAGTTCTAAGTTGCTTCTCTCCTTGATTAGTTTCCACCTATTGCTTCTTGTTCTACCCTCAGGTTCCTTCGAGAATAGTTTGACTCCCTCTTCTTTGTGGCCACCCCTGAGATATTGGAACAATGCTATCATGTCTCCCCTAGTCCTTCTTTCTCTTAAACTAAACATACCCAGTTCCTGCAACCGTTCTTCATATGTTTTAGTCTCCAACAGATTGACGATGTTACCTAGCCTGGTAATGAAATGTTTGGAAATGTTTGGAAATCAACCCACAAGCTCTGAGAATGAACCTTCACCCTCATTCTACACACGAGCTACAGATATTTGCCACTATTGCAAATCTATAAAAAAAAATTCTGACCTAGGTTTCATGAGAAAGCATAAATCACAATCTTAGTCCCAAAAACCTTCTTTTATTTATACGGCTGGAAATTATGGTCATTAACAGTCTGCAAGGCTTCACAAATGGTCTGTGAAGGTTCCAACATATGTCTGCTCAAGTTGCCACAGTCTTTCAGAGGAATGTTGATAAACACCCACCTTATCTCCCTTGGAATTCTGGCAGAGACCTAATAACTAAATGCAGAGCAAGGCCAAACTTAGCACAGAGTCAAACAGAACTTTTCAAAGCTTGAACCAACCAGTTGAACTAATTGCTTCCTGCAAAAGCTCATGTCCTGTTCACCCCTCTTTTATGTCTTATGGGAGGGGCCAGTCATCTCCAAACGTTACTCCCAAGTCGACCCTGTTTTCTTAATTGTTCTTGCCTTCTGGCAGCTCTGCGCATGCGCACACTGGGAACAGGCTCCCACTGTTCTTCTGCCTCGCTGATGTCAGACTCCGGAGGCTCCGGAGGCAGCAAATAACAACCAGATGTTCTTGGTCCCCTCTCTGCCTCCGGTGCAGAGCCCTCATCCAAGCCTTCCCCAGACTCCAGGACTGGCCCATGTTCCTCCTCAACCTCCTCACTGTCCAAATCTGCTGGCCGCTGGCAGGCCACAACAAAATGCTAGATAAAATGCAGTCCTGACAGGCTAAATTGATAGTTCATGCTGCGTGCTTATCCTTGGTGCAGAGCAGGGGGTGAACTAGCTTATACCAGCTGAATAGCAGCACGCAGGTTGCTGGTTCTTCAGGGCTCCTCTGCCAATCTCGCCTTGCCTCACCTCATGTTGCATTGCGTCATGTCCAGCTAGGTCCAGTACCAGCACCAGCTTCCACTCTCTGCCTGAAGGCAGCTAGGTTTTCCCCTGCCAAAATGGTACTCATTTATCTACTCATATTATTGCATGCTGCTGGGAGGCCAGGAGCCAGGAAGCAAGCAGCAGGAGCTCGCCCCGCCTTGTGGAGCCAGGCTCAAACTGTTGGAGTGCAGACCACTTCTGGCTGGCAGTTCATTAAGCTGCTGTGTCACCATGTCCACAATCACACTCAAACAGTTGTTCTTGGAAGCAGTGCTGGGAAATTGGCAAGGAAGCGTTCATCAGAGACGGGGCCCTTAAACAATCACAGGGGATGTATAGCAGAGGGGCATTTATTCCACAAATGACATTTTCCTACTCCCCACTCCTTGATAGTGAGTGGGAAAACTTTGGAAAAATTGAGGTATGTCTCTGTGGTGAGCAAAAAGCAATTATCCTCCAGCTGATCCTGCAATCTCCTAAAAAGAAATCAGGCAGAATTCATCTCACGACCAAACAAATCACTGTCCTATCATCCCCCCCCCACTGCACCAACATCTGGAAACATAGCTGTAAGTGCGGCTATCTCTGAGAGATTTCTGACAGGGGGTGCCAAACCTCCTGATGTGCTGAGTGCGCTGAGCAATTCCTCCCGCTCACATGTACATTAAATGTCACGATGATGTGCGTTTATACTTTAGCCAAAATAAAATATGCCTTCCTATCTTTGTGCAGTGTGCAGGTTCTCCAGGGTAAGATCATATCAATGTAACTATGTTGGAGAATATGCGAATTGGTCCGGTGTAGTATTCAGCCGACGTATGAACAGCGGGATCAGACAGGATGGTTTGTCGTGGCAAATTTTCCTTGTCTGACTCAAGAATTCTTAGCAGACATTTTTAAGGTGAAGCAATCCACAGCTCCGGCCCGCTCCTTCCCTTCTGGATTCCTCACTTTTTCTTCCTCTGTTCTGTTGGTTTTACCATCCTTCCCACTGTATCGCCTTTGAGCTGCGCTGTAGCCGACAGGCTCTGGACAGCAGGACAGCTCGATCCAATAAATCTGAGACCTGTCTAGGTGCTTCATTTATCAAGAGGCCTAATTTATCCAGGCCCTTTAGACTAATTGCAGATTTGCAAAAAATGCTGAGAGTGTAGAACAGTGCCTCGTGAATGTCCCTTGCCATATTTCTGTTAATGTGTTTCATCTGGAGTACATAAAGAGACAGGGATGCTGATTTTAGACACAGCACTTTGGGACTAATCCAGTTAAATGATTATCCCTAAAAATGTGCAGTGATGTCATTTTCCCTACAGGACTTTGCTAGTTGCCTTGTTTGCTTTGTTGTGAGAAATATGTAATTCTCAGCTCATTTTCAGAACCGTTGATGTTCCCATTACCTTCTTTTCTTCACTTCCTAAATCACCATTGTTCTCTTTCCTCCTTCATTGCCTCCTTTTAAGTCACTCCCTTAGTTGTCCTGCTCCAACATCTATTATGGATAAATGAGGACACTGAGTCCCCAGCTGTGGTCACCTTTAGTATCCCCTCCAATATATTTCTGCTTCCCTTCCTATTGTTGATTTTCCTTTGTCCTTCAGAGCAAGACCATATAAAAGTCCATTGTTTTATCCATCCATGCAGCTAGAGTGCCCATTTTGCTATTTTAACCAGGCTGTTTTCATATGAATTTTTTTCATTATGTAGTGATGGTTGCTGAACCTGAAGCTAAGGAGGGAGGTGCTGTGTTCATCAGTCCTATCCCTATTTTTTTTCCTTACGACTTGCTTCACCTGTGGTGGTTCACACCTGTTTGTTTACTAATTTGTAGTTTCAAAATTAAGTGATGATGTATATATACACAAATGGCCCATCCCGGATGTAACCTAGGCAGACCTTTAAAAAAAAAACTCACTCGCACCAGGTCAAATGCAAAAGTTTGCAATGAAATGGGCCAATGCAGTCTGCTGCGATACATCTAAGGTGGGTCAATGGAATGAGCCACACTGAGTGACGGCAGCCAAATGTGTTATTCATATCACAAAACACAAATCATATGCTAGGTAATAACTATGTGAATATCTAGTTTTCCCCAGCTCAGTCACCCCAAGCGGGATTGGATTTCAGTACTCGTCTTTTAGCAGCGTGCAAGGCCTTTAAACCAGATGAGTTGGGGATTTGGAAATTGAAGCCCTACAGATTTGGAGTAACCCAGCTTTCATTCCAAAGGATTGGAATCTTGTAGAATAGATATCCTAGTTTTGTCTTCTTCTTCTTTCTGCTTTTCTTTCCTTCCTAAAAAAAAAAAAGCATGCACGATTCTCCATGATAATTTAATTCTGCTCTCATGCTCCCAGCTCCCCAAACACCAGCTAATTTGCTCCTTCTCTGAAATGGTAGCTACAGATGCATGATAATTTTTTTTTTGTATCTTCTGGCCCTTGACAACCAACACAGCTGCCTGCTTGCTCCTTTCGCCATCTCCCCTTCCTGTTGCTCTTTCAGTTCCATGATGTGATAGAAATCAAAAATAAATTTTCTTCACTGAAGGCAGGACTGGGCTTAATCAGTTCTTCCCAAATAGCAATAGCAACAACACTTAGCTTTATATACTGCTTCATAGCAGCCCTCTCTAAGCAGTTGATAGAGTCAGTATATTGCCACCAACAATCTGGCTCCTTATTTTACCGACCTTGGAAGCAGTGGTGAAATTCAAATTTTTTTACTACTGGTTCTGTGGGCATGGCTTGGCAGGCGTGGTGTGGCTTGGAAGGCATGGCTTGGTGGGCGTGGCAGGGGAAGGATACTGCAAAATCTCCTTTCCCACCCCACTCCAGGGGAAGGATACTGCAAAATCTCCATTCCCACCCCACTCCAGGGGAAGGATACTGCAAAATCTCCATTCCCACCCGACTCAGGGGCCAGCCAGAGGTGCCATTTGACGGTTCTCTGAACTACTCAAAATTTCTCCTACCGGTTCTCCAGAACCTGTCAGAACCTGCTGGATTTCATCCCTGCTTGGAAGGATGGAAGGCTGAGTCAACCTTGAGCCAATCAGGATCGAACTCCTAGCAGTCGGCAAAGTTAGCCTGCATTACTGTATTCTAACCACTGAGCCACCACATCTCACTTTGGCGCACAGTCGGGGTGCCATCACCATCTTGGCATAATCTGTAACTCCAACAGCCATCACAGAGTAGCCACTGCTAGATTTTGCAAGCAGAGAGCCAAAGGACGCTAATCTGTTTGTATTCTCATTTCTCACATGTGTTTGAATTGTTACTTTTTTCCCCTTTATTTATTTTTTCCTTTATTATTTTTATAAACAACTCAACGTTAATGATCTAGGGGGAAAAAATCTGAAACTCTAAGGTGGAGAAAAGCCTGACCTATATTCACCCTTGGTTTATATATTTAGTGGCTGCAACACATACATTCTCCGGCCACAGGTTGGGCTCATATTGTAGGTCTTTCTGTCTCTCTGTATGTGTTGCTATATAATGAGCAAGCATTGCTATGTGGATAGCTTGCCTGCTAGGCCCTCCGTTTTTTAAATAAAATCCCCCGTTTCCATTAGGAAATTCTAGATCTCTTTTTTTACTTTTGCTTTTGGGGATTAAGCTGATCTGGAACAAGAATAAATAGATTCAATTCTACTGCTTGGGAAATAGTCTCAGCTGGAGGACAGGCAACTCCTCTAATCAGACTTCCTGACTGAAGAAAGGGAATAAGAAGAGAAACCTTGAAACTTTGCATTTTAAGAGACATATTAATTTGATTTCAAGAGTACTTTCCAAAACCACACTGACTTCAGGGATGGGTCTACATCAATGATAGCTTTAGTAATTTAAAAGCTGGAGGAAAAGTAGAAAGTAGAACTTTCTAGGCCAGCTAAAGAAGAGAGTAAACACCAATCTTATTTGGCAAAGCAAGATGCTAACCACAACAGATGGGTGTTAACAAGAAGATTGCAAATGAACACCATGTGATGTTATCCTTAGAAAGCAGGAGGACATTCGGCTTCCCAGACCATTTGTATGATGCAGTCTACCCCAATTTGGTACTCTGCTGAAGTGTTGCACTTTCAACTCCCATAATCTCTAGCCAGCATGGGCAAAGGAAGAGAGGAATACCCCAAAGTTAAGAGGCTAGTAATAGTTGCAAAGCCATTTGTTATGCAGTTCCCACTGAGATCCCGTGGTTCTCACCTTAATAGTCTTCTGGAACACCTTAAAGATCTGGCTGTTCTTCCAGTGCTTCAGTTAGGCTACCTGGAATCCCTTGCAATCTTTGTTGATAGGGGAATTTTTTTTGTCTACACTTCAGGAAAGCTGGTGAATCATAATTGCATCCCGGAGAGAACATAAGGACCACATTGATGGGAGGTTTCTTCCCAACCAAGAACCGGCCCTACTTCAAAGAACTAGGGAAGACATTATTGTATAGTATAACCCCATGATGACAAGCCTATGGCAGGCATGACAGAGGTGGCATGCAGCGCCCTCTCTGATGGCACACGAACTGCTGCTCCAGTTTAGCTCTGCTGCGCATGTGTGCACAACTCCCACTAGCCAGCTGATCTTTGGGTCTCTGCCGCACATGCGCTGGGGGTCATGGGGCGTGTGGTGAGATGGCTGTGTACGGGGAGGCACATGTGCATGGGGAGGTATGCATGGGGAGGTGAGTGCATGTGCAGGGCAGAGCACATGCGCGGGGCCCATGCACACATTACATTTTGGGAGTTCAGGCATGTGCTTTGGTCACTCGGTCCAGAAAACGTTAGCCATCACTGGTATAACCCAAAAGAAACTGATAGGTCCACTATCTTGTCTTTTCTCTTGCCCTGACTCTGTTTGTTTGCATTGGCGTGGTCTTTTTCTTCTATTGTCTTCACTATGCGTTGAGTTGGCCACAGTTGTTCTGGAATTGAGCAGCAGTTAAAGTCAAACAAATTAAATCAAATTGTTTAACGAAAGCTTTGCCCCCCTTTTAATGTGCATTGCTTTGATTGCATGGTCCTGTCCCTCATCTTCATTTTTTTGGCCTGCCTATGTGTATTGGGGGAAGGAATGAGAAATGGGGAAGGAATGAGAGCTTTTTAGAAAGTTTTATTCAGCCATGAGAAACACAAAAATGCTAAGAATATCAAAATATTTTCATCTTGATTTGGTTTGGAATCAGATCAGGGAGAAACTCTACCAAAAATTCAATGTCCTATTATTCAACAATTAAGAATCTTCCTGGAATACCTGCTGTGCTGATTCCTTGACCCGGCCTGCTTCAAAAGGCTGAAATTTTGTGTGACATAGCTCCATCTCCATAATCAGGTTTGAAAAATATAAACGTGCCAACAATATTGTAATCAAAAATCCCAATATACTGTGAAAATATTCTTCCAACATAGAACTTGGGGTTGTTCCATCACTGGAAGTTCGAAGCAAATGTTGGCAGCCATTTAGATGATCTAAGGAAGGGGGTTGGACTAGAAAGCTTCCAAAGTCCTTCCCAAACAATAATTCTAGTATTCAATATAAACAGCCACAATCTGCAACTTCTTGTCGTCAATCTCCAGAAACTTCCTGGAACATCAGTCAATCTTGATGGCCTTTCTGGTTTCTGGATTCCAAAGAGAAGGTAGATCAGGAAGTTTCATATGTTCTCTGGGTACCCAGTCCTAAATCAAACCAGAGCCAGTCTTTCACATGCCTAGTGACAACCCATCTGAGTTCAGCGCTTGTCTCCTTTGGACAACTAACCTCAAGCTGTTCCAAAAGCTGTCACCAGGTTCCCAGATCTTGCTATCATCATGTGTTGCAGTGTGCTTTAGGAGTAGCATGTACTGAGTGGAGAAATATGGAAAACTTCAGTGGTAAGACTGGTTATGAATACTGAACTAAGTTGTCATGGGTATTTTCTGCCCCAGTCTTGGAAATATGTTAATTTCACCATTGCTGTTGTTTTTCTCACATTTCAGGAAAGCTGGTGAATCATAATTCCATGCCGGAGAGAACCTCCTATTGATGGCAGTTTTCTTTCCAACCAAGAACTGGCCCTACTTCAAAGCATTACTAGGGAATACATTCAATGGTGATATTCTACCGGTTCGGACCGGTTCACCCGAACCGGTAGCGGAAATTGTGGTCGGCCCTGCATCCCATTTAGGCCCTTTTTAAAGGCAAAGTGCATGCACAGAAGGCGGAGCACATGCACGGATGTGGTGCGTGCGAGCAAAGCATCCAAGCATGCATGCACACATTTGCGATCCAGTAGGGAAGGCAAGTGATTACCACTCCTGAATACATTACTGTATAGTATAACCCAAAGAAACTGATACCTATCCTAAAAATAATCCACTCTAAAACACTTGAGAGGACTTCCGTTCAGTTACAGATTTACTCAACGGCCTTGGAGGTGGTCTTGCTCTTTCGCTCAGCCAGAAGCACCATTAGGACAATCTTGAGAAAAAAGAAAACATTCTCCGGTGGGATATTCCCTGGAGAGGAACAACCTACAGCTTTATAGTCTATTAGGCTGCTGTGTAAGCGAGCAGTGATAAGTTGCATGCCTAGTTAGGACATTACTTAATAGCCCTAGCAAGTTCCTCCGCATTACCACGAAACTGATGGGAGAAATGAAATAATGTCTCATGAAGATTGGTGCAGGTTTGCAGTGCCAAATTCCTGAGGCTGTCTTAAGCATGCCGCTATTTACGGTGCTTTTGAATAGGGAGATTTATCTTCTCTGATCTGAACCGCCTCCAAATCCACATTAGGAAAATCAGCCATCAGCAAAGTAATGAAACAGGCAGCTGTAGGCTGCGGCCGTCCTTTGCAACATCTACAGTTACAACATTTGGAAGGATCCAGCTAAACATCTGCATTGCACAACAGTGGAAAAGAGGTGCTAACCCTACAGTGATGACAAGCACAGGCTCTGCCCCGCAAGGAAACAAAGTGGTACTGCTATGTACCACTGAAGTACCTCTATGAACTTCACATCGTATACTAGGTACCACATCCTCGATTGTCAGCGTGATCACACAGACAACCGGAATCTGAACTTTAAGTAAAACTTTAAGAATGGAACTAGCACTTAGCATTTATAATAGAGCCGATGTGGTTCAGTGGTTAAAGTACAGTACTGCAGGCTACTTCAGTTGACTGCTAGTTGCAGTTTGGCAGTTCAAATCTCACCGGCTCAAGGTTGACTCAGCCTTCCATCCTTCCGAGGTCAGTCAAATGAGAACCCAGATTGTTGGGGGCAATATGCTGACTCTGTAAACCGCTTAGAGAGGGCTGTAAAGCACTGTGAAGGGGTATATGTCTAAATGCTATTGCTATAAGTGCTAATGCTATTTAGGTGCAATTTTTTTTTTCTGAGTCATGTACAAAATACAAAAGGTGGGGTGGGATGGTCCATGAATGAAAAAGAAATCCATCATTAGGAAACCAAAATGAGGATTGGATTGATACTAAAAGAGTATTATCCATCAACCGTTTTTGAACTTTTTTTTTTCATGAGCACCAGAAAGCAAGCCAAGAAACCATGGATAGAAG
This sequence comes from Natrix helvetica, assembly GCF_964273705.1. Taxonomy (NCBI): domain Eukaryota; kingdom Metazoa; phylum Chordata; class Lepidosauria; order Squamata; family Natricidae; genus Natrix; species Natrix helvetica. The sequence continues at coordinate 82,366,592 of NC_138552.1, forward strand.
CTGATCAAGGAGAGAAGCAATCTGGAATTAAAGAGAAACTTCTCAACAGTGAGAATAATTAACCAGTGGAACAGCTTGTCTCCAGAAGTTGTGAGTGCTACATCACTGTGGTTTTTAAGAAGAGACTGGACCAGGGGTGGGTTCCTGCCAGTTCTAACCTCTTCTATAGAAGAGGTTCCACAAATCTACAGTGCTGTTTAGAACCGGTTCCAGCTCCCCCCCCCTGCCCGTCCACACATTATCAAGATGAAGAGCGAGAGGAGGAATTCTGGGAGTTGAAGTCCACAAGTCTTAAAGCTGTCAAGTTTGAACACCCCTGCGTTTTTTTCTAAAGGGTTAGGGGTGCAAGGGTCTTGTAACTTGACAGCTTTAAGACTTGCGTGCTTCAAATGCCAGAGTTTCTGAGCCAACATTTTGGTTGCTAAGCAAGAGCGTTGTTAAATTAGCTTCACCACATTTTACAAGTTGGCCACACCCATCCCATCACATGGCTGGCAAGCCACTCCCACTCGGTCACATGGTCAGCAAGCCACTCCCACAAAGCAGGCCACACCTACAGAAGAGGTTCTAAAAAAATTTGAAACCCACCACTGGACTGGATCATCACTTGTCTGAAATGGTATAGGGCAGGGGTGTCAAACTCAAGGCCCACGGGCCGGATCTGGCCCATGGGATGCTTAGATCTGGTCCATGGGGCTGCACTGGAAATAGCAAAGGACTGGCCCGCAGTGCCTCTGCCAGTGAAAACAGAGCTTGGGAAGGCTGTGTCCTCCCGAGTTCTTTTTTCCTGGCTGGAGGTCATTGCAGCCGAAAACGGAGCTTGGGAGACCGCTTCCCTTAGCAGAGTGCTCAGGCCATCACAGCCCCCCCCCCCCCCTGACATGAGTGATGTCGAGCTGGCCATGCCATCCTGGCCACACCCATCCCAGCCCCCTAAGGTCAAACAGAAGCCTAATGCGGTCCTCAATGAAATCAAATTTGACACCCCTGGTATCAAATCTCCTGCTTGACCAGGGGGTTGGACTAGAAGACCTCCAAGGTTCCTGCCAATTTCTGTATTCTGTATCCTGACTGTTCAGTAAAGGATTCTGTCTTACACTGAATTGCACCACCTTACATCAAGCCCCACTGAATTAGTACAGCTAACTCAGGGCTGCCTGCAATGATTGCAATAATTCTTGGGTTTGTATAGGAGTCTTTCCCAATCACGAAAGCCCTTATGATTCTAGAGGTCCTGACCTTCATATTAAGTACCTCAAAGTGTGGGGGCTTCTAGAAGTGGCATTGATTTTTAAGAAGGGTGCCTGGCAGTGGTGGGTTCCAGCAGAGACTACTGCCGGTTTGCTCACACCTGATGCGTACAGTGCACACGCTTGATGCGTACAGCGTGCATGCTTGACGCATGCAGTGCGCACATGCGCAGTACAACTAAAATTGCTCTGCACATGCAAAAAACAAGATGGCTGGTTCTAGCAACCCAGGCTGCCAAAGCTACTATTGGTTCGAGTGAACCGGCCCGATCTGGTAGGAATCCACCACTGGTGCCTGGTACACACCAAAAAGAGTGTCCTACCTTTTCAATAGAAATGACAACGGATTAATCCTTCCTTGTTGTAAGTATCTTTGGCAGTCCAGGAACTGTAACATGGAGCAGCATGGGTCAAATCAGGGCACTCCAAGTCTTCAACACAATCTGATACATCAAACTGGGGGATGTCAGTCCTTCAGATGTTACTAAGTAGTGTCCCATTTTTTCAAAAAAAAAAAGCCTATCTTCTTGCAAACAGTTGAGCAAATCCAGTAAACATCTGTGAAGTAATTTCCATTGACTTCAGTGGAGATTACTGTAGGGGTCAGAAAGGTAGATCTAGGTCTGTTACACCCTGGTGGACGGAACTTCATTGTTGTTAGTTGCAAACTTGTGTCCAATCCATTGCGACCCCGTTCCTCCAGGCCTTCCTGTCCTCTACCATTCTCTGGAGTCCATTTAAGCTCACGCCTACTGCTTTGGTGACTCTATCCAGCCACCTCATTCTTTGACGTCCCCTTCTTCTTTTGCCCTCAATCTTTCCCAGCATTAGGCTCTTCTCCAGTGAGTCCTTCCTTTTCATTAGGTGGTCAAAGTACTTGAGTTTCATCTTCAGGATCTGGCTTTCTAAAGAGCAGTCATGGTTGATCTCCTCTAGGACTGACCGGTTTGATTGTCTTGCAGTCCAAGGAACTCGCAGGAGTCTTCTCCAGCACCATAGTTCAAAGGCCTCAATTATTTGGTGCTCAGACTTTCTTATGGTCCAACTTTCACGGCCATACATTGCAACTGGGAAAACCATAGCCTTGACGATACACACTTTTGTTGGCAGTTATGGTCATAGAAAAATGTAGCTATTCAGTGGAATTTACTCCACTCTCCTGCAGAACTAACATACACCAAAGCAGCAAGTAGTTGCCTTTGGAATCCATTTCTTATGTGCCAGTCCCTCTATTGTGAACTGTGTTCTGTCACCTGCTGTGGGGCAGCCATAGGTCAACGGGCTTGTTAAAATTCAGCAGGGACAGAGTTTCCCCCTAATCTTGTTTACTTCAGCTGATGTATTTTTCTCATTACACAGGGATGATCTGGATCTATTCTAATTGTACACCCTTTCTCTTCTCAGCCAAGATGTGGCCTGGGCACGTTAAGATGCCTCTTTTGTCCTAGAGCGCAAACCTTGCATTACTCATTAATATTAAGAGGTAATGAGGAATTAACATGACTGATTCCTTGCGTCCTACTCCAAATGACAAACCTTGATTGCGGTATAATTTGGATCTCGCCTCTTCCCAGACTCCAACACACATACCTCTGGAATTGGAAAGGAGCATCCTAGAGGGAGGCTGAAACTAATGGCTGACATTTTGAGCACACATGTACATATATCAAAATTATCCCAGAAGAATATGTCAGTGAGCGGGAGAGAGTAGTTTTTCCATATTAACAGTGGCATTAACTTTCTGTACTACATCACTTCCCTTAGGCACCTCTGAATTCTGGAAAATTTTCAGGTAGCCCACTGTGTCTCTGAAAGCAATTTTCATCACTTCTTTTCTTCCTTCCTTCTTTCTTTTGTAATTTCTTTCTTAATATATTACTTTCCTCCCTCCCTCCCTCTTTCTTTTCTTTTCTTTTCCTTTCTTTCTTTCACTCCCTCCCTCTCTCCCTTCCTTTTCTTTCTTTCTACTTTCTTTTCCTTCCTTCCTCCCACCTTCCCTTTTTCTTTCTTTCTTTCTCTCTTTTCTTTCTTCCCTCCTTCTTTTCTTTTCTTTCTTTTTTCCCCTCCCTCCTTTTTCTTTCTTTCTACTTTCTTTTCATTCCTTCCTTCTTTCTTCCCTCTCTCCTTTCTTTTTTCTTTTTCTTTCTTTCTTCTTTCTTTCCTCCCTCCCTCTTCTTTCTTTCTCTTTCTTTTTTGTTTCTTTCCTCCCTCCCTCTTTCTTTTCTTTTATTTCTTTTTTATTAGTTCCCTCCCTTTTCTTTCATTCTTTCTATTTTCTTTTCCTTCCTTCCTTCCTTCCTCCCTCCCTCTTTCTTTTCTTTTCTTTCTTTTACCCCTCCCTCCCTCCCTCCCTCCCCTTCTTTCTTTCTTTTTTCTTTCTATTTTCTTTTCCTTCCTTCCTCCCTCCATCCTTTCTCTTTCTTTCTTCTTTCCTTCCTTCCTCCCTCTTTCTTTTCCTTTCTTTTCCCCCCTCCCTTCCTCCCCTTCTTTCTTTCTTTCTTTCTTTCTTTCTTTCCTTCCTTCCTTCCTTCCTTCCTTCCTTCCATCTTTCCTTCCTTCTCTCTTGTTTCTTATCAGAAACAGCAAAATTAAGCTCCATTCTCATTTGACAAAGACCTGGGGGCCTGCAGCAGGAAAGCCAAGTTTTTTACAATCACCAGGAGAGATACCCACAGCTGAATCCTTGCATCCTTGCTGGATTTCCCTTCTGCACTTGGTGAATTATGTGTGTTTATGGTGAAAAACCACAGGAAGAAAACTGTGCGCCAAACCAAATGCATCCCATTAACAGCAAGCCATCCCCTGATTGCTGAGTGGCAAGAAAGTTGTGAAGAATGACAGATCTATTTACAAAGCTCTTCAGTTTCACTAACAGGTCTACTGTCTTCAGCAGCCTCCCTGAAAGCTGAATTCATTTAACAAACAGAAAGCTATTTCTCTACAAACATCCTTAGGATCAGATTTGCAATTTCTTTCCATTATACAAATAACTCTTGAGAGAAAAATCTATGCTGGCTATGTTAGGAATGGCAACTGAACAGTCCCAACCCTTACTACAGGGGTGTCAAACTCAGTTTCATTGAGGGCCACATCAGGGTTGTGTTTGACTTCGGGGGTGCCGTGGCCATGGCGTGTGTGGCCAGCTCATCATCACACATGCCGGGGGAGCCTGTGGTGGCCAAGCACTCTGCCAGCAAAAACAGGTTCCTGAGGTTAGTTTTCAGCTGCAACGGCCTCCTGCTACCCTCTGCCAGTGAAAACACAGCTCGGGAGAGCGGTGTGCAGCCCTCCCGAGCTCCATTTTTGCTTGCAGAGGCACAGCCAGCCAGTCCCTCACTGTTTCCAGGTGGCCTCATGGCCAGATCTAAGCACCCCACAGGCCAGATTCGGCCCATGGGCCTTGAGTTTGACACCCCTACCTTAACAGATGCTGCTAGATTGTGATTTATGTGCAATGGCCTTGCCGAAATGGAGCACACAAAGTGAGGAGCCTTTCTCAAGAAACTGTTTTATAAGCCAAATTTGGATCTGGTTAACCCTGCCTTTTGTGTTAGGAGACATTGCTGCTGCCACCTTGGCAGTCTTTGTGTCATTCTGCCATACCCAACTTCCTTAGTTGGTCATATTCTGCTGAGCCGTTTCTTTAAAAAAACGTTGGTTCATTAACAATGCCAGACATTGCACACCACCAAAAAAACACAACACAGAATTGAAAATTACACAAACACCCTGGCAAGAATCACCTTCTGTACAGCACAGACAGCCCTTGACTTACAGAAGTTCATTTAGTGACTAAAGTTACAACGCCCCTGACAAATGTGGCCTATGACCATTTTTCACAGTTATGACCTTTGTCACATCCCCATGATCATGCGATCAAATTCAAATGCTTGGCAACCGATTCGTATTTATGACCGTTGCTGGTTCCCAAGGTCATGTGGATTATCTTTTGCAACTTTCGGACAAACAAAGTCAAAGGGAAATCCAGATCCACTTAACAACTGTGGCAAGAAAGGTGGTAAAAGGAGGCAAAATCCACTTAACAAATGTCTCACTCATAACAAATTTTGCGCTCAGTTGTAGTCATAAGTTAAGGACTACCTTGTTGTATTAAATTAGGAGGAATGTAATTGTAATTGGAGAGCTGGATTGGGAACGTCTACAACATTGGCTATCTTTCTTCTGGTTCTGGAGATTTCTGGGAGACTTTTAAATCAAGATGGAGATGAGAGTTCCTGAACTGTAACAAAGAGATGTTTGACGTCAAGTGTTTCATATAGTCTGTCCTATGCCACATACTGGTAAAAGTTAGCAGCACTTGGCAACAATAGTTTATAACCAACACAATCTTTTGCCATTCTTTTGACAGGTGTATGGAGTTGAGCTCTGTACACAAACTTAGACTCTACATCCATAGCTACGTGGGACACGGTGGCTCAGTGGCTAAGATGCTGAGCTTGTTGATCAGAAAGGTCAGCAGTTTGGTGGTTCGAATCCCTAGTGCCGCATAACGGAGTGGGATGGAGACATCTTCGGACAGTGCTGGCTCTTTGGTTTTGAAACGGAGATGAGATAGAGTTGGGAATGACTAGCACCTATGTACGAGGGGAACCTTTACCTTTACAATGTGGATTGTATCATCATCATAGCACTTAGCAATAGGACTTAGATTTACATACTGCTTCACAGTGCTTTACAGCCCTCTCTAAGTGGTTTACAGAACCAGCCTCTTGCCCCCAACAATCTGGGTCCTCATTTTACCCACCTCAGAAGGATGGAAGGCTGAATCGACCTTGAGCCTGGTGAAATTTGAACTGACAAATTGCAGGCAGCCAGCAGGCGGCAGAAGTAGCCTGCAGTACTGTACTCTAACCACTGCACCACTCCAAATCATCATCAATCATCATTGCTCTTGCCCCAATGCCATTATTGTCACCACCTCCACCACCATCATTATTACACAAATCTATTTACACAAATCTATTTACAGTGCATCTAGTTTTTCTACTTATTCAAAAATACAGAACATGGTTGAGTTTTTGCAGTTAACAGCTTCAAAAGGTGAGGAATGCTTTGGCAGCAAAAGAAAAAAAAGGAGCAACTCCTGATTTTGAACCTCATATAAGTTCTTCTGATAGTCTCCTAAGGCTTTAAGCAACAAGGAGGTGGTTTTTTTTCTTTAAAAAAAAACCCACCCATAATGATTTCTTTACATTACAAATGATAAGCTGGAAAGATAGCCAGAGCTATGAATGGGAACATTTCCATGAAATAGGGTTCCAATCTGCCCTAGTTTATACAAAGACCAATTCATTGCAGTATTAAGCTATTTATTTATTTAAAAATTTATATTGCCGCCTATTCGCACATGGCAACTCAAGGCAGCTTACAGGAATATAAAAACATCATATATAAAAAATAAAACTAATACCCTGTTTTCCCAAAAATAAGATAATAAGCCCAATCAGGCTTTTGAGCGCATGCGCTAAAATAAGCCCTCCCCCAAAAATAAGCCCTCCCAAAAATATTGCAACACAGCAGCAGCTGTGAGCCTCTCTGCCTCCTATACCTCAAAAATAATATGACCTCCCCGAAAATAAGGCCACGTGTTTATTTCGGGGGGGGGGGGGAGAGGAGAAAATAAGACCCTGTCTTATTTTCGGGGAAACACGGTAGAAGAAAATAATCAAATAATAAATTAATAAAATAATATAATAGCCCTCTCCACTCACACACCTGTGACGACACATCACACAAGCCATTTAATGGGCTCCATCCTGCTCTGGGTTCCCAGGCCTGCTGGCAGAACCAAGTCTTCAGTGTCTTTTGAAAGAGTGTTAGAGTCGGGGCCATTCTAATCTTTGGAGGAATGATGTTCCAGAAAGAGGGAGCCACCACAGAGATAGAAAGTACCTTACATATAAAAGTCTATGTCTTTAGTTAGGGCACCCTGCTTCATTGTTTTAGGATTTTGACCAACTAATTTCTTCTCAGGTGTTGCCCTGCAGTATTTTGCACTTTAATTAAACAATGGAATTTTGTTGGGAGTTTGACTTCCACTTGCAATGATTTTTCAGCACCTCACAATCTGCTAATCACAAGTGGCATTTGGAAGAGGTATGGACGGACAAACTAGCAGTTCCTCTGCATTCTTTTCTTGCTGCTCATCCACAAATTAACCATCCTTCTGCTAACATTACAAGAGCTTGCTTTGCTAGGTCAGGATGGATTCCTACTCTTCAGAAATGTTCAAATCCTATCATTCTGAAGCTGTTAGATTGCACTTTGCAAATGCTTCATTGCCAAACCAGATTGTTTGACACAAGAGAGTGGGGGAATTGCTGTTTGTTTGTCTGTTTCATGTCAGGCAGCTTGTCCTAACTCTCTTGATGAGGTTATGTTGTGGTCTATGTGCCTATTTCAATTCATTTCCTTCTTGGGTCTTCAATTGCTGTTTGAATAATTTGTAGACTAGATTAATATCAATGTGCCCATAAGATCTAACAGAATGGTCTAGGAATTCTATTGTATTCTTGGATTTAGCTGGATCTGAAACGGTTATAGTTTGTCTGTGTGTTGTGAAATGAAAAGATTTTCTTCAGGTCTTCTGTTTGCCAACTGGTATTCATGAATACGTTTTAAGAAACTATACCAGAAACCTGGCATTCTGCCAGATCAGTCATTAACAGATGTAGAGACTTATACCTGGATTCCAATAAAGATAAGGGAGAACTAAAACAATAGGTAGGGACAATCTAAGATGAAACAGTTAGCCAACCAAACCAGGTAAGCCCATCAGAAATAGCCACACCTACTAAAACAGCTCCGTTCAAGACAGGTGGAATGAGCTGCAGCTTGTAAAAAAAAAACTACATACCCCACTCCTTTCTGCCAAAGCACTGACAACATTGCCTAGTTTGGTAATGAAATGTTTGCAAGAAGGAAACCAACCAGTGGGAACACCAGGATCCCATTTCATCCCTGAGCTATGCATATTCTACACCACTGGAAATAATGTATAAGACTCAGCTGAACATAAAAGAGCTAAAATCAATCCAGTTAATACATATGTTTCCAGTGCTACATTTCAATGAGTGTGCCTTTTCAGCATTTTGAGACATACCTGGGAAAATGAATTATATAATGGCACCTAAAAACAAAGCAAGATGGGTAGACATAGTGTGATGGGACAGAATAAAAGTTGAAGTATAGTTTATTTAATTTGGCAGATGGCAAGGCAACCCATCACACAACGCAACTATTTTTCACCTGGACCCACACACTGGCATAATATAAGGAGCGACAAATGCCTTGAAATGGATCAGTTCCTTATACCTTCATGCAGTTAGAAATGTGACTGGAAGCTTCAAATGTCCCTGGGGTATTTTATCTTCATGGACCCACCAATTGGTCCATGAACGATCAATACAGCAGCTGTGATAGTACAGTGGTTAGAATGCAGTATTGCCAGGAGTTCGATCCTGACCCGCTCAAGGTTAACTCAGCCTTCCATCTTTCTGAGGTGAGTAAATTGAGGACCCAGATTGTTGGAGGCAATATGCCAACTCGGTAAACAGTGGTTAGAGAGGGCTGTAAAGCACTTTGAAGCAGTGTCTAAGTCTAAATGCTATTGCTATTGCCCATGCTCGCAAAAAGTTTGCAAGAACAGTAATAACGCTAAACCTGCATTTAAAACATTGTTATGGGAAAAACAGATTATTGGAGAAAACCATAGGCAAAATGCCATTGTCATTGCTAGGTAAATATAAGAAGGTTGCCATAGTCATTTGGATAGACATTCACTCAGCTGTTATTTGGGGACGGAAATCCTCCATCTGAATGGTTGGTGATTATTTCCAAGTCAGCACACATGGGATCGGACTATAAATGATCGGTCCTGATATATACTCGCTTATTATTGCTTATAGAAACTATTTTAATTAAATTCATATGTAAGTTGCCTCTAACCACTTACGTATCCCTCCCCCCCCCAAGCCTAATAACAAACAGACTTTACAATATATATGTGCTACGAACAACGAGGATCATGATAAAGGCACTCCAACTTCTGAAGCCCGGTCAAAATCCTGATGGTTCAGGAGCTGTGACTTGGTCATAGACCTCCCTTTGGTAAGAGGTTCTCTCTCTCTCTCCCTCTCCCTCTCCCTCTCCCTCCCTCCCTCTCCCTCCCTCTCTCTCCCTCCCTCTCTCTCTCTCTCTCTCTCCTGTGTCTCCAGGTCTCTGTGCCAAATGAGAAACCTGCTTCCTGTTACACTCTGAGCTGGAATGGTTCACCAAGCCTGCCTCCCTTATATTCCGAGGCCGTTGTGAGCTCAAGCAAAATTCACTGCTCAAGGCCAAATAGCTTCAAAGCTAACAATCCTCCAGAGTCAGGGTGAAAGTGTTGAAACTGTCAATGTCAACTTACACCCATGCATAGTGAGTGTAAAACTTCAATAATGACATTATGGAGGGAAGGACAAAGGGCAGACACTACACAGGATAAGCACCAGCGCCCCTCAAATCTTTGAAACCCTTCAAGGATTTATCTGGCCTAACACTTCTACACATCGTCATTTGGGTCTTAGGCTGTACTGATTAAGGATTTAGTGTGTTCAAAGGCCCACTGATAGGGAGGATGACAACTTTTCAGCAGTTCTATTGGATTCCATTAGCTTACACTTGAAAAAAAAGAAAAACACAGGAATTTGATCTCTTCCTGGCTTTCCCCCCATTCCTTTTGTGTCGATGCGAGAGATTTCAATTTGTTTTTCCTTTTTGCTTTTTCTTTGGTCCTTTTTCTTCCTCTTCCCCTCTCCCCCTCCTTAAAAAAACCAAAACAAAACAATTTGAAGGCAAAAAAAGCACCTTGCTTCCCCATCTCTTAGCCTCTCCAGCCTCAGCCCAGGCATCCCAGCAAAATTAAGTACATTCCATAGCAATCTGTCGTAGTTCTGTCCAACCTCACTCGCTCCATCTTGCTTGGCCCCATCAGGGCAGCCAAAGCTATGGCATTTATGAATCTGTGCAGGCATAGTTCAAAAAGGCAACGTTTTTGCCTAATAACGCTGAAGGCTGGAAACATTTTCTCATTGTAAAATGCAATGGCCATGTGTGCGCTGGAATGCAAAGGGAGTTTCATAAAAATTTTTGGAGACAGGCCCTTCCCCCCAAATCATTTGAGGGGTGCTCGGCCAGACTGAAGCCAGATGTTTGGAATATGGCAACATACCAGGTCATGGAGCAATAAGATCAATTGTCTTCTCCTCCTCCCCAGTTTTTGTTATGCTCACATTTTCCAGCCAATAAAACCAGTTTGCTGACCGGGATTCTAAACACTGAAGTCCCAACGTGTTGGTAGAGTGTCAGGATTTGGGTGCATGTCCTATGTATATGTTTGTCACAGGGCTGGGGCCAGCTTTGAAGCCACCCAGAAAAGTATATTTTGGAGGACGTTTCAAGGTCACTTGTAGCCCATGATAGATTTTCTTGACAATGGCAGCCCTGCGTTGTAGCTGAGTATCGGAGCCTCCTTTATACTTTTCTACAACCATTGTGAGCTGAATTGGGAGCAGCAAATAGCTCCTGCAATACTTTGGGTGCCAACTCAGAACCAGATAAAATACTGCTGTTTATTTTAGCATATCCAAATCTGTTGGAATGAAGTGCTCTCTTTCTAAAAAATACTGCTGTTTGAAAAGGTGACTCTTGGTTCAGCTCAGACTCTGCCAAGTCATTTTTCCAAGGATGAAAACAAGAGCACGGCAGATCCGCTATCATTGCAAACATACTGATAAATCTAGGGAGGATTAAGGCACTAAGGTGTGATGCACCTGCACTCACACATTAATGCCAGGAAGCTAGGCTAAGCTATTGTGGGAATTGTTGTCAATGCTTTAGAGTCTTTTTGCTTAAAAAAATAATATTAAAAAAATATATTAAAAAACCTCTATACAATACAATACAATACAATACAATACAATACAATAGTAGAGTTGGAAGGGACCTTGGAGGTCTTCTAGTCCAACCCCCTGCCTAGGCAGGAAACCCTATACCGTTCCAGACAAATGGCTATCCAACATCTTCTTAAAGACTTCCAGTGTTGGGGCATTCACAACTTCTGGAGGCAAGCTGTTCCACTGATTAATTGTTCTAACTGTCAGGAAGTTTCTCCTCAGTTCTAAGTTGCTTCTCTCCTTGATTAGTTTCCACTCATTGCTTCTTGTTCTACCCTCAGGTGCCTTGGAGAATAGTTTGACTCCCTCTTCTTTGTGGCAACCCCTGAGATATTGGAACACTGCTATCATGTCTCCCCTACTCCTTCTTTCTATTAAACTAGACATACCCAGTTCCTGCAACCGTTCTTCATATGTTTTAGTCTCCAGTCCCCTAATCATCTTTGTTGCTCTTCTCTGCACTCTTTCTAGAGTCTCCACATCTTTCTAGAGTCTCCACATACATAAATCATAATCGTGACACCCAAAATTACCTGGGCAAAATAACACTCTCTCCAAAATAATTTTTTGTCCATACATCAAAATTTACTTTGGTGGGTGTTAAAATGTGCAAGATGTCAGAGGCTTCATCAAAGCCCCATGTATGAACAAAAGAGGTGGGGTTTCCTTTTTGATGCCAGCCCCCTTACAGATTTTAGATACTTCCATATCCCTGTCGTATACTCAGTGCAAAGTGAAATTCTTTTGCTCATAGGTTTTCTCATAGGTTTGGTACTTATATGTCTTCAGGGCAAAGAGGAAAAGGCATGATTCCATGGCTTCAGAATGGATTGTGATTTTACCATTGCATTTGGTTTATATGCATTTGGCTCTTTGTCATCTTTAAGGTTCAATTCAAACATATGTGTTCAAAGACAACTATTAATTCAATAAGGAAGGCAACTGTTCCATGTCTTCTCACAGCCATGATGTAATACTGCCCAGAAAGTTGTAAGATCAGGCATATATGGAAGGCTTTTAAGGCACTTTTTACAAAGCCAGACACTTTGGGAGGCATAAGAACTTCAGTGCATGAAACCTGATATTCAGCACCTGAAGGCAGAGCAAGAAGCAATGGGTGGAAACTGCTCAAGGAGAGAACCACCTTAGAAGTAAGGAGAAATTTTCTGACACAAAAATTAATCAGTGGAACGACTTGCCTCCAAAAGTTGCGGGTGCTCCATCACTGGAATTTTTTAAGAAGAGATTGGACAACCATTTGTCTGAAATGGTGTAGGGTCTCCTGCTTGGAGGTTGGACTAGAAGACCTTCAAGGTCCCTTCCAACTCTGTTATTTTGTTATCCATTTTGAAGGAAAAGATAGAGGAGCAGGTCCAATCAAACCCCTTCCTTCGTAAATGACGATGATAAAAGAGAAGCAGATAAGCCATCGTCCATAAGAGCCATGGTGGTACAGTGATTAGAATGCAGTATTGCAGGCTAATTCTGCCGACTGCCAGAAGTTCAATTCTCACTGGCTCAAGGTTGACTCAGCCTTCTATCCTTCTGAGTTCAGTAAAATGAGGACCCAGATTGTTGGTGCAATATGCTGATTTCTGTGGTATATAAATCTAAGTGATATCTAAGTGATACTTCAGCAACAGAGTGGTCAATGCCTGGAATGCACTACCTGACTCTGTTATTACATCCTCAAAACCCCAAAACTTTAGCCTTAAACTGTCTACCATGGACCTCACCCCAATCCTAAGAGGTCTGTAAGGGGGCGTGCATAAGCGCACCAGCGTACCTACCGTCCCTGTCCTACGGTCCCCATTTATTTGTACCCATTTCTTACGTATATGCTTAGATCTGCTTATACTTATATGTTTATATGTTATATTCATACTTATTCTTGTTTTCTCATACATGCTTGACAAAACAAAACAAGGGAATAAATAAAATATTGCTGTTGCTATTCCTTTTTAGACCTGCTTGAAAGTTCAGATCTTGATGTTAATTCTTATGAAGCTCAGTGTCCTGCGACTGTAATCGGAGGATTGCACATTATGTAACATCCCTTGCTGGATTGCCTGTGTGTACTAATGAGAAGTGATGGCTGATCCCATTTAGAGGCATCAAGGAGCTAAAGTATCGAGCCCATGACTTTTACAGTGCAGTAGCCCTTCTCCAGGGACTACTTGGATAGCGAAGAGGAAGCCCTTGGATCTTAGTGCTTTCCTTTCTTATTTTCCCTTCTTTTAAAGCAATAGCTAAATGCAATAACCACTGCTAGGATTGTTATTTCCCTATAAATCCTATCAGCACCTGAACAAATGGAGGAGTGGGCAAGAAGAGAAAAATTCTCTTGGCTGAAGATCACTGAGCTTTTCAGTATTTATCCTGAGTACTGCCAGATGCACTGCAATACATTCTGGGGCATTTGGTTCATCCACTTTATCCCCCCCTCTCCATCAAAACACTATTCCTATTTTTTCCAGACGTCGATTGGAAACTCACAGGGTTAGGATAGAAAAGGAACTCAACTGGAACTTGTAAAAATAGGAACACACACATTTAGAAATCCAGCCAAAACTATTTGGTATCATTTTTGCCTGAGACAAATCCAGCAAGAGAAGAAAACAGAGTTTAGAATAAAAACAGTAGACAGAATTAATCTTCCCTCCCTAATTATAGATGAGTTGACTGGCTTTAGTCATATTAAAAACTGGCTCCTTTGGAACTAATCCCCAAATACTCCTTTAATGAAGATAGCCCAGGGCATAAAAATATGTATCAATATCCTACAAGCAATCCAACACTTCTACCCAGTAATGTGGAGTTGGTCTTCTATTGGATTGAATTGGCATTTGCTATAGCCCCATTTCCCAATTTCTTGTCTTGCGAGAACATTGAACGTTAGCTCCCAGGAGTCTGTTCGATAAACTCTTGACATGCATTACTTTACCTGTATCTTAGAAAATCAATAATAAATTGCAAATCATCTCTGTAAAAAGAAGCACAAACTAGTCAGATATAAACAGAAGACAACACCTTCCGCTAATACCAATACTCCAGGGAGATTTATTTTGCTTATTGCCGTATTTATACCACACCAAATCACAAGAGCCTCAGAAACGTACAAAAATCTAAAAAACCAATGATAAAGGATAATTCTTGAAAAGCAAAACTAAACTTATAACTCAGTTAGCTGAAAACATAACAAAACAAAATCTAAACTTGAGATGGGGTCATCTCAACCTTTCCTAGGACAAGGTTAGCCAAGAGAAAGTTTCCCTTTCCACCCTCCCATTTCTCTTCCTTCTGAGAAGCTGGAATGTGGAGTTGCTGACTGGAAAAAGTCTTACACTTTAGTGGTGCTAAATGTAACAATCTGACTTATGTAGGTCATAAAAATGAGGTTCCTCCCAGACGTCTTTCCTGACGGCATTTTAGGAGGTCTTGAAACCCTGACTATTCTCTCAGGTCTTACAGTAACCACATTATCGTTGGTGTATTGACTGGATCACCATCTTGTATTTATTTTATAATTCTTTTTGTATTTACTTTATTTTGTTCTTATTTACTTGCTGTTTTTATGTTGTGCTTTACTTTATGAGCTGGCCAAAGGTGGTTGGAGATGAGTGGCATCAAAAATAAAAGTAAGAAATAAATGAAGCAAACAAACAAATAATGTCACTACTCAGATCTGTTGTATCCACAGATCAAAAGAGTTGATGTAACCACCCATGTGCTTCTAGATCCATGATGGCAAACCTATGGCACATGTGCCATGTGGGCCAGAGGGGAGTGGTGCATTGCATTGTGGATGTGGGCATTTGCGTGCGTGCTGTCGCACATATGCACAATTTCAGCACGCGAGGACAAAAAGGTTAGCGATCACTGTTCTAGATGATCTAGCTAGGACCATAGAAAACAACTTTCCAAGGCTACAATGGCACATGCAAAAATCTCAATTCCACTAGCACTAATTTGTTGTTGCTGTTGTTGTCATTCATAAATAAATAGCTTTCCTAAGAGAAGTAGTCACAAGATTATCCATATCCTGGAAACACCCAAAGTAATCTTGTTTAATCTAGTATCATCCAGCAATCCCAATCCAGAATAGCTATTAAATATGTGGAGTAAAATGGACATTTAATACAACCACAGGGCAGCTTGTGGGTGTGCAAACCACTTACCTAAAGAGATAATAACAAGACTTAGACTTAGACTAACTTTATTGTCACTTTGAATGTACACTAATTCAAAAGGTCTCCACCTCTAATATACACTATGTAAACATGGCAAAATAAATAAATACAAAAGTATGCATATACCCACATATATTATATACAGTATATTGTATACTAACAAACAATCTTATTCATGTTTATATCAGCCATTGACCAAGGAACACCTTCTTATGCTTGTTCTTTTTTCCTTCTCTCCTGCTTCCCCCCACCCTCCCAGGCCAACTTTTTCCCACTGTAAACTTTGTCACACAAATGAAGATTTTTCTTTTCTTGGCTCATACCTTCTGTGACTGACATCCATAGTCTCTAAACACTGTAATTGGACTGAGTGGCTGACTGCTTCCCAGGGCTACAGCCATGGGAATCTGATGGAGGAGGGCAAAGAGAGTAGAGAAAAAGAAAGGTGGAACAGCCAGCCACTCAAAAAATACAGACTCTTTTATTTCAAAGGTTAAGGGGTACAGCATAGAACCTCTGTCTGTTACAGCTGACTGGGCTTTGAAATTCCAATGTCTTGTTTTTGATACTGCCTTACAGTGATTGTCACAAGGATGACAACGGATGGGGAAGCACAGGTCATTCTCATTAAGGACTTTGCTGAGTTACTGCCTGTTTTTCGGAAAGCGGAAAAATACTTTGCCAGGCACTGATTCAGAGAACCGTACCAGTTTTCCCCATGTAGACCTATTAGAAGAAGCAACACTAACTGCAATTCAAGCAAGACTGAAACCTGAAAGCAAGTTGACCATCACGATAATAAGACATGTGCTACTCCTTTGTGTAGAACTTGTTGAATCTGTGGGAAATGCATCAAAGCGTGGCTTAAATTAAATGTGACCAGTTTTTGTGGTAAGGTTTTTGGAAGGAAAATTCTCTTGTCTTTTAGATCTTAATATGCTCTTGAAGGTGTTTTCATAGGAAATAGCAACTTCAGGGGCAACTGGAACATTATAGCTGGTAGTGCTGAGTTTAATAGACACCGATAGGTCTGTAGTCCTTAAATTTGTCTAAAATTCTTTCAAACTCTGTGTAAGGAAGTGTTTATCTTCTGGAAGAGTAAAATTTTGGCTTTGTGTTCTAAAGTAAAATCCCAAGGCAGGCTCAACTCCTGATAACATATGGATACAACCATGTATTTGGCATTTTTTGCTTTAAAAAAATATTCCCTAATATTTATTGCTAAGTATCTAACCAAGACTTACCAGATCCGATCTTGCTTAAGCTTTTCAAGATCAGCCAAGCTCAAGTGAAATGCGTTCATCTGTATTCTATTTTGAGCAAATTTTTTTTGCAGTGTTAAAGGTTCCCTTTTACTTTTCATTTTCTAAGCCAAGAAGCTCAAACATTGTAATGATTCTTTCTTCTACCACCCACAACCCTACTTTTCCAATAATTTTGCTTGCCCTTTGCTTCCATATTTTCATAAAATCCATATTTAGATTGTAGATAGAAGTAAACAGCTTCATTCAGCGTTATATTGAACGTACATGTTAACCTATACATTCCTATTTTCATGGCTATCTTAACAGTTCTAACAATTTGCTTTTGAATTGTCGGACAAAGTCCCAAGATCCTTTCAGGGTCTGTTACCTGTAGTATATCACCAGGGTATAATTTCTAAAACATTTTTAGACATGCTTCCATTGAATTATATCAGGGATGGGTTTCTGTCGGCATTACAACCCGTGTGCAATGTGCATGCGCCAGACACGCACTATGCGTGCATGCACAGTTCAATGTAAATTGTTCTGCGCGCATGCACAGTTCAATGTAAATTGTTCTGCGCGCATGCACAGTTCAATGTAAATTGTTCTGCGCGCATGCACAGTTCAATGTAAATTGTTCTGCGCGCATGCACAGTTCAATGTAAATTGTTCTGCGCGCATGCACAGAACAATTTACAGTGAACTGCGCGCATGCGCAGAACAATTTACAGTGAACTGCGCGCATGCACAGAACAATTTACAGTGAACTGCACGCATGCGTGCAGAACAATTTACAGTGAACTGCGCACACTCAGTCACTAAAATCCAAAATGGTGGCAGCCAGGCGGCAGCCAGGCGGCAGCCAGGCGGCAGCCAGGCGGCAGCCAAGCAGCAGCAAGGAAACTAGTTTGGGGGCGTGGCAGGCCTGGATTGCTGCCGGTTCTGCAACCCAGGCCTGAATTCCACTACCGGTTCAGGCGAACCGGACTGAACCGGCAGCAACCCACATCTGAACTATATTTACCATTCATCCCTATTTTCCAATCTGCTCTAGATTTCATAATTTTTATCTTTTGTTTTGCCAGCCCTGAAGAATTGAATGTCAGCAGAAAATTTATCTATTTTTTCAACTTCACATCAAGTGTGTATAAATTAAAATGAGCAGAGTATAGCTCAGTATACCAGCTTGGAGAACTTTTATTTTATCTCTATAATCCAAATGTCTCCATTACATCATCTCTCCAGTTCCTAATATTGTACTTTGTATTTTTAACAGTTTAATTGAACATTCTTATTCTGTGGCTACTAGGTTTGCTTAAAAGTTTTGGGTGGAGTGCATTTACATATCAGAATGAAACTTAACTAGAAAAATCTATGAATAGAAATGAGTCCCAAAGACCTAAAACAGAAAGAGAAAGAGGGGAGAGGGGAGAAAGGGAGAGAAGGGGAAAGGGAGAGAAAGAGAAAGAGAGAGGGGAAAAAGAGAGAACAGGAAAAAGAAAGGGAAAAAATGAGAAAGGGAAAGAGAGAGAGAGAGAGAGAGAGAGAGAGAGAGAGAAAGGGGAAAAACAGAGAGAAATGGAAAGGAGAGAGAACAGGAAAAAGAAAGAAAGGGAAAAAAGAGAGTGAGAAAAGGAAAGAGAAAGCGGGAGAGGGAAAGAGAAAAAGGGAAAGAGAAATAGAGAAATAGAAAGAGGTGGAGGAAAGAGAAAAAGAGAAAGAAATAGAGAAAAGAAAGAAGAAAGAAGGAAAAGGAAAGAGAAAGAGAGAAAAAGATAGAAAGGGAAGGAGAGAGAAAGGGAAAGAAAAATAGAGAAAGAGAAAGGGACGGAGGAAAGAGAAAGAAAGAAATAGAGAGACGGAAAGGGAAAGAAAGAGAGACAATGAGAAAGAGAGAAAAGGAAATATAGTAAGAGTATGGGAGGGAAAGGCAGAAAGAGAGAGAAAGGAAAAGAAAGAAAAAAAAGAGCAAGAGAAAGAGAAAAGGAAAGAGAGAGAGAAATGTTTTCTTACATAATTTATTTTTCCTGGCATTTCAGTCATTAATATGTATATATCTACATTTATATGTCCTTAGTAGTTCAAATGGAGAGAAGCTTTTTGTTATTCTAGTGAAAAAGGATGATAACTTCTATCTTCTATCTATTGTCCTCCCCAAGTTTTCTATGGTATCTGAATGGCCCAGTGAAAGGCGGTGCTTGTGGGGGGTGACCATTTGCCCAGGTTGAAGTAAAGCAATATAATTTCAATCAAACCCAAGTGTTTTAGCCAAGTTCCCTTTCACAGAGAAAGCTGATCTCCCAAGATGAGTGACTGACAAATTGAATCTGGCTCTTTAAAAAAACGACTTGAAGGATATGTCAGCCTTTAGCATATCAGATATTTAACTTATTGAGGACACATCTTCTAGTTGTGCAACAGGGGTCATATTTGTATGATTTATTGGGTGACAGGCTGCCTTTGATTCAGTAACGAAGCCTTTGACTCAAGAGGTGATGCCTTTAATGCCATTTTATTCAAAGATGACATTTAAAAAAAAAACTGGGCTAGAGTTCCTGATTTAATGGCTGATGGGTCTAGCTCAGGGCGAATGAGTCTATTCCCTCAGGCAAGGTATTTACCTCAAACAAGGTATGTATGTAATTTAATAATATAATGCATGTTTCTCCTATAGTTTGTGTAATTGGCATCAATTTATGCCCTGGCTTTCCTTAACCTGAAGGGAACTACCATCTTCCAGTTCCATTATAGGCAAAGTTCGCTAGCAATCCAGGCTGGTGAAACAGTAAAACAAAAGAGTCCAAATGAGGTGATAAAAAGTAGGCTTCCTCGGTGAAAGATTTTCATCAAATGTGATGTGTGGATACAAATGTCCTGTCACCGGAGTTATTGCAGCTTCTGTTCATGGGAGGAATATCCCAAATCCATTTATGTTCCGTATCCTCTCTAGGATTCTACAAGCTTTATAGTTATTTCCCCAGAGCAAGGCCAACTTACCAAAAACACTCTGCTACGTGATTAAAAAAGAAGAGGAGAAGAAAAATCTCAATTTGTTTTCAATATTTCCAATTGCTTCTTAAATATCAGCAGGAGTTTAAAATGAACCTATCGCCAGCCGTGCTTTTAAGGCTGGATAAATAAATAGCAGGAGCCAGTTTTTGAGGAAGAAAAGGAAGCTGCGGTGCTAGTTGCAGTGAGAAGCAGGCCCCATAGTTAAAGCTTAAAGCTTGGGCATTGTGCGTTTTATGTAAAACACAAAACTCTAATGAAAGATTGTAAGATAAGGGCTGGTTTACACATTCAGCCAGATTGCGCAGTCCATATGTCAGGATTCCAAGTAATGCGCCCATAACAAATGGAACTCCGAGGCAAGCAAGTTCCTCAAAGAATTGGTTTATTGGACATATCATATTAGCATAGGCTGGTGAAAACTGACTCTGAATATTCCTGCAGTTTTCACCTAATTAAAAGTAAAAGTTTCTCTCTCTTCCCAAACAGTCAGTCACATGGTCCAATCACTGTCCTGTCCAGCTGCCAGACGACATCGCTCTTCCACTCTCCGGCCACCTGTGGAAATGTCCTTGGTTCCCAGGAGAAAGTATTTTGTTTTGACTACAATCCCCCTATCTCTATTCCCCCCTTCCTATCGCTCAGCTCCAGTGTGGCAACACTGAAGCCTCAAAATGTCCTCGGTCAGGTCAGCTTCAGGGTTGACACCACTCTTTAAAACTGCAAGCCATGTTTCTCATAGCCTTCATCAATGCATTTCTTTTAGTTTGCAGGAAACTGAGCTCATCAGTGCAACAGCTTTCCTGAGCTACCTGTTTTCTACATGCTGCTGGTTTTCTAGAGAACCCATTCAACCATGCAATGATGTTATTTATAATCCAAAATAATCTGTATTTCAATTTACAGTTTAATTGGTTGGGGACAGACCAGCTGTCTCAGTAATGCAGTGTTTTTCATTCTTGGCTGAGGAATTCTGGGAGTTGAAGTCCACACCTCTTAGAGTTGCCAAAGTGGAGAAAAACTGCAGTAGTGGCTCAAAAAGGGTGAACATTCTCAGGACTTGAGGGTATCAATCAATCATCATCATTTTTTATTTGTTGTGCTATTGTTATTACAGGTTTTGATTCTGTGAGTGCATTTGCATTGCACTCTTAAGCTGCTTCTGATCTCAAAGCTGGCTTAAGAAAAACTTATCTGGATGGACAGACTTTGGCAGCCATTGGCAAGGGCCAGACTGTAGAAAACCAGGTCCTATCATTGTCCAGTTTCCTTCCTACTTTTTTATTCCATGAAAGCAAATGCCAATTTTGAGTAGGTCTAACTGAAATACATATTTCGATATGTGCATCCACACATACAAATGCCCACATCCACACATGATAAATATATATTTTTAGAGAAAGAATAAGCTTCAAAATACACATGCATGCAGGAATAGCAATCCGTTTTACAAATTCTGTTCAGGCATTTCCCATCTTTTCCCACAGAAAAGTCTTGTAGCTTATGGTTCTCTAAGGGTGAAATGCATCAGCCTTAAATAACTGGAAAAACAATGAAGAAACAATGCATTGGTGGCCTTAAAATTAAAAGGCAATGGGAAAAGTCAATAAACTCAGGAAAAGAAAAATAGTAGTTAAAAAAAAGGAGTTCCTGATGAGTTCTAAACCTGTAGAGATCTGTATGTTAAGCAAGTGCTGTAACCACTATTGCTTGAGAAAAACATGCAAGTTCTTGTCTCTGTGCTGTAGCCAATTAAGATGCAGGGAGTGACCTACAGCAAAGTATAACATCACAGGCCAATCGGATAGCCACGTTTGAGTCCTCCTAAGCCAGAGCAGGAAAACAGTTGGCTGGAAGTAGAAGATAACAACAGTTGTTCCTTTCCTCCTAACACTATTGGTGGCCCAATGGGATATCTTAGCTGTGCAGCTACATCCCATGAATTGTGGATTTTTTGATGGGGTAGTCTTATTTGTTTGTTTGTTTGTTTAGTTAGTAGTTCGTATTTAGTTATCTGTGGAGGCATTGCTCTAATTGTTTTTCTTCACTGTAGGCATTTTCTTGCATGCTGCATTGTGGTGTGCTGAATGATTGGGTGGCATATAGATTTAATAAACAAATCAATCAAGTGTTCTCCTTGAAAGTCAGCCAGAGCAGAAATAAACCTTTAGAGGGGTGAGTCAAAAATAAAACAACAACCAAGATATTTTGCCCCCAGCAGTGGAAATGAAATAGTCATTGTGTTGTTTAGCGCCAATCCAGAGGTGTGTCCATCGGATATGGTCAAAAAAGTCAAGACAGCAGCCTTCCCTACGGTAACTGAAGCTCTTGCCATCTTTTCTCCCCTCGACTTTCTTTTTTAGAGTCGCAGCTGTCTATGTTTATAAGGTCATTTTGTTGCCCATTTTCAACATCTGTATTCCTATCGTTTTTGTTTATGTTTTCATGCTCGGGTAGAATCCAAATAGTCTAAAATGGACTGTCTGTATTTATTTGCCTGGAAACTTTTCTCTTTCCAAGAAAGACGCTGAATTAATTATCCTGCATCAAGGCTTCCCCAACCAGTTCGCAGCCAGAGGTGTTCGACCACAACTCCCATAATGACCAACTGACTAGTCTTTGACATTGTCTCCCTTCAGAATTATTTATTTCCCATTGCAGATGTTGCAGGGTTTTTAATCTTGATTTATTTTGATTTAGTTTGTGTAATTTATTGATTACATAAAATAAATAAGCCGAGGGCTGAACTCCACCCTCCAGAAACTCTAAAACCACTTCCTCGTGGCTTTTCTTCCTAACTGTAATTGTAACATGCACAATCCTAATAGCTAGATTTTTAAAAAGTGCATAGTTCTAGGTTGATAGAAAACAGACTTCAAATCAAAAAGTCTGTCTCTCAGAAAACCTTGTTTTTTTACTTTATTATTTCAGGCTGCATCTAGAAATGTGCTGCATTTTTAAACAGTACCTCGAAAAACTTTTTTTTTCCTTTCCTATCACCTTTTTTTCTTTCTGGACTAAAGTACTAATATCTTTCCAAATAAGGAATCATCTTCTTTTAAAAAAAACATTAATGTACTCTTCCTCCAAGCTAATGGGCATTTTAAAGGACACCTTTTCCTTTAATTTATTGTAATCAAAAATTGCTTCTTACAGCAATTTAAGGTCCTGTTGGCCTCCTCAGGTTTTATTTTAAGAGTAATAACATTCTTAATAATGGTCAAGATAAGCATCTTAATGGTCTTTACTTAGCCCTCTATCTACTTTACTCAAGTAAAATTAAATGAACAAACTGCTAGTAATAAGGAAGGGACAGAAATTGGCTCATATTGATGATGTCAGATGATAAATTCAGCTGTAGTTAGGTGCTATTTGGGAGAATAACAGGATCTGTGGTTAGCTGGGACAAAGCTCTCCATAAATATGCTGGATTTCTTGGCGAATCATAAGAACTTATACATGGCATGGTAAAAAGAAAAACCACCTTTTTGGAAATATGATGGCATTCTTAGAATTAAGGCCCTGGAAAATACCAGCCCTTGGAGAGAAGAGCAGTGGTGGGATTCAGCCAGTTCACACCACTGCGGGAGAAGCAGATGTCTTTGAGCAGTTTGGTGAACTGGTTGTTGGAAGAAATCATTAAAGCAGAGAACCGTTGTTAAATTATTTGAATCCCACTACCAGAGAAGAGTATGTGCAAACTGCAATGCAATGAGAGATGAAGGCTGTGACTGACTGGAATGATGATAGCCATCTGCTTTGAGGGACATAAGAAGGCTCCAGTCAGGAAATAGGCCTGAATGGAAGTGGAAAATGCAGGCATGGAGTGGACTGGGAATATAAGAAGAATGATATCCTTAGTTCCTGCACTGAAAAACAGCAAGTGGTCCGTTTTGACAATGGGCCATGCAGAAAGTGTGGACACAGAAGAGAGACCAGGTTGGTAGCTTTCACAAATCTTACAACAACCCAGAGGCCTCCTTTTTTTCTCCCTAGAAATTCCACTGAAACATATTATACATTTATACCTGGTTTGATGGGCCTACATCTGGAGGTGATAAAATATTCAAGTTCTGAGTCCAACGCAGTCACATTTGACTTCAGAAGTGCAAAGCTCTAAAATGGTGGAGATTGATAAAAAGAAATTTGAAAATGAGAGTGAAGAGGATCTGTTCTCTTCACAATGCCTGGAAATCATTCAAAACCAATAGAACCTTAGCCAGAATTCATAACTCCCGGCAGGAAAGATACTACATATAAGATGAGAACAGAGGGGCTAATGAGAGCAGCAGCAAAGAAATAGAAGTACTATTAGGAGCACGGGCCAAGGAACATTAAGACAATCAACAAATAATTCTCCAAATATATTAAGAAGAGTGTTAGATTGGGTAATGGATAGGCACACACAGGCTTAACGGTAACAACAGCTCTTTATTAAGTACAACAAGTGAGAACAATCCAGCGAAGGTTGAGTCTAACAGCAGGCGTTTTATAGGGAGCTGTCAGACCCTTCGACCAATAGGATTAAACCTCTGTTCCTGCCGGAACAGAGGACCTTGGTGGAAACCACTGTAGTTAGAGCAAGTATCTAACAAAGAGGAATACAATTATGGAATCCATTGGGTTATTAGATGTCCAGAGTATTAAATTATTAACTAAACAAAGTCAGGAAAACAGTTTCTTTACTTTTGTTTCAGTGGGACAGATACTCATACCTTAACTGGTGGTATTTTCAGGAGAAAGCTTGGAAAAATAAAAACTGATAGAAGAACCTGTGAACCAAAATGACACAAATCTAAAAATAAATAAATCCTCAGGTACTGATAGCATCCACCCAAGAGTTCCTAAAGACCTTAAATATGAAGTTTCTGTCCTTTCCCTAAAAATATACAATTTGCTTTAACTTTAGTCTCTGTTCCCTAATACTGGAAAACAGCCACTGTGACTCCAATATTTAAAAGGGGTTGAGAGGCATAAAGAAAACTTTCATTTTCTTTAAATAAAATCATTGTAATAGTTGTTCTGACAAAATGATTAGAAGTATTATAAAAATAAAAATATATAAAATGAGTTTTTTTGAAATGGTGACAAGGTTGCTTCTGCAAAAGTAGGTCTTGTCCAGGGGTGGGTTGCTGTACTGGTTGGTAGTGGTTCGCTTTGCGTACGCGCATGCCACACATTGCTTACGCATGTGCAGTGGACTATAAATTGTTGTGCATGTGCAGAAACATGCTGGCAACGGCAGAAGACACCGGGGAACCAGTTCGGTGGCGTGGCTGGCCTCAGTCGCTGCTGGATTTGCAACCCAGGCCAAATCACCACTACCAGTTCAGCTGAACCGGGCCGAACCAGGAACAACCCACCTCTGGTCTTGTCCCATTAAGCTTCTGGATTTTTTTGGAGAGTGTCAACAAGAACACAGACAAAGATAACTCCCGAAGGTATTATCTATTGCACGGGTGTCAAACTCGATTACGTCACATGACATCATGTGATGTATTTGGCTTTGCGGAGCCTGGGTGAGTGCGGCCTGTGTGTGATGTATCCAGCCCACAGGCCGCCAGTTTGACACCCTGGCTTTGGATATTGTAATTATTCGGGAGGACTTAGAGCCGAGGGAGTCTACTGTGCCACAGACGTCCGGATGTGAATCCCTTGTTGTGAAATGGGGGCCTGGGAGACAGTTGGGCCTGCTGATAGTATACCTGGCTCCTCCCTATACATCAGCGGCCCTGCCCGAACTCCTCGAGCTGATCGCATCGGTGGCGGTTGAGACCCCCAAACTTTTAGTGATGGGGGATTTTAACCTGCCTTCGATGGGAGAAGCATCAGAGGGGGTTCGGGAGTTCATGGCTTCCATGACAGCCATGGACCTGACTCAAATGATCCAGGGCCCGACACACGAGGGAGGACACACTCTGGACCTTGTTTTTGTTTCTGGCCAGTGGTTGAGTGATCTGGGAGGAGGGGACTTAACCATCACTCCCCTGTCATGGTCAGATCACTCACTCCTTCGTCTTGACTTCCCTGGTGCTACCTCCCGCTGCGGGGAGGCGGAACCGGAAAGTTCCAGATGGTTCTGCCCCAGGCGCCTGATGGAACCTGATAGGTTCCAGACGGAGCTTGGGCCACCTCCTGTAACCTTGACCCGCCCCCGGGTAGAGGACCTGGTAGTTGCGTGGAATAATGCAACTACCGGGGCCTTGAACCGGGTGGCGCCTTTGCGGCCTCTCCGGCGGCAACGATCCACCCTAGCCCCTTGGTTTACCGAGGAGCTAAGGGTGATGAAGTGCCGCAAGAGACGTCTAGAGAGTCGTTGGAGATCCTCTCGCTCCGAATTTGATCGAACACAGGCACGAGCCCATTTAAGGACGTACCTTGTGGCATTGAGAGTGGTCAAACGCCAATATTGTGCCACTCTCATTGCATCCGCGGAGAACCGCCCTGCCGCCCTGTTTCGGGTGTCCCGCTCCCTCTTGTTTCAGAGGCCGCGGGAGGCCCCCCTACAGGGCAGGGCAGAGGAATTTGGTAAATATCTGCAGGATAAAATCGCTCAAATCCGGAAAGATTGGGTTCCTGTCAGTGATCCAATGGAGACGTCCATGGCGAGTCTTGAGGTATCGATCTGGGAGGAGTTTGACTTGGTTGCCATCGAGGATTTGGACAGATTGCGTGGACGACTGCGACCCACCACATGTTTATTGGACCCGTGCCCCTCCTGGCTTGTACTGGCATCCTGGGAGGTCACACGAGACTGGCTCCTGGGCCTAGTGAATGCTTCGCTGAGCGAGGGGTCTCTCCCGGCCGCCTTGAAAGAGGCGGTGGTGAGACCCTTGCTCAAGAAGCCTTCCCTGGACCCTTTGGAGCTGGCCAATTATCGTCCCATCTCCAACCTTCCCTTTTTGGCGAAGGTTGTAGAGAGTGTGGTGGCCTACCAGTTTCCACGACATCTGGAGGAAAATGATTATCTAGACCCGCGCCAGTCCGGCTTCCGCCCCGGTCACAGCACGGAGACGGCCTTGGTCGCGTTGGTGGATGATCTCTGGAGGGCCAGAGACAGAGGTTGTTCCTCTATCCTGGTCCTATTAGACCTCTCGGCGGCTTTTGATACCATCGACCATGGTATCCTGCTGCGCCAGCTGGAGGGGTTGGGGGTCCGGGGCACCGTTTTGCGGTGGTTCGGCTCCTACCTTTCTGACCGGACGCAGCGTGTGTTGGCAGGAGAAGAGAGGTCGACCCTACGCCCCCTTACTTGTGGGGTGCCACAGGGGTCGGTCCTCTCTCCACTCCTCTTCAACACATATATGAAGCCGCTGGGTGAGATCATCCGTGGTTTCGGGGTGGGATACCATCTGTACGCTGATGATACTCAGCTGTACTTTTCCACCCCGAACCACCCCAACGAGGCCATCGAAGTGATGTCCCGGTGTGTGGAAGCCGTACGGATCTGGATGGATGACAACCGACTCAAGCTCAACCCCTCCAAGACGGAGTGGCTGTGGGTACCAGCTCCCCGGTTCAGCCAATTAATTCCATCATTGGCCATTGGGGGCATTCAACTTGCCCCCGTGGAGCGGGCGCGCAATTTGGGCGTCCTCCTGGATGCCCGGCTGTCCATGGATGACCATGTGACAGCCGTGGCAAGGGGGGCGTTCCACCAGGTTCGCCTGGTGCGCCAATTGCGCCCCCTACTGGACCGGGACGCCTTACGCACAGTCACTCATGCGCTGGTGACGTCCCGCTTGGACTACTGTAACGCTCTCTACATGGGGCTTCCCTTGAAATGCACCCGGAGGCTACAGTTGGTCCAGAACGCAGCCGCGCGGGTAATTATGGGGAGTACTAGGTACTCCCATGTGACACCGTTCCTGCGCGAGCTGCACTGGCTTCCTGTGGTCTATCGGGTGCGTTTCAAGGTTTTGATAATAATCTTTAAAGCGCTCCATGGCTCAGGACCTAGTTACTTGCGGGATCGTATTCTGCCCCATACATCCCTGCGACCAATCCGCTCGCACAGAGAGGGCCTCCTCCAGGTGCCGTCCACTAGACAGTGTCGGGGGGCGGCGCCTAGGAGTAGAGCCTTCTCTGTGGCGGGCCCAGCCCTGTGGAATGACCTCCCTCCGGATATTAGGAATACCTCTGACCTCCGCTCCTTTCGTATTAAGCTTAAGACCCACCTATTCCAAGCAGCTGGCCTGGCTTAACTTTGATTTAACCATATCGCTCCTGACGGGTTTTTATTTGGGTATTTTAATTATATTTAATTATCTAGGGGTTTTTAAATACTGTATTTTAATTGTTTTATTTGTCAGCCGACCTCCTCCTTGTGTATGTCTCGGTATATGTCTCTGTTATATGTTTGTTTTGTCCACATATTTATTTCATATGTTTCGTTGTACGCCGCCCCGAGTCCTTCGGGAGAGGGTGCGGCTAAGAAATAAATATTTATTATTATTATTATATATTGGGTTTTGAAAAAGCCTGTGACAAAAACTCTTAGGAAGGCTTCTAAGCAAACTTGGCTTCCATGAGCTAAGAACCTAGGAACTCTTATGGATTGGCAATTGGGTAAAAATTGAGAAACACAAAGCCGGAATAAATGGGAGTTTCCTACACTAGTGACATACACAACACTGGATTTTCGTGGGGCTGATGTTAATATTAATAATTAATAGTTGCTACTGCCACCTGAATCACAAGTTGGTGCTAGGCAACTGAGAGTGAAAGGAATTATTGAATTGTAGTCCAGCCTTGAGAATTATGTGGTAAATACTGGACTGTGGACCTGATTCAGTTGAGTTCTTAAGTACTTCTGTCTTCAGAAACATGGAGATATCAAAGAGAGTATACAGCAGTTGTGACTTCTTTCTTTATCCTTTATCTATCCTGGTCCTATTAGACCTCTCGGCGGCTTTTGATACCATCGACCATGGTATCCTGCTGCGCCGGCTGGAGGGGTTGGGGGCTCGGGGCACCGTTTTGCGGTGGTTCGGCTCCTACCTTTCTGGCTGGACGCAGCGTGTGTTGGCAGGGGAGGAGAGGTCGACCCTACGCCCCCTTACTTGTGGGGTACCACAGGGGTCGGTCCTCTCACCACTCCTGTTCAACACATATATGAAGCCGCTGGGTGAGATCATCCGTGGTTTCGGGGTGGGATACCATCTGTACGCTGATGATACTCAGCTGTACTTTTCCACCCTGAACCACCCCAACGAGGCCATCGAAGTGATGTCCCGGTGTGTGGAAGCCGTACGGATCTGGATGGATGACAACCGACTCAAACTCAACCCCTCCAAGACGGAGTCGCTGTGGATACCGGCTCCCCGGTTCAGCCAATTAATTCCATCATTGGCCATCGGGGGCATTCAACTTGCCCCCGTGGAGCGGGCGCGCAATTTGGGCGTCCTCCTGGATGCCCGGCTGTCCATGGATGACCATGTGACAGCCGTGGCAAGGGGGGCGTTCCACCAGGTTCGCCTGGTGCACCAATTGCGCCCCCTACTGGACCGGGACGCCTTACGCACAGTCACTCATGCGCTGGTGACGTCTCGCTTGGACTACTGTAACGCTCTCTACATGGGGCTTCCCTTGAAATGCACCCGGAGGCTACAGTTGGTCCAGAACGCAGCCGCGCGGGTAATTATGGGGAGTACTAGGTACTCCCATGTGACACCGTTCCTGCGCGAGCTGCACTGGCTTCCTGTGGTCTATCGGGTGCGTTTCAAGGTTTTGATAACAATCTTTAAAGCGCTCCATGGCTCAGGACCTAGTTACTTGCGGGATCGTATTCTGCCCCATACATCCCTGCGACCAATCCGCTCGCACAGAGAGGGCCTCCTCCAGGTGCCGTCCACCAGACAGTGTCGAGGGGCGGCGCCTAGGAGTAGAGCCTTCTCTGTGGCGGGCCCAGCCCTGTGGAATGACCTCCCTCCGGATATTAGGAATACCTCTGACCTCCGCTCCTTTCGTATAAAGCTCAAGACCCACCTATTCCAAGTAGCTGGCCTGGCTCAACTTTGATCTAACTATATCGCTCCTGACGGGTTTTTATTTGGGTATTTTAATTGCATTTAATTACTTAGGGGTTTCTAAACACTGTATTTTATTGTTTTTATTCATTAGCCGACCTCCTCCTTGTACATGTCTTGATATATGTTTTTGTAATATGTATGTCTTGTCTATATATTTATTTCATATGTTTTACTGTACGCCGCCCCGAGTCCTTCGGGAGAGGGTGCGGCTAAGAAATAAATATTTATTATTATTATTATTATTATTATCACTGCACACATTTCAATGGGGCATGGCTCCCATTTTGAGGGTCAACATTAAAGCCTACCCTGCCCTACAGTATGAATGGGGCTGATGTGAGAAGTGCATTTTCACTGAAATACATTGTAAACATGTTTAGGTATTGAACTAAAATTCAGCATGGAAAGCAATTTATTGTTATTAGTAATATTTATTTCTCATGGTTTGGTTGTTTTAATGTTGTAAGTTGCCCACGATCCCCTGGGGCAAGATGGGCAGTAAAAACATTTAATACATTAATAAATAAATTAAATAATCACACTCAAATATCTCTTTTGAGAAAGGAGGAGGTAGTGGAAGAATATTGTTTACATTTTTAATCATGTCGTTCTAGACACTCCCAAATAAGCCATAAAAGGAAACTATTGCATTATAGAAAACCATTTATTTACGAGAACATATGTGATAGAAAATACACCCTTCAAGTGAAGCTAAATATTCTGAATAATGTATTTATTGCTATCTTCTCCATTTTAAACAATTGTCATCATCATCATCATCACATAGTAGTAGATATCATTGTTTCTCTGCAATTGAACAAAATTTTGGTTTTAGATCTTTTCTGGGACCCAAAGAAGGATTGCAAACATGAAAAGCATTCAGAAAAAAATGGACTTCCCCCTTTCTTCTTGAAATAAATATGACTTTTGGATGGAACGAAACGAAATTAAGGATGGGAAAGAACATTCAAAGTAAGTGTTGAATTTTGCATGACATCCAAGTTTTTTTCTCCCTTTGGGGGAGTTTTACTAAAGCTTCAAAGTTCCATTCTTGGAGAAGCAGAAGGTGGGGGTGGGGAAGAGTTTCTTCACCTTTTGATCTAAAACCTCACAACAGGAATACATCTGCTGCTAAGCTGGGCTGTAAATATCTTTAATTTTTATACTTCATCTAAAGGGAGCTGTTAAAATTGGTTTTACCAGGTGATAACTTTTTAGAATAGAAGATTCCATTTCTGAAACTGATCTCAGTGTGATATATCATTTCACCATAATAAGCCTTCCTGTAACACTAGCCTTCCTTCCTCCCTCTCTCTCTTTCTCCCTTTCTCCCTTCCTTCCCCTTTCCCTTTCTCTTCCCCTTCCTTTTTCCTTTCCCCATCTCCCCTCCCTTCCCCTTCTTTCCTTCCTCCCCTCCCTCCCACTTCCGCCTCCTTCTTTCCTTCCTCCCTCCCTCCCTCTGCTCCCTCATTCCCCTCCTTCCCTTCCCCTTCCCTCCCTCCTTCCTTCCTCTCTCCCTCCCCTCCCTCCACTACTCTCCCTCCCTCCCTTCCCCTTCTTCCCTTTCTCTCCTCCTTCCTCCCCTCCCTCCCTTCTCTCCCTCCCTCCCTTTTAAAAAATCCATTGTGGCTTTTTGGATTTGCAATTCTTGTCATTTTATTAAGAAAAAAAGGGAGAGGGTGCAGAAAAAAAACACTTGAAGAAAGTTATCTTTCTTTTGGTCCTTCTTTCTTTTCTATTTATCTGACATCAAGATATCTTTCAACCTCAAGCCAGATGTGTTCCTCTCCCGGAGAAACAGTGTCTGAAGTTGTTCAAAGGTATTCCTTCTTTCTCTTCCATTGAAAGAAGATCCCTTTTCCAAAAGCCTGCAAGTAGGTCCTGTAAGTGAGGTAGCCATTTTAACATTTTAGCATTTGGAGTTTAGTCGATCAACCCTTGGCCGCTGGTTCAACCTGCCCCTTTGCAGGTTCACATTGCCAAACCAGCAGGATGATTTAATGTATTTTTTTTAAAAAACAGAGTTGGAAGTGATATGAAAGATCATTAAGGATCCATCTTTTCTCGTCTCTCATTTTCCAGAATGCTCTCACTATTTAGCAGGCTTTGAAACCAGAAGAAAAATCTCCATTTGAGCACAGAGGCAGGAAAGATTTCACTACGCTGGAAAATGATGCTGGATCTCCTGCAACTCATTTCACCCCCTTCAGAATGACTTCTTATCTCAAGCCCTCCCTTAAAAATCAATACCTGTCTCCTTTTGAGTATTTATTTATTATGTTTACACCCTGCTTCTCTTTAGAAAGCTCAGAGCACATTACAGCAGACTTGAAGATGTGTCTCCTGTAAGTATTATTCTGCTCCACGCTCTCCCAGTTTCCAATACACCAAGCAATGGCTGCTCACAGAATTTGCTGGGCCTAATAAGAGCTAGGTACTCAGTATGAAACACTCCGTCTTTTCCCAAAGGTTTTCCATGCTACAGGTAGTCCTCGACTTATGACCACAGTTGAGTCCAAAATTTCCAGTCCTAACCAGGACAGCTGGGACGTGAATTTTGTCCCAATTTATGACCTTTTGTTGCCATGTTGTTAAGTGAATTGCTGCAGCTGTTAAGTTAATAACACAGGTTGTTAAGTGAATCCGGCTTCCCCCTTATCAGAAGGTCACAAAAGGGGATCACATGACCCCGGGACATAAATGCACGCCAGTTTCCAAGCATCCAAATTTTGATCACATGACCGTGGAATGCTGCAGAGGTCATAAGTGTGACTTGTTTGTCACTTTTTTCAGCCCCATTGCAACATCAAATAATCGCTAAACAAATTGTTGTAAGGCTAGGATTGCATGTACTTTACTACTTATTTTGGCATTTCACCTTTAGCAGGGTGGCTAACAGGATAACAGAGTTAGAAGGGACCCTGGAGGTCTTCTAGTCCAACCCCCCGATGGTAGATTCAATACCAGCTTAGAGTTCAAAGATCAGAAATCACCCTCTAGCATACACTTGGGACCAAGTGGTACATTGCTCATACAAATATTTTTGCCTTTCCTAGGATTTGGGCCACGGCCACATCAGTTACCAATTGTGGGACAGAAGATGATACGTTGCTCTATTCAAATGCCTTTTGGATTGTATAGTGCCGTGATGGCGAACCTATGGCACGCGTGCCACAAGTGGCACGCGGAGCCATTTGTCAGGGCACACGAGGCGCTGCCCTGTCAGCTGGCCAGCGCGCATGCACGCACTGGCCAGCTGAGTTCACCTTTTCAAAAGCTATTTTTCGCCTTCCCCAGGCTCCAGAGGCTTTATATGAGCCTGGGGAGGGCGAAAAGAGCCTCCCCCCCCCGGAGGCTTCAGGGACCGTCCCTGAAGCCTTCGGAGCGCTTAAAATGACCCTCCGAGCAACCCAGAAGTCACTTCCGGTTTGCTCGGAGGGTGGTTTTAAGCACTCCGAAGGCTTCAAGGAAGCCTCCGGACAGTCCCTGAAGCCTCCGGAGGGCCTCCGGGGGGTCGGGGGAGGCTCTTTTCGCCCTCCCCAGGCTCCTATAAAGCCCCTGGAGCCTGGGGAGGGCAAAAAAAATGTAAAAATGGGGGGGGGTCGCGCGTTGTGTGCGCATGCGCACTGGGGGGTCACGCGTTGCATTATGGGTGTGGCACGCCTGCACTCGACCCCCCTGCGCTCCCCCCACTTGTGGCACGCGAGCCAAAAAAGGTTCGCCATCACTGGTATAGTGTATTGGCTGTTTCTGTACTGGGTTGTCCTTCCATCCTTTGACTCTGTGTGGCTGTCAATGTCTTGCACAGGCCAGTTCAAATATGGGCCCAAATATGTCCACTGCATACATGATTTTGAAAGAAAGGAACAAACAAAGGCAGGAGTGGTACAATCATTGTTAAGAATTAAATATTATGGCTTTCTATTGTAAGGACGGTGTAGATTTCACCCTTCATCTTTTGTTTGTTTGTCTTTTCATTTAAGTCCATTTAAGTCTTAATTGTGTTGTCCTACCTATGCATTGTTCTACTTAGCTACTATTTACAGGCAAATAAACATGCTTCTCTAATGTAGTTAAGAATTTTCTTCTAGTGCATAATGCAAAGTTGGATACTTAAGATTGAAATAAGGAAATACATTATTATGTAATTTAAAAAAGATACCTACGCTGATTTATCTATTTCTCTTTGTATTACACATTCTAGCAGTGTAATAAAGTTTTGAAGAGTCCTAGCAGGAAAGAAAGCTGATAGGTCCATGATGGCGAACCTGTGGCACGTGGAGCCATTTATTAGGGCACGTGAGGCGTTGCCCTGTCAGCTGACTTCGGCCTTCATTTTTGGCTGTTTTTCGCCCTCTGGAAGCTTCAGGAAAGCCTCCTGAAGGCTCCGGAGGGCAAAAAAAAAAAAGCCCTATAGGCAAACCAGAAGTCTACCTACAACCTTCCCGTTTGCCTGTACGGGTGTTTTTCGCCCTCTGGAGCTTTTAGGGAATCTTCCAGAGGGCCTCCGGGGGGTGGGGGAAGGCGTTTTCACCCTCCTCAGGCTCCTAGAAAGCCTCTGGAGCTGGGGAAGGCGAAAAACGAGACCATCACATACCAAAAGCGGGAAGGGCAGGGGTTACGCTCATAGAATTATGTGTGTGGGTACCCCCCCCACTTTTGACATGCAATGGGAAAAAGGTTACTCATCACTGTGATAGGTTGATAAAAATTAGTTAATTGGCTACCCAAGCTATACAAATAATATTTCTGATTTCCCTTTCTTTTGAAAGTGTGCATATTCTCATGATGATTAGGCAGGAAAATATTTTCAAAGACCAATACAAAATCCATTTGACTCTACAATTATTTTCTGATTATTAGTCTTTCATAGGACAGCCAGTTCAAACAGTTTCTATAGATTGTTTCCCTACATTGTTCAGCATGACAAAAAGATGTCAGAACCAAGATACTGCAGTAAATCAACATTTGGCAAGAGCTTTTTACTTTCTATCATGTTATAAGTTAATAGGAGGTGAAAAACCCCAATTAAAAAAATATGCAGCTATTAAATCTTTGCAAAAAAATCAGAATTATTCTGTAAGTACTTCTTCCAGCTATCAATTTGGTTAAGCATTACTAAATATCTCACAAAATATAGTTTATTACCTGAAAAAAGTGTTACCAGATTTCTTTCTGTTAGTCTCTACTATGGATTAACATTCAGCAATGCTACCTGCTAAGGAGGCTTAGTGGCCAAATGAAGTTAACATGACCAGAGGGAGTCAAGCTATTGTCCAAAACACCTGAAGGCAGAACAAGAAGCAATGAACGGGGAGAGAAGCAACCTAGAGCAAATGAGAAATTTCCTGACAGAACAATTAATCAGTGAAATGACTTGCATCTAGAAGTTATACTGGAAGTTCTTAAGAAGAGATTGGTCAACCATTTGTCTGGAACGGAATAGAATTTCCTGCCTGGGTAGGGGGTTGGACTAGAAGACCTCCAAGGTCCTTTCCAACTCTTCTCTTCTCCTCTCTTCTATTATACCTGATAGGTATGAAGAACATGATCATCCTGTCCTTCATACCTATCAGGGCCTGGAAAGATGTTGTGGGCATTTTCTTTGGTATTTAAGGTATGTACGTTAATGGTTTTCCCAATAGTGCTTTTTTTCAAAAGGCAACGGGACTTTGTTCTTCCTTGAAAACGTTTTGCTTCTCATCCACGAAGCTTGAAGAAACTGTTTGGATGAGAAGCAAAATGTCTAAAGAAAAACAAAGGAAGTCCAGTTGCCTTTTGAAAAAAGCGATATTTGGAACAACCATGTTGCGGATGACTAAGAATTTCCTCAGACAAGTTAATCGTTTGTTAGCAGTGAATCTGTGGTGTGTCAAAGCCTACAGATCTATCCCTTGGACCAAAAGGTTCTAGAATCATTTCAATTCATCTTATCTTTAATCTACCTTCTGGAATAACAAGGTTGAAATCACAGTAAGAAGAACTGGGGAGCATGTTCACTCTGTTTTTCTTAAAATCTGCCCAACACTTGCTGCTTCCTTTTAAAAGCATCTCTACTTCTGAGGTGCCTGATTTATAGAGATGTAGAACTCAATCTGTTTCAAAGGATATCTGCTGAGAAGAGAACCTCTACTAGCAGGCGCTTTCTGTGATATTTAAATAGAAGAAAATCATCCTCTCAAAACCTTCTTCTGATGCAAGTATAAGGTCTCCCAAGGTGGAATCTGACTTTCCT
The DNA here is from genome assembly GCF_964273705.1 of Natrix helvetica. Classification (NCBI taxonomy): domain Eukaryota; kingdom Metazoa; phylum Chordata; class Lepidosauria; order Squamata; family Natricidae; genus Natrix; species Natrix helvetica. Next base: position 82,402,510 of record NC_138552.1, read on the forward strand.
TCTTTAGTTTTATCACATGGGTTGACCAGCAAATCATTTGGAAGCTAGAATTTGCTTAACGACTGCATGATTTGCATAATGACCACAGCAAAAAGTTTGCAAAATAGGACATGACTCACTTAACAACTGCCTCCCTTAGTGATGAAAGTTCCAGTTCTGATTGTGGTTGTAAGTCAACTACTAGCAGTACCCCCTTCTTATTACCAAACATAAAATTTACAATAAGTTTATTGTCACTTTGAATGCACAAAATGAAATTTCGTTGCATGCAGCTTTCAGAGGGTCTCCACCTCTAATATACACTACATAAACATAGCAGAAGAAATAAATCAATCAATCAATACAAAAGTATGCATATACCCACATCAGTGGTGGGATTCAAAAAAATTTACTACCAATTCTGTGGGCGTGGGTTGGTGGGTGTGGCAGGGGAAGGATACTGTAAAATCTCCATTCCCTCTTCACTCCAGGGGAAGGTTACTGCAAAATCCCCATTTCCTCCCGATCGGCTGGGACTCAGGAGGCAGAGAATAGATGGGGGCGGGGCCAGTCAGTGGTGGTATTTACCGGTTTTCTGAACTACTCAAAATTTCTCCTACCGGTTCTCCAGAACTGGTCAGAACCTGCTGAATACCACCTCTGACCCACATATATTATATGACATGGAGAAACAACACAGAAACTCTGCCAAGTGTAATTTTCCAATTGTCTTAGATATGACTGTAGCTTCCTTGATAGAGAGCAAGACCGACAACTGTACACATATGATGAGGTTGATAAACATGCACAATTTTGCTTATTGGAGATTTGGTTCTACACGAAAATACAGGACAACATGTATATGTTAGAACTTCGGAATTTTCTGGCATGGCAGAACATATGATGTTATTTAAACTGCCAATGTAACACTTGTGAATTGATGGAGAGCTCCACATGTGTTTCTTCAGCAAGCCAGATCAGACCAGGTGGCAAAAATTTAAATGATAGCTGTAAAGGCACATCTGCTTTTCCTGACAGGCTATCAGATGTTAGCACTTTCTCTACTGAAGCAGCAGGATTGGCTCACGTTGTGCACCGGTCGCTTGTAAATTCAGTGTGTTGGTTCCAAGTTTTAAGGGGCGATTTAGAATCACAATTAATGTTTAGATCATTGTTGAAAATGAAGCATAATGTATGTTTGTTTGTTGTATGGCAAGTGGAGAAAAATCAGAATGCGTGTTTGCTTGTTTATACCGAGTCATGGAAAGAATTATGTTTACCCAAAGAATTTCCTCAATTTAGTTGAAAATGTACATTTAAGGCCTCCTTTAATGGGTGGAAGGAAAATCATTTTTAGTTGTGAGGTTCACTGAAAGCAAACCACCTTCTGCACACAATAGTTTCAACCATTGACTGTTTTTGTAGTCCTGGCCACAATCCAGTCCTCTGTCTGAATAACGATACATTCATTCATACAACCAGAGTTGGGGTTAGAGAATATTATATATGGAAAACATTGCCCTTTGAGCAGAAAATGTGCAAGTCCATGTTTAATACTTTTTAAATCTGTAGAAAACAATATGCAGTTGAATGTAATAAGGCTAATAACAGCTGAATGTAATAAAGTTAATAACAGAAATGGAGATAGGCTGCCATTTTGAGCATATTTAGAGAAAGAAATTTTCTAAATTATTGACTTGAAGAAGATTTACATTTAAACAAGAACATTTCATTCCAGAATAGGTTCAGTATGCTATGATAATGCATATATACCATTAAATCCTTTATTTGCAGTTATAAACCAATTTCCCAATAGTTTATTCGTATTTGGAGGGAGGATATATTTGGTGTAAAAGTCATTTTATGCTGTATAACCAGCAATGAGATTTCAGAATGATAAGGTGCTGTGTAGCACGGCCATGTTAGGACTTCAAGGCGGTCCAGACAATTTATTATAAGATTACATTAATAGAATATTGCAAGAGTGAAAATATTTCCTCCCCTCTCTCTCCCATCTTTCTTTTTGCTCTCTAGAAATCCAGGGAGGGCCTGTTCTGTTCTTTCCACGCCTGCTCTCCTTCTGGGAGCTGATGCTTTTTTTTAATGTTCTGGTTGCTGAACCTGAGACTCTTCCTCTTGTCTTCCTACACACCATGACAAGACTTAACTGACACTCTTCAGACTTGTTGGAATCAGAAATCCTCAAATCTCCTGATATTGTCACTTTTTGGCATTCCTCCAATCATGCCTTATTCCTCTAACCCGGTGGTTCTCAACCTGTGGGTCGGGACCCCTTTGGGGGTCGAACGACCCTTTCACAAGGGTCGCTTAAGACCATTGGAAAACACATATTTTCGATGGTCTTAGGAATCGAGACACCAATTTTATGGTTGGGGGTCACCACAACATGGGGAACTGTATTAAAGGGCCACGGCATTGGAAAGTTTGAGAACCACTGCTCTAACCAAAGGCAAAAAGAACTGTGCTATACTATACCAGAGTTCACATGAAGTGTTAGTACCACTTTATAATGCCTTGGTAAAACCACACTTAGAATATTGAATCCAGTTTTGGCTGCTGTGATATAAAAAAAAAAGATGTGGAGACTTTAGAAAGAGTGCAGAGAAGCGCCTCAGGGATGATTAGGGGACTGGAGGCTAAAACATATGAGGAACGGTTGCAGGAATTGTTTAATGAAAAGGAGGACTAGGGGAGACATGATAGCAGTCTTCCAATATCAGAGGGCCTGCCACAAAGAAGAGGGAGAGGAGCAACCTATTTTCCAAAGAACCTGAAGACAGAACAAGAAGCAATGTTTAGAAACTAATCAAGGAAGAACCAGCCTAGAATTTAGGAGAGATTTCCTGACAGTTGGAACAATTAATCAGTGGAATGACTTGCTTCAGAAGTTGCGTGTGCTCCAACAATGGAGGCTTTTAAGAAGAGATTGGCCAACTATTTGTCTGAAATGGTATAGGGTGCGGGTGTCAAACTAAGAGTGTCACATTGCCATCATGTGACACATTACAACGTTTTTTCCTTTCACAGAGCTGGGGTTGGCGTGGCCTCTGTGTGACGCATCCGGCCCAGAGGGCGCCAGTTTGACACTCCTGGTATAGAGCTTCCTGCTTGAGCAGTGAGTTAAACCAGAAAACCTCCAAGGTCCCTTCCAACTTCATCATTCTGTTCTGTTCTATTGTTCTGTTCTGTTCTGTTTTGTTCTGTCCTCTCCAACTCTGTTATTCTGTTATCTGTGAACTCCTTCTCAGTAAAAAATGAAGTCTTATCTTTTTTCCCAAGCCATAGAGAATCACACCAAAATCGCTGTGGATTCCTTCCACACACTGTTTATCTGGAATCACTTTCCATCCCTCTGTTTTTTAGAGAAAGCCTAGAAGAAGGTGTTGCCAAATTATGACTTTCCATCATGATATTATTATCCTGACCTAAACAAGCAAAGATGGGTGGGTACTTCAATACTGAGTATATTTTTACAGGCGTTTTTACAGGACTATTGTAGGAAGCACTACTGAGATGTTTGAGAACTACTGTGCCTTTAATTAAAGTTTCCTGTTTACAGGAGATGCTTCCTTTTGAACACAGAGATGAATGAGGTTACAGATGAACAACTGTTCACTTTCCTTTGAGTAATCTTTCTATTTACTCCTTTATTATCAGGTTTTGTTCCCACAAGAAGGGAGAGGTTTTAATTATTGATTTCCTCCCTGTCCTTTTTAACTCCTATTCTGAAGGAAGCACTTGGAAGACTGTGCTCCATGCCACTTCTACAAAGGCCATTTCATTGGATAATACATGAAATGTGTCTTCCAGACCAAACCCTTGCAGTGCTTCAACAAACTCCACCCTCTGTCTGTCTCTCAGGCCGAACACAAAAGGTGGGACAGAAAAATCTAACCTGAGCTTCCTTTACCCATGGTAGGATTTCATTTCGAGCAAGATGCGAACAAAGAAAGGGTGTTGGCTGCTTGCAATAATGAAAATCCATGACTCGGCTGTGCATTCATAATTATTTTATAAATAAATGTCTGCTGGAGAGCCACATCTGTCTCTTCCAACTGAGCGTATGCCTTTCATTAATGTATCATAGGCTGAATGAAGCTGGCCTGAGTGCTTTGCTTGCAGTTTTTCCCCTTCCCTTCATCATTGTCCATGGATAGGATTTTGTGGTTCAGAAAGAGCTGCGAGCCCACGCTTCTCCACAAGACTGATGGCTCGTCAATAACATTAACCAGCATTATGGGCCGCATCAGTGTAGAACAGAATCAATACCGCCAAGTAAAAAGTCTAATAAGTTGACATGGCCATCCTCAGCAGGGCTCACGTTACAAGAAATGAGTTTTTTTAAGGAATCAGCGTCAGGGCTGCCTATTCACCCCACAGCAAGATGCTTTGACTAAGATTGATTGCTTTTGCCAGCAGGACTGGCTAAGCTGGCAAAAATAAAATATTAATTGAAGATAAAAAGAATAAACAACAGCAACAATGAAAAAGGAAACCTACTGGCCATTGAGAAGGTAGGCAGGCCTGTAGGAGCAGTAGCTTGGTGCATGTTAAAAGTAAGAAGTAAGGAATAAATAAATGCCAAAATAACTCAGAGGGGTGTTTGTGTGTATTCTCTCTCTCTCTCTCTCTCTCTCTCTCTCTCTCTCTCTCTCTCTCTCTCTCTCTCTCTCTCCCTCCCTCCCTCCCTCCCTCCCTCCCTCCTCCCCCTCCTTCTCTCTCTCTCTCTCTCTCTCTCTCTCTCCCTCCCTCTCTCCCTCTTACCCTCCCTCCCCCTCCCCGTCTTCCAGGGCTTTCCTTTTGGGGGTAAGAATCAATTTAAAATAGTGCTGTTTAAGAGCAAATCCAACAGACAGTCTAAAGTTGCTGGGCATTCTAACTTATAGTAGAAATCGGAACTAATAATAATAATAATAGCAGCAACAGATAGAGATCGGTCCCCCTAAAGGAAATTAATTATGTATCTTGTGAGCAATCATTATGAAGTTGTGTTCTCCTCTCTCCTTCTCCCTTGCTTGTTCACCTGGGGGCATGAAATTCATCTTCTGACCAGTTAGGGGTGGGCATGTGTGTCCATGTGAATATTTGTGTAGGCAAGCAGGGAGGGAAAGCATCTGTGTCATTCTGGAAGTCTACCGATTATCCACCCTCACTTTTGGAGAGAAGGCATATCCAAGCAAAAACAGACAAATGAATCTATAGACCTTCAGGATTAAGATGGGGCAGTCTTAAATTCTGAGTTCTTCTTACCTCATAATGACCAGAATGAGAAGTGAATGCTTCTCTTTTTTTAAAAAAATGCACATTTTATATTTGTGTTAGATTATATTTGTTGGTTCATTAGGTCTACTGGAAATAAAATAGCTCAATCTTACTGGGCATGGCCAAGGAAGTTCTCAAGTTACAGATCTTCAATAATGTTTAGGATTTGATGGCACTAATTGGTTACAAGTAGAGGACCCATCAGAATTCAGTTTTATTCAGAATTCAGAGGCCCAATTCAAGCAACACACTAAGTCACATTGTTTGAGTTTGGGTTAATGTGTATAGTATATGGATGTCACCAATGCAGTTTCTAAATAATTGCTTATCACTTAATATGCTTGGCAATCCCATCCAATTGTGGGTTATTTATATTATGATTAAATAAACCATGGGTTAGCTCAGCATGTGAACCCAATCTTCGGGTACAGTATTACATTAGAAAGAAACAACATCATTACAAAATGAGTGATACAATCAACATTCTTTTTAATTTTCATATGACTACAGTTCAAAGCAATGCATCTTTTTTTTTTTGCTAAGTTTTATTGACAGGAGCTTGATTTTCCTCGAAACCCTGTCCATTAGCTTTCCATTTCTACCATATCCAAACAAAACATTCTTGGACTGTGAGAAAGACATGTTTTTTTTTTTACTCTCCCCAAATTTCTCAAACACATTTTGTTGTCTTCTTTTTTGGATAAATATGATTTCAGCTTCATACAATTACATCTTAGACTTTTTGACTGAAATGGATCCAAAAGTGGTTGAGGCAGAAAATCAAATTGTTCCTAAACAGCTTGGATGAAGAGAAAGTGGAAGTAACATGGGGTTCCAATTCTTAAAGAAGGAATGTTTAGCAATGAGATACTCTGATCATGAAAACACTGATCTGTCACATCTATGAGTCTGAATTGTGGAGGAAACACTCAATTTCCTTGCAATCATGGTGTTCATTTTTTCGTATCCTAATTCTTGTTCAGGAAGCAGATGTTGCCCAGAAATATAATGTCCTCTAGAGATGCTGGAGAGATGATACTCTTCGAAAGACAGTTGGAGAACACATCCAATATTTGTTTCCTCTTCATCCTTTTTCTCTTTACTTGTACTTCAGTTACTTGTATTCAATGGAATATTTTGTGAGTAATTCATGAAACTAGCATACAATTTTTTCCTTCCTTCCTTCCTTCCTTCCTTCCTTCCTTCCTTCCTTCCTGCCTGCCTGCCTGCCTGCCTGCCTGCCTTCCTGCCTTCCTGCCTTCCTGCCTTCCTGCCTTCTTCATCTATCTCTCTCTTCTTTCTTTCTCTTTCTTTCCTCTTTTCCTCATTCTTCTTCTTTCTCATTTCCTTTCCCTTTCCCTTTCCCTTTCCCTTTCCCTTTCCCTTTCCCTTTCCCTTTCCCTTTCCCTTTCCCTTTCCCTTTCCCTTTCCCTTTCCCTTTCCCTTTCCCTTTCCCTTTCCCTTCCCCTCCCCTTCCCTTCCTCCTCCCTTCTTTTTCTTTCCTTTCCTTTTTTCTTTCCTGTTCTTTCTTCTTCTTTTTCCTTTCTTTATTTCCTTCCCTTCCCTTCTTTCCTCTTCTTTCTCCTTTCCTTTCTTTTCCTTTCCATTTCCTTTTAGGGGGGAAGGAATTAGATGTTATGATGCAACTTTTGAACCTGAACCCTGATTATTCATCTCCAGCAGCATTGTATCCACTGACATCCTCAATGCTAATGAAGGAATCTCATGAGATGCCATAATTTACAACCTTTCAATCACACTTTAGAAACATCACATTAGATTTTGGAAATGTTAAATACCAATAAAATAGACATTTCTTTTTCAACTTCCACCTGGATAAACTTAAAGAAGAATTTTGATGGCAAATATCACTGCATTTTTCCTTACTTCTCTTCTAAATAGCCCGATCACTTTTTCCACTGTACTTTGAACATTTTTGCCCCATGACTCCAAATAGCGATCACTCTGGGCATGTTGCAGAAAAGTCCAAAAAGTTCTCTGCATTGAGATACAGAGTCTACAATCATCCTCCAACTTTACTGAACACTTTTTACCTCTTCATCTCAAAAGTTCATTGCTTCTTTTAATCTTGTACCAAATATAGACAGCCTTTGGGAGCTCAAGGGAACATCGGAAGCCAGGGGAAGCTTTCAGAAGCATACCTAGCACACACACACAGAGAGAGAGAAAGAGACAGAGAGAGAGAGAAAGAGAGGGAGGGAGGGAGGGAGGGGGAGAGAAAGAGAGGGAGAGAGAGGGAGGGAGGGAGAGAGAAAGAGAGAGAGGGAGAGAGAGGGAGAAAAAAAACCAGCATCTATATCTCCACACTCCTACATAAATTCTCCCTATATATAGATAGGCACACAGGCTATACACCCACACAGAGTCTTCGCCACCAAGAAGATTTCATCCTGAATGAGCAAAACTCTTTTGAACAGCTTATCAGAGCTTCTTAGATCTTTAGCTAATGGAGCCATTGTTTTTTTTAAAAAAACAATGCCCAGTTTCACCACCCATGCCAGCAAGTAGCCAGTTGTGCATTTGTAGTGATATCTTTTCCTACTTCCTATCCTTTGGTTCCCCTTCCTAAGGGAAAGGTTCCCCTCGCACATATCTGCTAGTCCTTCCCTACTCTAGGAAGCGGAGCTCATCTCCATTTCTAAGCCAAAGAGCCAGCACTGTCCAAAGACGTCTCTGTGATCATGTAGCTGGCATGACTAAATGCCAAAGGCACACGGAATACTGTTACCTTCCCACCAAAGGTGGTTCCTATTTTTCTATTTGCATTTTTATGTGCTTTCGAACTGCTAGGTTGGCAGAAGCTGGGATAAGTAATGGGAGTTCACTCCATTATGTGGTGCTAGGGATTCAAACTGATGAATTGTCGACCTTCAGCATCTTAGCCACTTAGCCATCACATCCCCTTCCTACTTGTTTATAATTACTCTGTCCAAGTGCCTCTGGCCTTCAGGATTTTGGCTGGAGCCAGGCCACCTGTCTGTTGCTTCCTCTCACCTCATCTTACCCAGCTATACTCCACCAACTAACATCTACATCAGCCTGTCCTCTCAATAAGTTCACCATGTTAGCACAGGTTGAGAAACACTGTTCTAACAAGAGCCAAGAATGCTATGATTTGATGCTTCAAATGTCATGGCTGCAATAAAGATCACGTTGGTCAGAAAATACTAATCTGTCTAATACTACTTTGGCCTGTTGCTTTGTGTCACTTAGCTTTGTATACTCAGGTAGGTTTTTGAATATTGGCAAATTGCCCTCAAGCTTACAAAAGGCATACCGGATGGCAGGCTCACAGAGGTTTATTTGAGAAAGGAAAAGGCAGTTGTGACTCAGTAAGCACAATCTTGGCTCTTCTAATTCTACTAGGGCAAGCTCTTTTCATTCCTAATGGTGTAGATCCGTGATGGCGAACCTATGGCAAGCGTGCCACTGGTTGCACACTGTGCCCTGCCTGTGGCACACGAGTTGTTGCCCCAGTTCAGCTCTGCCATGCATGCACATGCTTTTCCTGCCAGCCAGCTGGTCGTGGTGTCTCTGCCACGCATGTGCAGGGGAAGGGCATGTGTGGGGGGGTCCGCATGCACATGCAGGGGGTAGGGTGCATGCAGGGGGCAGGGCATGTGCACAGGAGCTACATGTATGCATGGGGAGGTGGCATGCATTGCATTGTGGGGGTTCAGGTGCGCACACATGTTTTGGGCATTCAGCCCAAAAAAGGTTAGCCATCACTGGTGTAGTTCAGTGTTTATCAACCTGGGGAATTCTGAAGTCCACACTTCTTGAAGCTGTTGAGATTGAGAATCACAGACATTAAATATAACCCCTCAGCATCGAATTGAAGGTGCTGGGAGTTGTAGTTCAGCATAGCTGGAGTGCCATTAGCCCTTAGTACTGGCTCCTTAAAAATGGATATGACTGGAGGGTCGTGATAGTTTATATTTCTTATTTCCTGAATAAGCAAAAGGCACTCTGGTGTACAAGCCAACTTCAGAAAACTGCTGGTACTACAAGAATACAATTAAAAGTCGCAGTAAAAATTGACAGATCTTGGTGTGGAAAGCAGAAAGTACATTACAGTCCCAATCAAATGATGAATAAAATACCTTAAATCTTTTACAATTATGGATTAAAATACACTGGACTTAATGACTTAGAATTCAAGCCTGAATATCTACTGCTTATTGTAATAGAATACTTAATCATCATACAATAAAAAAGCTGCTATTGATGTATTTCAGCACATAGGCCATGGAAAACAGAGAGATAAACCTTTTTATCTTTTGTGCCACAAATTGGTTCCTTTTCCATGATGGATTTACAAAATTGCCTTGCTTGTAGTGTGATAGGTGAAGAGACCTCAAGCAACGCTTTCCCAATGTAGGACCTTCAGACAACTAGGGCTGGATTCCCCAAAGTCTCCCTTCAGGTCATGTTCTAACTCTGAGCACTTCACCATAGTCAAAGATGTGCCTGATATGGATTGTGCCTTGCTTTTTGTCACATGCAGAAAATTAACCCTGGGGTTGGTAAGTCGCATAAGATGGGTGCTACATGTTCCCATCACCTCAAAACCTACTTAAGGAAATCAACCAATTTTGGGGCAGAGTTCATAGAATAATATCTTGTGGGTTTGTCATGACTTTTCAGTTAAAAAAAAAAAGTTCCAGGAATTTCTTTCCAGGTCCTCCCACTAAATTTCTCTTTAAATGAAAATGGCAAATGCGCAACAATGGGTCCTTCTCTGGCAGTGGTTTCAAAATATAATTTTGAAAAAAAAGTAGCTTTTCTTGCAATTCTTGGAGACAAGATGGCTGCGCGCATGGATGCTGCGGCTGTGCACTCCTTTTTTCAGTGTATAGTGTGGATTGGATTTTTTCCCCTTGATTGAACCCTGTGGGGCAAGGGGCATCTATAGTCGGCAAGCCTTTATTTAGCCTTTGGAAAAGCTGGCCATAACGTCACCCTTCAACATCTCTAGAAGGAGAACACACAGAAGAGCTTAATGAAGTTAAGTTAGTTCCAACTGCCATTCAAGATGGCTGCCCACATGGATGAACCCCGTGGGGCAAGGGGCATCTATGGTCTGCAAGGCTTGTTATAAACTGCATTGAAATGTGAAAAGATGATTACAGACAATTTGATACATTCTCATAAAATACCAGAGGAGCAGTTAGGCCTCTGGGGGAGCCATGGATTACTATCCCTGCAGGCAGCGGAGGAGGAAGAGAAAACAGAGGGACGGGAAGAGAAAGAGAGGATGTAATGCAGGCGTTCTTTTTAAGCTGAGAGAAATTGAAGATATATGTGGAACATCATCCTTGAAGAAATAATAAGGTCCCTCCCCCCCAACATGCTTTCAAAAAACATGAAGACATGGTTTTGCCAGCAGGCGACAGACCCCAGGATACTAAGGAGCCCACCAAGTGGTTAGTCTGATTGTTGTCATCAGGCTATCATTATGCTTTGTCAACCATGAAAGACAGGGAAGGGCTTTTGACTATACAGGTAGTCCTCACTTAGTGACTTCTTGTTCAGCAACCAATCATACAACAGTGCTCAGCAAGAAGACTTATGGCTGGTCCTTGAAGTTGTAGCTGTTGCAGTGTCCCCACAGTCACAGGATCATGGCAACCGGCACACAGTACCAGCACTTGACGACCGGCACACAGTTACAATGGTCACAGCTTCCCACAGTCACATCTTCACCACTTGTGATCTTCACTGCAAGCTTCCAATAAGTCAAGTCAATGAGGCAACCAGCCACCACCTGATATTGTGCTTAATGACTGCACATGATTCCTTAACAACCACAACCTGAACTGTCATTGTACACTGAAGATCGCATTTAATTTCGTTGCATAAGGTGCAATGGCAATAAACTAAACTAAACTAAACTAAACTAAACTCTTTGGTTGGTGTCAGCATAACTATAAACCATCTTCTCTCATCCTAATGCTACTGTTACACGGGTTTCAGAGAGAACAAAATCAAACTCCTTATGTAATTTTGCATTGATTGTGGATTTACCCCTTCTTTTTGTATATATGTCCTAAAGTCATTTGATCTGAGTTGAACATCGAATAAATGCTTTAATAAATGAATAAATAAATACATTGGGGGTCATGTTGGGAAAATTCAGATCCCAAGAAAGAGACTGTACAATGTAGACTTTCCTCCTCAAAAAGTACCAAATAATCCTTTTTAATAACCCCTGCTTAATTGAGATACTTATTTCCGGGGTGTTTTAATTATTGCCGTCAAATAGCTTGATTTTGGGTGGGACTGTGTATTTATTTAATTCAGGATTTTGTTTTGTAGTGGCACAGAACACTTTGGGACTCATTGACCATGTGAAATAGGTGAATTATCTAACTACCGGTATTCATTTTCTTGGTGGTGGGGTGGGGTGGCAAGGCTTCACTTTTTGAACAGGGATGCGAAGGTCAGTCCAGAATGTGGCCTCTGTGTTTCTCTGTGTGTGTGACAGAGGGGGGGGGAGAGGAAAGGGGAGGAGAGGAGAGGGGGGGAAGGGAGGCGAAGAGAGATATTGTGTCTGTGTATGTGTGTAAAAGAGAGAGAGAGATGGAGGGAGGGAGAAAGGGAGGGAGAGCGAGAGCTTGTTTTAGCATCATACAGAGCAGCCTCTGGAACTGTGGAGTAAATTTAAAATGATTCAATATGACCAAGCCACCTATTGATCTTCCAATGAACAGGCTGCTCCTGTAACCTACATCATTTCCTTTAAACACCAGTGAATTCAGGGGAATAAAAATTGCTGGTGGCCAGCCCAGACCCTCTCAGGTGTGGCTTGGTCATCTTGCCTTCTGCTCTTTAGCTAACCGGCTCCATGTTCCCTAGCATGGCATAAGTTCAATACTAGGGAACCATCTCCAAGTTCTCTAGCATTTGCCGATCCCGGGGAAATGCCTGCTCACTATCATTTCTTTTTCCTTTTTCGAGAGAGCTGATAGCTAAAGGTCGCGGGAGAGCCAGGCTATTTTTTAAAAGATCCTCTGAAACAAAACAAAAAAAATCAATGGCGGGACCTAGAATACCATAAGTTATGTTACAGGGCTATGCACCCGTTGTATTCCCATCGGAGACCTATCAATGTGAACTAGCACTGTGGAGAAATCTCTCTGGCTAATCAATACCTTTGTTCATTATGCTGTCGCTGATGAATATGGATAAAGATTGGGCAAGCGTGAGTCAGGTGACTAGGAATAACTCGCCTGGTGAACAATCCATAAGTGTCTCTCTGTGTGTATGTGTGTGTTATTAGTGATCAAACCATCCAATCTGCCCACCCTTTTCTTGAGCATTCTCATATTATTGTTGGCAGATGGACCTTACTCTCATAACAGCTTTATTCAATTAGTAATATTTCATTGAAGCCCCTGACATGAATGAGCAGACAGCAAGGGCTCAGGGCATTTGCATTTATTGGCGAACCAGTTTGGACTCACTTCCAATCTCTCAACACAATCTGGTGGCACCAGCCTATTTTTTAAGGAGTCCCTTCTAATCTCGGTGTGCTCTGAATAAAAGTCTTGGCAGGTTGCACCCCTTTAAGGGCATGATCACCAAATGGTGATGTGCTACACTAGGTAAAAGAATCAAGTGCATGTCTTGTGGAATTGTACTAACACATTTATGGTATTGAATGTCTTAGGATGTAGGTCTTATGTGTCTGAACAGAGATGGTCTTACCCCATAGTACTTTGGTTTTTTTAAAAAAAAATCTATCTGCTATTCAAGCCAACTTCTTTAAAAAAAATAATGCCATCCATCAAGGGCAATCAATATGAGGAAGAACATGTCTATATGTACAGTTGATCTGAACATCCACCTTCCATCGTAATTTGAGTCTAATTGAACTGGCGTGCTACGGCTTTCAGGGCAGCTTCAATGTACAGCGTTGGTGGTAAGACTCCTTAGAACTATTTGAATGGGGTGGGAAATAACTCCCTCCAGGGTTGACGGACATCTGAAATTGAAGTAGACGTCTCATTGTTTCAGTAAATATCCCCTTACTTCAGGCAAACTTTCAGTCCCAAAGTATTTCGAAATTTTGGAAAGTTATCAAGCAATACTGAAAAAAAATCCTGGAAATGGCATCTTCAATAAAGAACAGAACATGTAATTTTTTTAAAGTGCTAGATATAGGAGAAGGAGTGGCAGAGAGGAGGTGGAGTCATAAGAGGAATCAGCAGAGTCACAACCTAAGCACAAACGAACTAAGTCCAAGTCTTCTTGAATCCCATTAACCTTATCTAGTGCCAGAATAATGCTAACCATTAGTTGATTAGAGTTTTGTGCCTACTGCCAACAGTATCTGTGAGGTTCCCATTGTCACTAGAATCAGAAAAGAACAAGATAGTCTGTGAAGTGCCTTGTTTGGTACCACTGTTGACCAACAATCAAGTCCAAGAGGCAGCATTGGAACCTCAACACACTCTTCAGAGCAACTTGAATTTGTTTTCAGAGCTTATATCTTATTTTCCTTCTTCCATTTTGTGCCAGCAGGAACAGTGGTTTCCTGCCACCCCGAAACAATTTGCTTCTCTATAAGCAGGCTCCTTCACCAGTGGCCTTTCTCAGCTGCCTTTTTATTGAGAAGTCATCTTGTTAAAGTTTGCCTGCACTAGAGCAGCCGAGAGCTCCGTTGGCTTTTTCCAAGACAAATTGAAGATCAGCAGATGAGGCCTCCCTTCCCTCATGACAGATGTCAAAGCACACGTCAGAGCGCTCCAGGGACCTTCCAAGGGAAGGCCCACCTTCTAATACTCAATTTCCCCTTCATAGAGATAAACCAGCAATTACGCATCCTTTGATAGTTGATGGCCAAGTCATGAACTTGAAAGGAGACGATTAGTTTGTATCCCTTCAGGGCCACCGCAATAAGGAGCCGAGAGAAACAGGGCTGAGGAAGACAGGGTGTTGTCTGCAGTTAATGTGACACTTTTGTCAGTTGCGGTCATTCGTGTTAGTGGAAGTAATAAAATGACAGGCAAGTTATTAGAAAGATAGGAGATGAAATTGAGCTGAAACTCCTGGCCACTTATCTCATCTTTGTTCTGTTGGGTAATGGGCTGCTATTTGTCACTAACTACACTTGCTGGCTTGATCATATCTAGAACCTGCAGTATTTGTTCCTTGTGGAAAGGACATTAGAATTTGCCACAAAATATACAAAGAAAGAAATTGTGGGGGAGGGAAAAGAGTTGTACAAGTATGTCAGTTAAAATTAACAAAGTTCCTTCCCAATGGATGTGCATATGGATGAAGACAGTATACTTTTCAAAGCTGCTTTGCTTGAGAACCATTCTGATCAAGACATTTGTATCTCCCGTTGTTTCTTGTCCTACCCTCAGGTGCTTTGGAGAATAGTTTGACTCCCTCTTCTTTGTGGCAGCCCCCGAGATATCATGATAGATGTACATGAACTTAATGGCTTATTAGCTTTAGTTTTTTTCACTCCGGAAAGGAAAGCATTTGTAACAATATTGCATGCTCGGTTGATTGCCATTGCCATTGTTATGAGGCACAATTGCAGAAGGCCTCTGATCAGCAGGGGGGCGGGGCGCAGGGGGGGGGGAATGTAGAAGTAACCTGATCAACTTAAGCAGAACTTCTTTTAAAAATGTATTCATAGCACTGCTAATCAAATGGTTCTTTTTCAGCCTCATATGTTATATGCTTACTAGAAGTAAGCCCAGGGCCGGATTTTCCTATAGGCTAACTAGGCTTCAGCCTAGGGCCTCAAGATCAAGAGGGGCCTTTTATTTTTATTTATTATCCGTGCCACATTTTTTATAAAGGTTAGTACCAATTACAACATGTTTCATTTAATATATTGATATATATCACAGTAATGATGTATTGAAATAATGATGTATTTCATGTAATTTACAAACTTAAAAATGGGAGGTGAAAGGGCCCCATAAGTGGAATAGCCTTTCATCTAAATCCGGCCCTGAGTAAACCCTCTTAAATTCAGTGAAATTTATTTTTAAATTGCACAGTATTGCAGCTTCATTTTCCTTCCATTAAATTGTATTTCTTACATTATATTCCCCGCTATTTAACTGTATTTTTAAATATGTGTGCTTGATGTTTAGTACCACTTATGCAAGTAACATGGACTGTTGTGTCTAGGCAAACTCCAACGATTTCTAGGTTTGCTCGGCCCTTATGACAGAAAAGGGCTTTTTAAAAGAGAATAAATGGTAATTTTTTGTGTGCTCCACATTTTTATATGAGTAAATATAAATATACATGGTTTCAGTAAATAGACTCCACGTGTAAACCACCACTTAGTACCGATCTTGGCTTACTACAATGGAGATTGATAAGTATAACTTCTGAATAGATTTAACTTCTGTTAAAAAGATGTAAAGATAGAGGTTAAAAGTTCATGGTCAGTGAAATTATATTAATTATGTTGGAAGCTGAAAAGTTGTTATGTCAATAATATGTAAAATGGTTCAGCCATAAGTATTTGCAATCACCTACCCTTAATCATGAAGTTACCATTGCATTGTGCAATTACTCTTGTTGTACGCCTTGCCTCTCATTTATCTCCATACTTACCATAGCAACTACTGTTTCCCAAGGGGCACAACAGGAACTGATGTTTTGTCCAAATTTCTTATCAAAAACAAAAATGAAAAAGATCTCTCTAACATGAATGCTAAAAACAAAGCTGGAAATACTATGTTCTGAAGTTGGTGAAGGACTATCAACTCTAGGATGGGCTTTTAACCTGGGCAAATCTATTGTGTCCAACAAGCAAAAATGTTAGTAATATTTGTAGGGCTGTGATGCAGAAGAGCCATGGTGGAGAAGAGCTGCGGTGGCTCAGTGGTTAGAATACAGTATTTGCAGGCTAATTCTGCTCATTGCCAGCAGTTTGATTCTGACTGGCTCAAGGTTGACTCAGCCTTCCATCCATCCGAGGTCAGTAAAATGAGAACCCAGATTGTTTTGGGGGGCAATATGCTGAAAACTGCTTAGAGAGGGAAGTCTAAGTAGTATTGCTATAGCAATAGTACTACCTTTCTCTCCACATGGAGAAACTACTGAGGGAATGCTTTAACTGTACATAGAACACAAGACAAGGAACATTCAGTTGGTGGTTAAGGATGTAGGAGCAACCTGGTCAAAGATTTGGATTATGAAATTTTACTTGAAAGCCCATAACTTGTTTTCACATTGATTCAGTGCCTTGCTTTATGCAAGGAGCATAAGTCGAGCATAAAGTGGTATTGGTGTGTTGACATCACATTATTGTCTTTTGCTCTTCCCTTTCTACCTCTGCTTACAATTGGATGACCATATTCTTCTGCAAGCAGTGTATTGTGAATCAGATTGAGAAAGAGACATTACTGCTGGGTCAGAATATTATTGGGTGGCATAATAAATTCAAAGTTCAAATAATTATATTATCTATATTTTCTGGACATTTTAAGAAGACAGATCACTACCTTTCCAGAATTTGACTATTTCTGCCCTGTATAATATTTGGAGAAAAGGGGCATTTGAAAATCAGAAAATTGCGGTCCACAATCAGGCAGATGCCAGAATTAATTGATCAACAAGGAATGGCACATATGTTGCTATAATTTAGTTTAAAAGGGGAAAAAAAAATACAATCACATGCAGCTCCCCATTGTTGGTCTCATTTCCATAGAGATTTATTTCCTGCCAAGGATTCTTACCAGTATTGTAACTCAGAAACCATGAGATAGCAGACACCAAGAGATGTGCTCCTATCCCTTTGATTCCAACTTAATGACCTCTTTGATAAGGACAGCTTCCTCGGAGAGTCATTCCCTACCTCCAGGTAATTGATTTGGAATGCCTAATCACAGAACTGCAATTAAATGGAGCATTAGGTTTACTTTTTCCAAGTAAAATTCTGATTAAAACAAGCAAAGCAAATATTCACTGTCTGGATTCATGCATTCTGCTAAACCATTAAATGGAAGGTAGATTTGGTAATATCCACAGTTTGTTTTAGGCTGCAGCCAATAGATTAAGACTGTTATTGTAGGTTTAATGATTTATAAGGTAGGTTAGCATAAGGCATAAAAGGGGCCACATGATTTGTTTGTGGTTTCCTGGTTTGGTTCTATGCTGAAGCTATTCAATTCACACAATTGTAAAGCAAATGTAGCTAAAAATACAATCACACAAAGGAAGAACTAGGAATGGATTGTTTAACAAACAATGGTTAAAATGAATCAACCCAGAGATTAAGATGCTATGAAACTCAGCTACTAAAAGGCCACTAAACATGCTTAACCCTAGCCTTCATGTCTGAACAGCCAATAGACTATGCACTTAGGGACCTTTATGAAAGCAGTATCATAATCATGTATTAGAGGGACATGATATTTATGATCATGTATTGGATGGATACATATGCCCTATGATGAAATGATCACACAAATGTCACAGCTCCTTTATTTCATAAGAGCAAAGCTTTAACTATGACTTTCTGATTCAAGTGTTGTCATTCTGACAGCTTACTCATAGCTTACTATGGAAGCCACAGTTGGTGTCTAACCATTCTAATATGGTTAGAAGTGTAGGTTATTCTTACACAGGAAAGAAGATGACCATCAGCAAGCTGAATGGACTCAGTTACTGCAATGGAATGTGTAGATGGCCTTGGGGGGATGAGGAAAAGAGATGCTGCCTAGGGAATGATCACACAAGAGAGGGAAGAGCCCCCAGTGCTTAATGGTCAGAGAACAAAAACCTAGAAAGGATCCACCCTAATCAATTAGTTAAAAGTGGGGGTAGGAACTTTGAACATTTAGACTTGCAAGATTTTGCTAATATAGCCTTACAATAAAGTAGATTTATTTAGCTCATCTACTGGTGTTTTCCTGTCCAGTTTACAGAGGACAGCTAATAGTTATATTTGTCAATCCATGCAGCTTGCAAGGCCTGAATAACCAGGTAAGGGAAAGATTGTCATGGAGAAAATCTAGGTGGTTACTAGCAGTCAACCTGAGCTGATCAACCAACATTCTATGCATGTTTCCCTGGGATTAAGTACATATAATTGTTGCTATTAGACTGGCTGAATTATATCTTACATTTATTAGTATACAGAAAAGAATACTTAAAAAAAAGACCTCAAGGTTAATGGTGGATATACAGGCTGTGATGGCAAATCTATGTCCCTCAGCTGTGTTTGCTGGAAATACCCAAAAGCAAATGAAAAGGGTAAACATAAAAATAAAATAAAATAATAAAGTAAAATAAAAGCTAGTCTGATACAGTGGTTAAGACAGCAGGCTAGAAACTAGGAGAATATGAGTTCTAATCTTGCCTTAGGCATAAAAATCAGAGGTGGTATTCAGCAGGTTCTGACCAGTTCTGGAGAACCACTAGCGGTAGTTTGGAGAACTGGTAAGTACCATCTTTGACTGGCCCCGCCCCCATCTATTCTCTGCCTCCTGAGTCCCAGCTGATTGGGAGGGAATGGGGATTTTACAGTATCCTTCCCCTGCCATGCCCACCAAGCCAGCCCACAGAACCGGTAGTAAAAAAATTTGAATCCCATCACTGATGAAAACTGTCTGGATCATTTGGGGCCAGTCACTCTCACAGAGTTGTTTCTGTGCAGAAAATAGGAGGAAGGAGTATTAGGTATGGTCACCACTTTGAGTTACTTATAAAGTAATAAAGGCAGTATGAAAATATAGAAAAGCAACAAACATTATTTTGAAAGGAAATGATAGCCCTGATTAGAAGACATTATTAAATGGAAACAAAAGATTTATGAAGAAACAATGACAATCAGAAATGTACTCAGTGATCAGTGATCCACTACAGCGGATCTACAGTACAGTGATTTACTACAAAACTACTCCCAAGTCTTTAGTTAAAAGAAAAGCATAGATTAGTGGATCCTAAATAGCATTCTAAATATAACAAGACTTTGAGCACTTTTCCAAAATTTCAGATGCGCTCTAGGGAATAATTCAGGCTAGCCACTGAAAATGCTTAGATATTGTTCATGCAAAATGGAAAAACTACTTTAAAATTGTACACCAATCATTAGAGAGCAGGAACTTATTTCTAATTTTGGTTCATGTATACTTCTGTGTGGAATTTCTGTTATTTTTTTTAACCAACCTGTTTCAGTGTATAACCAGAAAGAATGGAATCTTGTGTGATATTTCTCATGTTATTGGCAGCTGGAGCTTTGATAAAAGCCTTCATAAGCAATGAAGTGCTCAAAAACTTAAAAAGATCTTTCAAGGTGGATTTCATTCCCCCAACCATCTTCTAAACTGAATTGGGGAACACAGATTAAACTTCCAGGTATTGTCCTTAGTGCCAATTTGTTGCAACGATTGTTTTTCTTTTTTTTCCTTTCAAAATCAGTCTTAGATATACATTCTTATAATTGCTATTTAACATTTGTCAATTCACATCATTTTTCTCATTTTTCCTGTGCATTAAATTAGTCCGGGTTACAGATTAGAGCATATGTTAGCATCACTCATTTGAAGTTGAGAAGATATACCTTATCACATTAACTTTACTTGCGCGCTTATGAAATTAGCAGAATTGGGTGGAGATCTACCTAGGTAGCTGTGCATTGTTTCTGTGCATCAATTGTTTTATTGCTTTAAACTGTTTTCAATATCTTGATTGCAATATATGTATTTGAATGATAAGCTGCCAACTGTAAGATGACTGAGATGGGCAGCTTTATAAATTGAATGAATAAATACATAAACAGTATAAGTCTTTTTGTGTTTAAATAATTGTTTTTATAAACTGCTCTAGCTCTATTGTTCCATTTTATTATTAAAATACTCATTTTACGTAGTCATAGCCTTAATAGTTGCAATCACCCCATCCTCTAAATACCTTCCTCAACAAATGTGTTTTGGGTATCTTTGTGTAACATAGAATTTAAAACAGTGCTGGTCCTAATAGAAACGTACCTATTTCCTATTTCTCTTTTCCTTTTCAATGAGTCTCATGGCTTTGATTCCCAAATGTTGTTGTCCTGAGCAATGTATCTGCAAGGACTGCCCACAATGTGAGATATGGCAGGTCCTGCCCATTTTTTAGGTGTGTGCAATGCAAGTAACACATAATAAAAAGGGACAGATATTATGATCATGTCCACCATTTGATATTGTTGACAACTGTGCATTTCAGCCTCTCTATTTTCTGGATTAAGTACCATTCGCTGTTTCACTAAAATATTACCACTTTCCATTATGCTCAGGTAGAACGAGCAAATCGTGTTGTTTTGTTCCTGGGGTCTTATTTTTTTCTTTTGACTCATGAATCAGAGGTTTGGGGGTAACAATAAAATCTTTTCAATTACTTTAGGACAATTCCTTATTTTGAGGGGGAAAATGAGTCATAACCAGCCTTAAAAGAACTGGGACAGAACTTGAAACAGGCATTTTTCTGCAGCCCAGTACTGAATTTGCAATTCACCCACCTCTAAACATCAATACCTTGCAAAAGAAAGAGAACGAGCAAGAGAAAATGTTTCACAGAATTTCTGTTTTCCCATGCCTACAAAGGCCTTTGGATATGCACCTCCACAAGCTAGTATGTGAATTGAAGATCACAAAGGTATGACAAATAAGTTTAAACTATATTTTGGTTGATACAAGCAGTCTAGAATTCCCATAGCGCCTTGTCTTCCACTTCAAAATCTTGGGAGACAAGAATGCTAACGTCTAAACCATGTGGTGGTTCTTTTCCAATTCAAAAATGTTCTACCATCCTGTTTCATTTTCTGTAAAAAAACAGATGTCTGTTCGGCTATTTGCTGAATAGGGCCTAGCTGATGATGTTTAAGTTTCCAATCTGTTTTACTAAAGCCATTTGACCTTTATCAGAAACAAATGTAAAATGAGAATGCCGATCAGTGATTTATTCGGGAAAGAATTATTTGTATAACTCAAGCATGTTTTTCATTAAAAATGATATTTATTTATACCATACATACTTCAAAAACAGTGTTTTTTTCTTTTTGTTCCTTAGATACCATTTAGCCATTTGTTTAGGTCTGTTTTGCCTTGTCAATATTTATTCTTGCTTTGTTCTTACTATTTTGATAAGTGTTTGAAAACAGGACAGTGCAGGACAATCATGTAGCACTCCCGAATGTCATTTAGGTTTGAGAAAAATTACACCTTTGCTTTCTCTGTTCCCTTTCACAAGTATACGACACATTATGCAGCATAAAACAAAACAAACCTCTCTCCGTTCAAATTTTTTTTTTAAAAAAAGTAAGACTTTGGAAAAAAAGACAAAGCACAAATGAAAAAAAAATCAAGTCAGCAAAAATTGTGGCGGTTTTGATGTAAACATTTTTTTTTTGATATAAACATACTTTGACGAACTGGTCAGTATTTTTCAAGAGTCTCTATGAATTCTGGAGGTCATGTCAAGACTTACGCTCACTAACTGAAATCAGAGAAATGTGATTTGAAATAAGGCATTTTAATTAAGGAAGCTTTCATCCCCCATTTTCTTTTCTTTTTTAAACACGCATGGAAAATACTGCAACTATTGTTTTTCCTTTGTTGTTAAGGGTAAAAATATAGGTATACAAAGGTACCAAGCTATTTATGATCAAGTTAGGATTTACATTAGCTGTGACTAATTTTTTCCCATGGCTTTAATGGAGTTTGGTCACCACAAACTACTGTATAGTTGGATTGGGGCCAATGAAGAGGAGGAATCGTTTCCTCTAATAAAATTAACAGACTGAGTTATTATACAATCAACAGTGGTTGGAAAGTATGCAATTGGTTCAACTTGAAGGCTGAAAACAAATAACCATTTCTGGTTTTGCAGTCACAGGAGAAACTTCTAAGAAAGAAAAAACATTTTCTGTGCATTAGTAATATACTGCATGGGGGAAATACTCCTTAGGTATCCTTCCAAGAAAGAATTTATTATATGACACATACCATCATGATCTTTGCTGCCGAGCTTGAGCAAATATCATTCCCTCTGTAGGTTGGGGTTAGAGAGGCTGCTAGTGTGGCTTGCCATGCTCAGATAACATGTGTAAACGCCAGAAACAGGAACAACCGAAATGGGTTGGTGTGCAGATTCCTTTCTGGCTTCTTCTTGGATGCCCCTTCCTAACTCCACTGTGATTCTCTCTTTCTGACAAATCGCTTTTGGAAAGTACAAACAACCCAAACATTGAAATTTCCTCTGGATTCCCCCCCACAGCTGTCAGCTTGTCTCTACCAAAGGCTGGTCGCCCAACCAAAACGAACAGCGCATGTCTCCCAAGCTTTAAGTGCTTGTGCCGTCAATGGCTTTTGATTGCTTCTATAAAAACATGCCTTAATCAGTCTATTGCACCTTCCAGTGCGGGCCAGTCAACTCTGCAGAGGCTGGTGGTTCTCTTTGGAAGACAACCACAGCCCAAGTCTTCAGTCAGGAATGCAGGAACATCTTCATTTCAGGAATTTGGAAGCTGTCAAAGTCATGGAGGCGCAAAGGGAATACCACAGAGATGTATGCCTTCCAGGAGCTCACCAACCCCACCCGAGCCTTTTTCTATTGATCTCTTCGGGGGACAGAAGGGGGAAAGGAGAGAAGATTTATAACGCCATTGTCTTCAGAGCTTCAACACACCCTGTAAGTGTGCCGGACGGGTGTGGGTAAACACTCAACAGCATTACATCATACAACTGCATTTCCTGAACGTTGGCAGGGCAATTAGTTTTGGGTGGGGGGAAAGATCAAGAGTGGCTTTGAGAGACCAACAATACAATCTTTTGCAGGCCTCCAAGAGAGGAAGCCCCCCCCACGCTTATTTCCAGGTAAACAGTTGCTGGCTTGCACCACTTTTCTAAAAGTTCATCATCCCTTAGTTGAAGAAATGCCTTCTCCGTTGTCTCTTAATAAGTAGATTTCTGCTCGTTTTTTCCTCCTCTTTTTCATTTTTTAAAAAACAGAACTGTGGCCTTGTTTTGCGAATGTGCATAATTTTTAGGACCTGAGAAATACATTTAGGTATGGTGTTCTGTTGCTCCCCAG
Source organism: Natrix helvetica (assembly GCF_964273705.1). Classification (NCBI taxonomy): domain Eukaryota; kingdom Metazoa; phylum Chordata; class Lepidosauria; order Squamata; family Natricidae; genus Natrix; species Natrix helvetica. The sequence goes on from NC_138552.1 coordinate 82,425,853, forward strand.
TTCCTAGGATTGTTTTTTTTTTTATTTTAAATCTCACTGCCACAACCAGCCGATTCATATATTTTGGTTACTGAAAACTTGTGCAAAGTTGGCAGTTTCGTGTTTAACGCGTAACACGATTTTGTTCAGCATTTGCCTGCCATACTGACCAGACACCACATGGAACAAAGGGTAGGTTTTTTTTCTTTTCTTAATAAGACACTGATAGTATGGCAATACTTTTAAGGGAAAAAAGGGTATGGATATTATTACACATCCCCACATCGTGTAAGAAAAAAGTGCATGACTGGATTTATGTAATCGTAACAAGACCAAAATAAAAACAAAACAAGGAAAACCTGTATCCAATCAGGTGCTCTAAAGCATGCCAGCACCTCCCCTTATGCGTTTCTAGCAGGTAGTTAAAAATGGAACTTGTGTGTTTTCTTCTTTTCTTTAAAAAAATGTGCACTGAAGCTAATATAAATGAATTGAGCTAGCCAGTAAACTATTCCCAACCAACCCCCCACACATCTCACAGCTGGATGTAAATGTAAATGTAAAACAAAAACAAACAAAACCCAAACAAACAAACAAAGAAAAGGTTAAACCACCATCAATCAATACAATTGTTTTACATCATGGGCCTTAGGAGGCTCAATATATACAAGAGTTAACAGCCATGCGTAGTTGACTAACCTCTCAAAGGTTTAAAATACACAAAAACAATTGAAGTTGTCCTTTTTCTCTCTCTTTCTCTCTCTCTCTCTCATTTTAATATCTTTGCAGTGCTTTGTTTTTAGGGGGTTTTCTTTTCTTTTCCTTTCCTCTTCTAAGATTGCAGGCCACAGTCATTGATGGAAGAAACAAGTCTCTTTGGAGATGACCACAAATTTTATAACAAAAGTGAGTTTTAAAAGGTAAGTTCGTTCGTCATTTTTTTCTTTTTAAGCAATGGAAATGTTACCCCAGGTTAAAGATACTATCCCAACCCACATAATATTTTTTTTCTGTTTAAAAAAAAACATAACAAAACCAAGGAACAAAAATTAGGGGGGAAAAGGAGGGGAGGCGGGGGGTGGGGGAAGGAAAGCACCCGGTCTTTTTCTGTTTCGTTTAAAAAAGAAAAAAAAGATATATATTTATATATTTATATTTATATATATTTATAGAAGAGTCTGTAAATGGCAATTTGAAGAAGTATAAGGTCTTACTTTTTGAGTTGGCACTGACCGTGTCCATCTCGGGATTAATCTAGTGAGGTGAAGGGAATGTTTTTATGCAGATTCGGGTTCTGACTGTGCCGATTTCGGCTGCGGACCGAGGAAAACATCATGTTGCATCCAGGGATTTTACACCTGTGCATTTCACGTAAGTGTACCGTCTTGTAATGCACCCTGAGAGTCCCCTTGTTGCTGTACATTTTGTGACAAATGTTGCACATGATACCCCCGTTATTCATGGAAATGCTGTTAAACATGAGAGATCCCGGGACTTCAGCACTCAAGCTGACTCCTAAGGCTGCTGCCTCAGTTTTGTGTGATGATTCCTCGCTGTCGCTGACCCCATCCATGTCATCCAAAAGGATGCCCTCGTCGCTTCCTGCATCTGATTCTCTGGAAGAATGGATGCTACTGCTGGACTGGATGCTGGAGGTGGTGCTCAGATCTAATACCATGTATTCTTCTGACATGCCTCGTCCGTATCCATTCAAGTGGGAGTCCTCGGTACCTGCTGGGGAGGAGGTGTCTTCCCGTAGATCAAAACCCAAATGGGGTGGAGCACCATAGATCTTCATCAAGAATTCATCACGGAGGTCCTTGCTAAGGGAGGGCTGAGAGGAATCCAGTCCCATGTCATCCAGTTCTTTGGTCAATAGTTTACGGTGCAGATTTATATTAGCACTGTGTCTGGGAAAAGAGAGAGCAAAGAGATAGGGAGGGAAAAGAAACATGCAATATGGATTATAGTGCAAACTTTAGCAACAGAATAAAAACCATAACAGACAATGTTCATGCAATAACACAACTGTTGCTCTGGTTCGGACACCATTCCTGTAAATGCAAGGCAAGATGCTGCAAATCCATATAAATTCAATTTCTCCCCCCCCCCCCTCTTTTTGGTATGGTTATCGTACTATGTATCAGGCTAATTGGCAGTGTGATTGATTACTACTTTTCTTTTCAAGAACATGGTGTTATATGAACTAATGGGGAGGATATTCGATGGAATTTCTTTATCAAATCACAGCTCCACTGGTTCCTATTGATACATGTAACCATAGGAACCAACTCAGAACAAAAGGGTAATTAGAAAAGAATTTTAAACTGATTTATCCTCATACCAAGAAGAGGGGGAGTGGAACATAGTACTTATGAACAGGATTCGTTAAAACTGAGTGAAACATTTTTTTAAAATTGTAGGGAAAGAAAAGAGGCTATTTTACAAGGTAGCAATCTATGTGTGGCTTTCTAAGTTACTAAAAAGTTGCTGAGTCATGAGGGGGGAACTTGTTCCTACGTTGACTATATAGCTCATTCCAAATGATCAAAGTCCAGTGGTGGGTCCCTACTGGTTTGGCCCGGTTTGGCCGAACCGGTAGTGGTTTGGCGGCCTGGGTCACTGGAACTGGCAGCGACCTAGGACTGCCACGCCCCCAAACCGGTTCTCTGGGCAGCGCCTTAGATGCCACCATCTTGTTGTCTAGTTCTGCGCATGCGCAGAACAATTTTAATTGCACAGTAGTGCCTGCTGGAACACTCCTCTGCATTCAACTAGTCTTCAGTTCTCAGTATATTTTGTTAGAAAGACATATTAAACGGTGCAAAAATATCCACCTGAAACTTTGACTTGTGCAAGTTCTCTTCTTAACATTATGCATATCATGGGTTATCAGCCATTGTCTCTAGTCCAAATTCTAGCAGTCAGCCTGCACTTGACATTGCATGCCAAGTCACACCATACAATTTGTACAATGCTGGTAAACCCATGCCTTTTTCTAAACCCAACTCTATTTCATCAGAAAACATTTGGAAAGGGAGCAAGGCACTTAGTATCTTACAAACTGGGGCTTCCAGAGTATGAGGTCACCCAGTAAACTGAACCAACATGCACAGTCCCATAAGCAGCAATTGTGTATTACAAAGTAAATTCCTAAACTTTGATGCGGCAGCCAGGATAAATCCTCCAACTTTGCCCTGCAAAGTTGATAGAACTAAAGCAGAGGGCATATATGAATCAGCTGCACATTTACAAAGATCAGGTGTACAACTGACTCATAGAAAAGATTTTAATAAAGAACTTTAAAAAAAAAAACCAGTTTCCAATCCAGCTACAGCTATGCACAAGAATGCTTTCCAGTCTGACAGTGGTTGGCAATATGCATTTCCAATCACATTACAATGTAGATGGAAATGCATGCCTTTATCCTTTCTTCTACAGTAGTTCAAATGCAGATCACACAGAATTTGATGTTTGCTTGATGTTCAGATGGGCACTGGAAAATTGAGGCAGGTTTGGGCTGGGCAGCTACCAACTACTTCTGTACATGGCTGTCCCTTGCAGGATCGGGGTGACTAAGTATCAATAACTAAAGATCAGAGAATTAGATTCCTCACGAATGAAGGTGAATATACATATCCCAGGATAATGTTGCAGGATCCCATCTGGGGTGGTCACCAGAACTAGAGTCTTAGTCTTCCAAACTTTCAAACTGATGCTTTTGGACTTGAGAAACTAAATTTCTGGTCCTGGTGACCAACCCAGATTGGATCCTGCAATTACCGTATTTCCTCTAATAAAGAAGCACTTGGCCTTATTTTAGGGGAGGTCTTATTATTTTTGAGGTGCAGGAGGCTGTGAGCATGGTCACCTCATGGCTGCTGCTGTGTTGCAATATTTTGGGGAACGCTTATTTGGGGGGGGGCTTATTTTCAGGGAAACAAGGTAGATTTCTTTATGTAATTTGCACATTGGCTGTCAAATAATATAACCACTCATTGTGTATCTCTCAACTAGCCATCCCAAAATGTACCCACTTGTGCCATAAAATGAAAGTTATTTTTTCACAGACAAATAAACAGAGGATGCATTGTATTTCATTTATTTTATTTTTTTCACATTTTTGAACCGCCCATTTCTTCGGAGACGGATTTTATATATTGTTAGGATTGATTTAATTCATTAAATGTCGCAGAATAGGCTAACAATCTAGGCTTCTGAGGAAGAAGACAGTTAAGATGGATTGGAAATGAAGGATAGGTAATTTTGGATCCCAAATAAGAGAAAAAGCTACTGAGAGATACATCCAAGGAATAGGGTGGTAAGTGGTGGATAGGAGGAAGGCAACTTTATCCACAAGAGTGAAAGTATCATTTCACATCAAGTACTGCAGCACTGATTTAATTAAAGAAGGGAGTTACACTATCCCCAATGCTGCACTTATGAAGGCTGAGCTTACCTTGGGATAAGTTCAGCTTTCTAATCTTTTGCTAAATCGAGATCGCAAAAGGAGGAGGAAGGCAGAGACAGAGAGAGAAGAAGGGAAGGCGGGAGGGAGATAGAAAGAAAGAGACAGAGAGAAAAAGAAAGAGAACAAATTCACATTCCAATCCAGTCACATCTGGTTTTTAAAAAAATGAAAAGAAAATCTTTAAACAATAAAATACAGGCTAAAAATGCTTTGGCTGTGAGATCACTTTCTGTCACCCATCATCTCACTTACACTGTTGTCCTGATGGTTGCTGGACCAACCACACAATCTAAAGCCATAAATCAAATCAGACGGGGGGGGGGGGGGAAGCAAATATGCGTTGCCCACATTTTTCTTCTGAACAGATTCATGCAGGGTTCACATACATAAACGATCAAGAGAGGGACAGCCGAACAGCCCTTTCAGCAAAGGAATTTCTTGCCCATTTGTCACATGATAAAGAACTCAAAGGAAACCTCTCTAAGTAAACATAGGAAGCATTTTGCTGTGAACATCTGAATATGGACTGTATTGCCAATTATAGGATGTGTTCAACAGCACAGCACTGTGTTACATTTATGAAATGTGTTTCCTCCTCTGAAGGCATCATGGAGTGGTTTCTCCATGTACAAACCACAATGCATAGTTTCTTGCCATGGCAACATAATTCCCCCCCCCCCCGAATAAAATCAATTTGTTGCACATTGACAACTACTACACCCAAATACCTTCCCAGTTGTTATATTTGTAACCTGGATTGTCTCTAGAGAAGCGCAAGACAATATTTTAGCTTCACAGGTACATTGAATAAACCATAAGCAAATAAACAAAACAAATTAAAAAGTCGCATAAAAGTTATACCCAGATCCTCTGAACTGTACTTTACCAACCCCATTTATGCCAGGTTTACACTGAGATTGGGGGATTTGCCAAATGGTTTCGAGAGCTAAGTGATGAACTGAATTTAGATTTCCCACAATCACATTTGTAACTCACTGCAGGACATGAGCTCTGCTGTGGACTACATGAAACCAGTGGTGGGATTCAGCCAGTTTGCACCTATTTGGGAGAAGCAGTTGTTGGAAGAAATCTCCTTTTGTTTTTTTCCACTTTACAGGGCTAATCCTGTAAGGAAGGCAGGAAGGAAACATTTTGGTGTTGTTTCTAGCCTCATCTTAATAATAATAATAATAATAATAAATTTGGATTTATTAGCCGCTCCCTTTCCGGGCAGGACTCGGGGCGGCGTACACTAAGACATATATAAACATACATATATACAAAGACAAACATGCACGGAGGAGGTAATAGGTTAAAACATTTAGACAAATTAAAACCATTAACATGCCCCGTTTAATAAAAACCCAATATACAATAAAAAATTTAAAATTTAAAAAAAGACAGTCAGGAGGAATATGAAAAAATTACGGTTGAGCCAGGCCGGATAATTGAAAGAGGTGGGTCTTCAACTGTACACGGAAGGAGCGGAGATCGGAAATAATCCTGATGTCACGGGGGAGGTCATTCCACAGGGCTGGGCCCATCACAGAGAAGGCTCTGCTCCTGGATGTCGCCCCCCGACACTGTTTGGCGGACGGCACCCGGAGAAGTCCCTCTCTGTGTGAGCGAATTGGTCATAGGGATGTGTGGGGTAGGATGCGATCCTGCATGTAACTAGGTCCTATGCCATGAAGCGCTTTAAAGATCATAATCAAAACCTTGAAACGCACTCGGTAGACCACAGGAAGCCAGTGCAGCTCGCGCAGGAGAGGTGTTACAGGGGAGTATCTAGACCTCCCCATAATCACCCGCGCGGCCGCGTTCTGGACCAACTGTAGTCTCCGAGTGCATCTCAAGGGAAGCCCCATGTAGAGAGCTTTATTGCCCTGCTTACAGAAACTGCCTCTCTGATGAACCCTTCTTACATTGTAACAACTAAGGTGAAGCACCCATCGACGTGAGTGATGTTGAGTAGGCCACACCCACTCAATCACATGACCACAGAGCCCCGCCTACCCAACTGTTTATTAGGGCAGAGAACTGGTTGTTAAATTATTTGAATCCCACCACTGCATGAAATGCTAAACATTAATGCAAACACAGCCTACATTATGGTTTTCCCCCCCCTGCTAAAATATAGCCCAGACAAGGTGCCTTTGTCTGTAAATGCAGCTAGGTTGTCTATTATTTAGTTTCCTTCATTGGCTGCAGGCAAAAACAAACACTTGGTGCTATGTGAGAATAACACCAAGAATTACTGAATAGAAGACACAAATGTGTATTAATGTTGCCTCATTGGGGACGCAAACACATAAACAAAAAATCTCCATCCAAGTAGAAGTGGCTGCTTATTTTCCTTGATGATGGTTAGTTCAAAGTTGCAGCTGGCTTCGGCTATCAATAGAAAGTGATGCCATGGCCATTGACTTATCATTTACAGCGCTGACTATCAGTAATCTGATTAAACTATGTACCAGCCCTTAATATCTGTCAGGCAAACAATGTGCAGAAATGTGCGGGCAACTTCTGGCCCTTTCTGGCAAGGTCCTTTTTCCGCTGTCAGGAGTAGCATTGGCTTCTCCTAATATAATTACACTGAGTTTTATTCAATTAAGTGTCATTCCTAGCTTTAAAAAAACTTGCTTTATCAACTGATCCAGGTGTAATGCAATAATCAGATGAACTCATTTGCAGGGGCATTAGCTCTGCTGTTCATAACTTTGGCTCATGGGTTCACTCATAGCAGTCGATTTCCATTGTGCAACCACAGTTCACAAGGATTGCTTCTGTTCCATTAGTTTCTTCATGTATATTTCTCATATTGAAAAATCATCCTTCAGTTCATATTTAAATCTAAATGACCTTGGATTATTGGGAAGAAAACAGCTTGGATTTAATTGGATGGGAGTTTTCTTCTTCTTTTTACATGCTCCGTTTAATAGCAAAACTGTGGAGTTCAAACTAACTGTGAAAGTGGCAGGACACTGAACAGTAAGCTGTATCCAGATTTGAAGTAGGCTTATGGGCTTTAATCTTCTGGGGACCATCTTGAATGCCATTGATTTTAAGCATGACTATATTTGTATTGCTATATAAGGCACCCTAAAATATATGATACAATTTAGCTGTGTGCCAGATAGATATTCTATATGTTGAAATGGATTTCACATGTGGTCAACTATCTTATAGTCAGACCATGTATAATTGACACTGGATTTTATTATAGATTTTAGTTTTTACTTATTATTTTACACCGGAAGTTTTAAGTGTATATATACTGAGTGCTTTTATTTGTTCTGGTGGCTGGTCTAAGACTGTAATAAATTGTTGTTGTTATGTGGGCGATTCATTCACTTCTAAGCAACAATCAAGATCAAGTCCTGAAACTCTTGAACCCAGAATGTCCCTTATAAGCCTTCCTTGTTTTCTGTTATTTTTTTCTACTGTCCCAGTGGTGCTTTTTCCAAAAGGCAACTGGTTTTTGCCCATCTTGGGTTTTTCCCCCCTTTGAAAACGTTGTGCTTCTCATCCAAGCAGCTTCTTCAATTCTAACTGACATTCTGAGTTAAAACTGAAGAAGCTTCTTAGATGAGAAGTAAAACATTTTTCAAGGAAAAAAAAAACCACGAAAGTTCAGCCATCCTTTGGGAAAAGCACCTTTGGGACAACCTTGACCTGGATGATTGAGAATCTCCATAGACTTTTTTTTACTGTTTTGATTCACTGAAGGTCTGGTAAACTGGAGTATGTTAGGAATTTCTCACATCTCCCAAATCTAAACACAGGAATTGCATTTTGTCATTGAATCTATCATACTTTGCATATGACATTTCTATGTAGAAGCCCAGCACGATCAACCACTCTAACTTGTCTCCCCCAATTACTGACTTGCTTAAGAGATACATGTTTTATCTACTATTTAGTCCTAAGAGTAATCACTGCTTATTTCTAAGCTTTTCTAAAGCACATAGTTGTTCTTGGAGCTTTTAGCTTACTTAATTCCTTACTTCAAGTATTTCATTAAAGAGAAGCTTGTAAAGATGTCTTCAGGCAAAAATTAACAAATGAAAAATATCTCTAGTCTTAACGAAAATTTTGGGGGTTTCCCTTACACTCAGAATCCCTAAATTTGTTTTAAATTTCACTGTGGTTTAAATTCTGATGGCAATTCTAAATCTTTCCTTTCTCCTCTGGCAGTTTTGACCATGAATTTCCCCCATTTTTTATGATTTATGGCCAGCCCTTGTTTTTTCACAATAGAAGAAGGAGGAGAGCCATTCTGACAATGCAGCAATTAAAGAAAGGAATGGCTGCAGCATCCAAAAAAATTCAAAAATTGTTACCCACTCTTGAATTGTTTTCCTTTGTTGAATTTAGAAAGAGAAAATTATTAAATACGTGAAAGAGAGTGTTGGTTTCTTAAAATCTTGTTTCTACACAAGTTACATCCATTATTTTTTAAAGTGCACTACACAGCTCATAGACAAAGTGTGGCCCATAGCTAAAAAAAACCCCAACTATAACAATATATTTACTTAAGTGTGCCTCCTACACTAATATTACTAACGCCAAAGTACAGGCTCACCACTATAATCTCTTAAGTCCTGCTGCTACAGTACAGGGAGAAAAGCAAGAAATGTTTATTAAAAGTGACCTAAATTAGGCAGGACTCCTAGATATGGGCTGAGATAGATATTCTGAACCACTTTGTTTTCTTCTAATAAAGTGGTTCGCCAGATTTCTATAACTCAGATACAGCTGTCTTGCCTAAATGCAAGTTAAGGAACTATAGCTCTTCAAATATTGCAGAATTATACCTTCCAGAGCCTTAACTATGCTGGCTAGGGTACTAGAAGCTATAACTCAGAAACATGAAGGCTTCCCATCCATGATATAATACTTTCCAACAAAAATAATCTAGCATCAACTCTGCAGCTGACCTAATTGAGGCCACTTTGAGGCTCCAGGGTTGCCACATTGGAGATGAGAGTTAGGGAGGGGGAGAATAGTGATAGCTGGGGTTTTGTAGTAGCCAAAACAAAAGAGTTTGCCTTGTGAACCAAGGACACTCCCACAGGTGTCTGAAGAAAGGAGGAGTGATGTTATCAAACAACTGGGTTGCACCCTGATTGGACCATGTGACTGATTGTTTGGGGAAAGGGGATTTTTTAAATTTTTTAATTAGGTAAAAACCACAGGAACATTTAGAGTCGGTTTTCACCAGCTTGTGTCAATATGATATATCCAATAAACCAGGGGTGTCCAAACTTGGGAACTTTAAGACTCGTGGACTTCAACTCCCAGAATTCCCCAGCTGACTGGGGCCCTCAGCTGTAGGAAAACATTGGCGTTTTCCAACTCTGTCGTAGACTATCGGCAATTGGATTTTCTGGACTGGAGTTCCCTCTCTTCCACTTAGCATAAACTTTTGTTTACCTGGAACTAAGACAATGTTGTTTGCTATATTTTATAGTCTTATATTTTCCATATTGGTCAGTAATATTACAGTCATAGATGATTGTTGATTAAGAGTTAAAGGCAAATAGCTTACATTTTTTAAATTACTCTAGGGAGACTGAAAAAGATGAAAATTTCAACAAGACTTCACAGGTATGTTCAAATTCTCACATTGCTTTTCATAGTATGGGTAAAATCTGGGCAGGATCTCACCAGAATGGATTTACTGCTGGCCTTCAGGCCCTCTGACCTGGATCCATTTTTTTTTAATGTTGCTGCTGGTTCATATACATAAATCAGTGACAAGACAGAGCAAGGAGAAAGATTTCTCCTTCTAAGTAGTGGTTCTTCTTCTAGGTTCATTTGCCTAGAGGAAGCAGATGAATGGAATGTAGAAACAATGACAGAAAGCAGGAAAGGGGTCATACATCTTCCTTGGGGGGCTTTTTAGACTTGGAACTGATTCCATAGAAAGCTTGATAAATTTAAAGGAGAGGTGTTTGCAATTGTAAATTAACAGGTCCTTATCACTAAATTTCTTGAAGATCTTCCTACATCACTTCATTAATGTGCAAGGCAAAGTATTTGTGTGGTGAGAAATATTATGGTAGTGCTGATAAAAGGTTTCTTTAGAACAAAAACTTCATTTTTAGAAATGATATTGGAATATATTAAAATTACAGTATAACTACACTAAAAAAAATCTTTGAATAAGGCGCTGTCAACATTTCTTCAGTTCATTATTTTAAAATACAGTAGGAAGTTGTACTAGAACCAGGAAGACTGAGGTTCAATTTTAACCAAGGCCATGGAAGATTATGGGGTGATTGTGGCCCTATGGTCCCCTCAGGACTGCTGCTTTAAGGGGAAGCCTGAAAGAAATAAAGCATTGTAGGCCAGCTTGAGTTCCGGGAGGTGAGGAAGAATCTAAATCTAAGACATTAATAAATCATACAAATACTTAAAAATATTAACATAAACATACCATGAAGTTTATGTACTTTCTACCTTTTAAAGAACGTTTATTTCTGGCCCTTGCATTTTTTATATACTTCCTCTATAATGGTTATTGATTCTGATACGTAATTACATATCTATTGAATGAATTTGACTAAAAACGATTTAGCTTATATTTCTATTTTGTGTGGATTGATTTTTTTCTTCTTCTCAAATTTAGCCATAGCTTTGGAGTGCAATAAAGAAGCAGCTTAAAAATAATATAAATTGCACCTCTATGGTTCTGGGCTAAATTCAGGGCATCTTAATCTTTCAGACTTCAATCCCTGGAGGTGGGAGCCACATCTGATTTGTAGTGTCCTCTTTACTTCATTTACCACACACTTTGTATGTCTTGTGTTGTAGCCCCAACTGAATTAATAGCCAATTTCCACATCCAATGCAGTTGTGCCACTTTTTGTTGTAGAAAAACCAGGGGAAAGCAACTTTTTTTTATAACTGGGGAAACTGTGTTTTCAGTTTTATTTGTCTTTGTAGGTCAGGGCTGTCACAATTTTTTATTTTAGTTTTAAAATATACCATTCTTCAAAAGAAGACATCCCCACTTCTCTCCCCCCCTTCCAGTTTTTCCCATGGGGACCAAGTCTTTCAACGCTCTCTCAGTTCAATTTTGAAGTTGTGGTCGTCCCCGTCCCCCCCACAAACAACTGTGATATGCTTATAGGAGAGTTAACCACACAAATTTTTTAAATTATTTATTGTTTTACAGAAATTTTGGTGGCTTTATGGGAGGGGGAGAATGAGATTTCACTGCTCCTATTCAATGATTTGCTGCTAAATTTTGGCAGAACTAACTTGGAGCTCCAGGGACAACACTGAGAATGCAGACCAGAGGTAACCTACCCTTCTACAAAACCTAGAAATCTTGCACAGTATCAGGGTAAAAAAAGATTTAAACCAGCACAACACAGATCCTTATTGAATAAATCTCTGTGTCACAAAACATAACATACATAACAAAACTAACAAAGGCTCCTCAAATGAGACAATAACAATTAAAAGCAGGTAATACAATTGATAATATTTATCAAGCTACTGTATTAACAAAACCTACTCATTTCTCTAATTTCCTAAAAGAATTTTGCAGCAAATGTCCAAAATATCTGACTCTTAACATATGGATTCTGACATTCTCAAATTAATTCCTCATACCCTAATGTATACTTTGAGACATTAATTTGAAATCCTGAATCTGGCAGTTTTGGCTTTGCTTCACTTCTAATTTTCACAATCTTAAATCCATCCATTGTTATTTTTTTTAAGGCAGTGTTAATTTTTCTATGCCTCATGGGTTTGTGCAGAGTGTGCACATTTTGCCCAATCATTTTCTCACATGCAAGTGGTTTAAATCCTTCTATTTAGTTATTACTTTGCAGATATATAACCTAATTGCTGAAAACACTACAGCCCTGGTACATAAAACAAGTTGCTGCAAAGTTAATAAAAATATAACTCCAAACTCCATATATTCAAATCAGAAACAGAATTATAAGTTCTTCCAATCATTCACTTTTTGCCTTTCTGTCAGCCAACCCAGTGCTTTTAAATCTAGGAAGAACTCTTGGTCGGGAGAAGAAAGGGAGGTACTCAATGGAAGGGCCTGAATTTTTGGCCTACCTGGGGTGTTCTTGGGGGCAGGGCAGAGGGAGGAATGCATTCCTAGAGGCTTTTGCAAGTATTAATGGAAGTATTGCAAGTATTAATAGAACCTGGGGGATACTTTTCTTAAGCTTATGATGTTCTCGGAAGATGGCATCCGTAGCCAAACACAGATCATATTCATTTCATTCTGGAAAACTGCACAGCTAGATCCACTGACATTCTCAAATCAGTCACTCTTCTTGTTACTGGAAGCTTTCTTGATTCATGCAAGATATAAACAGGCTTTAAAGAAGAAAGAAGGAAAAAACAGCAGGGCCAATCATACTGTAACAAATACAACACAAGACAAAAAGTAAGGGAAATCATTTCAGCATCTGATTCTTTTCTGATTCTCGGGGGAGGGGGGGAGAAATTTAAATGTTCTGCTTCTTCGTAGATATGTGTCCTCCAGAGTTAAAGATTGCCTAAAATGAAATTTGATTGCCTTTAGGTATGTAACATACATCATCAACTGCTCCTTTCCCTGCATTTTCGGCAAAAGAGAGTGGCTAAAAGACATTTACGCTAAAGCCATATAAACTGGAGTAGTTTGGTCTTTGCTTTGTTTATCCTTACATGTTTACTTTGGCCTAAAATTCAAATAGGTTAGCTAGAGGGAATATTCATGATGCAGTTCACTATTCATGGTAAATAGTTGATAAATTCCTGCTAAACATCAACAACATAAATACAGATTCTAATTATGTTTTAAAGTTATTCTGTGAAATGTTAATAAAACAAGGGGTTTCTTTTGCTTGAAAAAGTGGGAAACCTTCATGCTTTATATTTAACTGATTGCTTTTTACTTTTTTGGCCGCAGTAGTATAAGACCAGGTAGCCTATGTGCAGAGTAACATGGTATGATACTTCAGTTCTTTCCTGCGTGCCATATATATCCTGTTTTCCCTGTATTGTTCAAAATCATAATGATAATATAATAATAAGAGTTGGGCTAATTATGATTGTAATTATAATATATATTATAATAATTATGTTAGATTGGGTAATGGATAGGCACACACAGGCTTAACGGTAACAACAGCTCTTTATTAAGTGCAACAAGTGAGAACAATCCAGCGAAGGTTGAGTCTGACAGCAGCCCTTTTATAGGGAGCTGTCAGACCCTTCGACCAATAGTATTAAACCTCTGTTCCCGCCAGAACAGAGGACCTTGGTGGAAACCACTATAGTTAGAACAAGTATCTAACACCCCTCCCCTCTTGGATGGAACAATCCTACTTGTTACGTAGTCACGCAGGTAGGCGGGCTCTTGGGTAGCCCTGCCTGACCTGCACAGTTCAGGAGGAGGGGTTTCCTTGGACAGGTCGGACGGACCTGTTTGCTCCACAGCTCCGCTTGGTGGAAGCTCCTGGAACCTTTCACAGGCCGTGGTTGTAGCTTCTAGAGCCGGTTTGCTCGGAGCTTGCTGCTGGCCTGCAACATAACTAGATAGGTTTCCCGGTACCCTTGGGCTTGAGCTGGCCATGGAAGGAGTGAGTGTTTGCTCCGTTTGGGTAGGGCTTTGGTTAATTCGTGCAGGAGTTACCTCTGGTGGTCTAAGAGTGGAGTTGGAGAGGCAGCCACGGTGTTGGTCAATATGCCTTCTCCAATTCCTACCGTCCTCGAGCTCTAGGAGGTAAGAGCGAGGGCCGGTGATGCCTATCACTGTGGGAGGAATCCAGAGTTCCTCCGGCGTAGTTGTGGGCGTATACCGAATCCCCTATGCTAAATGTCCGAATCTTGCTTGTGGAGTCTGGGGTGATGAGGCAGAATAATTGGGGTGTAGCTTGTCTAAGTGGGACCTTAGCCGGTGACCCATGAGAAGCTCAGAGGGGCTTCTCCCTGTAGTGGCACTGGATGTGATGTGCTGAATTAGCAAATAGTGGTCAATCCGTGTTTGCCAATCTCCTGGGCCCATCCTAGAGAGGGCCTCTTTTGCGGATCTCACCATTCTCTCCTCCTGACCATTGGAGACCGGATGGAATGGCACGACCAGGGCATGCCTGATTCCCTGAACTGCTAGGAAGGCCTCAAATTGCATGGCCGTGAATTGGGGCCCGTTGTCAGAGACCAAGACGTCAGGCAGGCCGTGCCTGGAGAAAAGTCTCTGTAGCACCTTGATGACCGCTTCTGCCGTATTGGAGGCCATCAGGACTACCTCTAACCATTTCGAGTAGGCATCCACAACTACAAGAAATGTCTGGCCATGAACTGGGCCAGCAAAGTCAATGTGCACCCTAGATTATGGTGCTTGAGGTCGCTCCCACTCCTTAGCGGGTGCCTCTGGAAGAGCTGGTCTGGACTCCTGGCACGGTGTGCAGGTAGCCACCCATTCTTCGATCTCCCTGTCCATGTTAGGCCACCACACGTAACTCCTAGCCAGACTTCATCCTGACAATTCCAGGATGCCCTACGTGTAAAGCCTCTAATACTGCAATGCACAGTTTGGGTGGAACAACGACCCGGTCCCCCCACAGTAAACAGCCATTAACAACCAATAATTCATCGCGTTTGGCAAAATACGTTTTGAAATCAGCCCCAACAGGCCCCTTGGGCCACCCCCTCCACACCCAGTTCAAAATTTGCTTGATGGTGGAGTCCTTTGCAGAGTGACAGGCAACGTCATTGGATGAGACAGGCCCAGTCTCAAGGCA
Organism: Natrix helvetica; assembly: GCF_964273705.1. Lineage (NCBI taxonomy): Eukaryota > Metazoa > Chordata > Lepidosauria > Squamata > Natricidae > Natrix > Natrix helvetica. The sequence continues at coordinate 82,441,072 of NC_138552.1, forward strand.
GTCAATGAGGAAGACTGGTGTCTCGGGGGTAGGGTCAGCGAGAAGTACAGGCAGTGGGCAGTAGCTGAGAACGTCAGCATGCCCCAAAGTGGAGACTTGTGGATGAGACGGTAGGAGGTCGGTCGGTCCCCAGCCAGTAAGCCCAACAATGGCTTGTGGTCCATAACCAGTTCATAGTCATGGAACCTCTTTATTCTGGCCACTACAGCCAAAGCCTCATGGTCCAGCTGGCTGTAGTTCTGCTCTGTGGTGGACAAGGTTCTGGAGTAAAATGCAATAGGGGCTTCAGTTCCGTTGGGCATGCGGTGGCTGAGGACGGCGCTGATGCCAAATGGGGAAACGTCGCAGGTCAGCATCAATGGCAGGGTCTGGCTGTACTGTACCAGGAAGGAATCTGCTGACAGGAGTAGTTTTACCGTGGCAAATGCGGCAGCCTCGGCTTCCCCCCAGGACTACTTTGCGTTCTTAGCCAGGAGACAGGCAATTGTTGTTATGCCTGAGCCATGTCCAATTTTGCGAAAATTTTTCTGGGGCCTAATGTAGGAAGGAGGTGCTGTACAATGGGTACAGGGTAGGCGCTTTGTTGTAGTGCTTTATTTATTGTGCACTTGTAGTCCGAGCAGATGCGGACAGATCCGTCAGATTTGACAGGTGTCACTATACCCCTCCCAGTGTGCGTGATCGACCAGCTCTAGGATTCCCTGGCCTACAAGCTTGTCAATTTCCCTGTCAATTTTGGGACAGAGAGCAAAAGGTACTCTCCTGGGCTTTAGCCTTATTGGGGCTATGTTGGCCTCCAAACTAAAGGAAATTGGAGTCCCCACATACTTACCCAAACCACTGCCGAAGACGTCCTCGAACTCCTTAAAGATGGCTTCAGCGCCATCGTCTTACAAGGTGTTGATACCGGTCACCTCTAGGCCCAGGGATTGGAATCAATCTAGCCCTAGGAGGCTCTGCAGGTTGCCGCTGACCACTGTCACTGGGAGTTTCCCACTGAACTTCTTGAACTTCACCTGGAAGGTGCCTTGGCCCATGATGGGGACCCGGTTTCCCTGGTAATCACGTAGCCTGGTGCGGACTTGGCCGATTGATGTATGTCTCTATTGTCACCCTCTGAGCGCCGTGGTGGCTTCTGCCAGGTCCCTTGGCTGGGCCTCTGTTGGCGGTTTGGTGCGCTTCTAGGCTGCCAGGCAGTGGCAAGGAATTCACTCTGGCACACCTTGGCGATGTGCCCCTCTCGCTCGCAGCACTGGCAGGTTGCGTTGCAGAAACTGCAAGCCGATCTGGCATGGTCTCCTCCACAGCTAGTGCAAGGCCAGAGACGCAGTTTGAATTTGCGCGCTGGCTGGGCGCGGCTACTGCGCATGCGGCAGCTGTCATCTTCCTTACCTTTCTCACTCTCGGGCTCTGCAGCCTTGCGATGTATGCGTGTAGTCTTTCGTGTGTCTTGTGGAGCGCTTTGGTGCTGCAGAGTCTCAGTAGATTTGACGGCTGATTTGGACGCCCTGGCCTCGTCCAGTGCGATCTGCAGAGTGAGGTTAGATTTAGCGAGTAACCTCCTCTGCAGGTTAATGTCCTGGATGCCCAAATTATGCGGTCCAGAATCAGCTCGTCCAGCTCTCGGAATTTGCAGTACGCTGCAGCCTTGCAGAGCGCCGCAACGTACTCTTTAATTGACTCGCCCTCCTTCTGGTTTCTGATGTTAAACTCATGCCGGCGAACGTGCTTGGATGGCTTGGGCGCATAGTGGGTCCTCAGCGTCTACTGAAGCATGGACCAGGCGACTGATTGTAGCGGTGTCAGCTTAGAGAGATCTTTCGCCATCTCGAACACTTCCCGGCCACAGTATCCGAGGAACATGTTCTTCTTGCGGCCTTCAGAAAGGCCCATGAGGTCGTTTGCCTCGAGGAAGCAGTCAAACCATAGCATGTACGAGTCCCGGTGCTCAGTGACAGGGTCATATGGAGTCGGTGGGGCGTGCATGGCCATTTTGTGTTCAGAGGGCATTTTGAGTTTGTGGCTCAAAAATGGCTGCTCGAAGCCACACTGAGCTCTGGGCTGGATGTACTTGCTGGATTGCTGCGCTCTTTCGGTTGGCCTAGTTGCCTTCCAATCCCATCCTCGTCACCAATGCTAGATTGGGCAATGGATAGGCACACAAAGGCTTAACGGTAACAACAGCTTTTTATTAAGTGCAACAAGTGAGAACAATCCAGCGAAGGTTGAGTCTGACAGCAGCCCTTTTATAGGGAGCTGTCAGACCCTTCGACCAACAGGATTAAACCTCTGTTTCCATCGGAACAGAGGACCTTGGTGGAAACCACTGTAGTTAGAACAAGTATCTAACAAGAGACTCATTCATAATTGAGTGTCAGACTCAGAAATAACAAAACTATTTCTTATTTTGGTTTTCATGAATTCTTTCTTTAGTCCTGTCTTTTCAACCCTGAAAAAAAAAATGCTATCCAAATGAATCTCACAAAAAAATATGTGTATCCTCTTCTTTCCTGCAGGATTTAACACCAGATGTTTCCATAACTGATGATGCTTAATAGGAAGGATTTTCATTACTACTATTTCAAGCAGCATTTGCTGGTAGAATATTGTGCCCCTTAATGAAATTACAGTTCAACCCCCAGCACCATGAACAACATTGGTCACTAAAGCTTTTACAAACGGCATAGAATCTGAGAAAATATTAACCTTTTATAGGGAGAAAATCCAAAAGGTAAAAAACAGTTCAGCACCTATAAAAAAAAGAAGAAGTAAAGAAGCGCTTATTAAATGCAGGAAATGAAGAACAAGCAAAATTCTTGCAAATTCAAGACGTGGAACTTAAGTCATTACCAACCCCTTTCAATATGAAACCAATCATTCACACCGGTCACGAAGGCAGCTCCCTCTCTGCTCAAATTATTCACTTGGAGATAAGCTCTCACCAAACTCTTTAGGGGTTTAGCTAATTTACTGCACAGATATGGCACGTCTGTTGTAATAACAGGTAAGATGTGTTGGGGTGGGCCATTTATCAGAATTAGGCGTCTTTCTCACTCTGCAGTGAAGGATGCCGCTGCCTCCGCTGCTTCTCACTCTCCGGATTCCCCCATCCCCTTAGGGCCCATAATGTGGCAGGCAAACAAAATTGACAGTCTCTTCTTGTCAACAAGGAGCAATTCTCCCGAGGAGCCACTTAGCTGTTGAGGAGGAAACGATGTATTAGCGTGCCTGTCCCAGGAATGTTAATCATCTTCTGAGCTCCCTCTGACTTTGACATGAGCAAAATCACCAAATTTGTTTACTAAATGAATTGTAATATGCTAATAAGAGACTGTGACATATATGGTCAAGCCAAACAGATGGTTTGTTTACTCCACTTTGCAACGTTATAAATGTTGTAAGTCAGGAAACGTTAGGGAGAATTATTGGGTATAACTGCAGAGGTGGCTGAGCTGTTTGCATACAAAATGCCAGGCCGGAGCAAAAGGGAAGCCATTTTTATCTCTCAGAACGCTCCCAAGCATTAATATCAATATGACATCTGTGCCGACTGTGCTCATTCCCCTGGGGCAAATGTTTTGTTGTGAATTTACCAGGGTATTTTCTCTTGTCTGGGCCTTTTTTGTCTGCACAGCTTCTTGAAAAATCAAGATGCAAGAGTTCTCCACTCTAGCAAGGCTTGGAAATTCAGTACATACCTGTTGAGGTGTTAAATGAAATGACTCTGCTGGTGTGAACAGAATTACATTTTTCAACAGCTGCATGTGCTCAAGGTCAAGACATAATCTTAATATATTACTATTGTTATTCGTTAAGATCAAAAGACATTACAAACAGAAAGCATTACCACTCGACCAGTTGCCAGAGCTACTCCCAAATGTGGAGCTGTTGCACTACAAGCTCACACTTTACAAGCTGGCTTGATGCAAACCATCTTATTTATAAAGGAAGAAAGCAGTGGGTGGTGGGGAGACTGAAAGTTTATAACATCCAAAATTACTCACTATCATGTAAAGGAAAAAAGTGACCGGGCTTTGCTAAAATAATTAAGGAATTGTGTAGAATATGAATTATGTTTGAATCACAGCTTTATACACAGTTGGCAGCAGGCTAACTTAATTATAATTAGCAGTCCTAATTAATTGTTTGAGATTATCAATTCTTTCCCTGTCTCCAGAATGTTTGCAAGCTATCTGCACACAAGTGATTCATACATACCTGAAGAGAGTGGCTTCAGTGGCTTTTATGGATCTTCTGCATGCCACCCATGAAAGGCCAAATTCTTTTTTTTTTAATGAATACCAATTCCTGAGATTTATGGCATGGAAGATCATTTGAACTCAGTGGTTTTTAGAGCAAAATGCTTCATCCAAAATTCATGCCAATTTATCCTCCTAAGATTTTTCTCACAATATTTAGGAATTTCTGAACTCAAGCTCCATTAGATGGAAGAATAGATAGGTCACAAATATCCTGACATCTCCGTCATAGTATTTGACTTCCCAAGTCTGTTGGCACTAAAGCCATGTGATACTGTAGACATTAATGTGTTACCTACATACTTTTGTAATATACCTATGCAATAAATTTGTTATTTTCGGGTTTGAAATACTAGTTTGTGCTATTCAAAAGGCAGTTATGCTGCCTACATACATCATTATACCATAGGAACTACCAACCTGGTTTAAGGAATTGCACAGCATGTTGATAAAGAAATGACATATATTTCACCTTAACCAGCTGGAATAGTTTCACAAATTGTGCAGAAGTGGTCACATACAGCTTTCCCAGAGAGATTATAACAATGTCTTCCATTTTTGGAATGCACTGTGAGTCAAAAAGTTTATCCACACGTTGTGTATGCACCTTGACTCACAGCCAGAAACACAAAATGGCTGATGAAAAGCATTGAGTTTATTTGAAAATTAGAACTGCATTTATTCTGGAGGTTCAGTTTATGAATGAATTAAGGGGTGATGAACTTTGAGAAAGTTTTGATCTATCTTGAATTAAGGTTATTTTATACAAATACATTTAACAATGTATTTCCTAGTTAGAAAGGAATTTGAATGAATTATGTAGACTACTTTTCAAATTACAGGGATGATATTAAAAGTAAAAAGTTCTTGACTTGAAGTGGTATTTTAACAATGAACTGTGTTGTGGCCATGAAGAAACAAAATCTGACAACTAATTTCAAAAGTTAAATATCATGATTTATTTAGATGCTAAACTATTTTTGCAAGTATTTAAATTTGAATATTGTGGTAATATTTCTAAAGCACTGCATACTAGTTTGATTTCTGATCTACTATATTCCCTTATGCAGATTTTAAAAAAATATTTTAGCAGTTGCCTACATAAGGTTTAGTAGTTGATTATCAGCAGAGATATATCTACGCCAGTTTTGGTCTCCAACGTTTAATGGGATTGCTCCATACATCTCTTGTTATTGGATATTAAATTTGGAGAAATTTTGCTTTGTTTTGTTTTAAAAAAATCCTATGCCTCAGAGGCCAAGTAAATAAAAATTGAGTTTTCGTTCTGAGGCTACTCTGAAGCACGAACTGTAAGCAACTGTCCCAGACTGATGCTTATATCACATCAACTGATTCCTGACCAACAAAGCAAATTTCAATAAAGTAGTTTCACTGGTTTAACAGCGGTGAGCTTTTGGGATTGTCAAAGTGCAAAGGCTTTTCCAAGGAGAGAAGGAATCAGCAGCTGAAATATAATTAACCTTCCATTCTCAATGCAAAACTGCCACACACACAGGGGCTCTGCAGTCTGTTAGTGAAGTTATAATGGCCAACAGGCACAAGGAAAATTGGTCAAAAGTTGGCAGCTGCTGTCATATTTTTAGAATTATGATTAATGACACTAATAATGCAGATGATTACTGATATGTGTATCTCCTGCAGTTTATCATATTGCACTGCCTGCCTACGTCCACAATAAACACGGTGCTATCATTTACCTCTTTATTGAAGGCAATCCTTTCTCTTGTGAAGAAGCATACTCTAATTACTTTGTAATGTTTTATGTCTCAAGCTTTTTACAGCTCTGGACCCCAACAACTGCTTCATATCTACTATTGATTAATTACAGAATGTTTAATCAAAATTTAGAACCTGATGTTGTCATTTATAAGCGCCAAGACTGCCAAGGTGCTTAAGGTCTCCTTCCAGATAGAAATAAAAAGAGAACGCCAGGTTCAAAAATCTCCCAAATATGCAAGATATTTAGAGATGATTATTTCCCCCACCCCTGGTTTCTGTTACATGCCATTACAGTTTCCTTCTCTTTTAATTACTTTTTGAACTCAATAGGCATTTTGTGTGTGTGACATCAGTATGCTTTAGAAGAGACAAAATAAATGCCATCCTATTCTTCTCTAATACCTACGCAACTTATATTTCAGTCCCCATGTTTTACTTTTAAAATGGTTTCTGACTTTTGGGGGAACAGAGGCATGAAAATTCACAATATTCAAGCAGGTTTCTTTAGAGGGAAAGTCTTTATAAATGACAACACAGTTTTGAAGTGGTTAAACAAGTAGGACAAAAATTTCAGAGACAAATACATAAGATTTTTTTTTAATGTGGATTTTTATGGCACTGTCATACAACCATTCACCGTTGAAGTTAAGTGTTTTTTTAATACCATTACTGAACTGCTGAAATGGATGCTAATATAGCTTGGAGTGCTAATGTCAAGTCCTGGTAATAAAAAAGACAGACTGCTGAATGAAATAATTTCGAGTAAAAAAAAAAAAAGGAGAAGGAAAAGAACAAAAGTGCTCTCGCTTTCCACTTTTATTGAATTGGGACTGACTGAGCCAATTGCTTTAGAAGTCTGTAAAACACAATTACTAGTGAGCCAAGTGACCCTGCTGTGCCCCCTTTGTGACTGTATAGGCTAAAAAGCCTGTCGAATAAGTGCTGTTTCTATATATGGTTATCAAACTTCTGAGGTTTCTCCAGCAGAGCTACTCCTTTCCGAAGTCACTGAATGGACACCCTGTCTTAAGAAATCTTGAAACTCACGGCGCGCATGGATTCTCACCAACTTCTAAAATGTCTGTGCAACTAATCATGTGATTCTTCTGATGCGCAATCTTTAAAAAGACATTTCAAGGACTGCAGGCAGAAACCTGTATGAAAACAGTCCTTGAGATGTACAGACATACAACTTGACTATCTTTTTTTAAGTATGTATTTTGATGTCAAGTTTAATTATGGGACAAAATGATTGAGATGAATCGATGAATAAAAAAGAAAGAAATATTCTGGCAAGGACTCCCCCCCCCCCCAAAAAAAAAGTAAAGGAACTTCATAACCTACAAGTCAACACTTTTGGAATCTATCATGAATTTCATAATTTGAAATTCATATTTGATATGGAAATTGGAATGTAGAAACTTTATAAAAACAAATAGCATCCAATGCAAAATGTTGTTCAAGTGAATCCCAGCCTGACCTTCTTTCAATTTTACAGGGAAAAATTGCTCTTTTTTTCAATTAAGCCTATGGTTTATATATTTGTAACATACTACTTAGGGCAAATTAAAAGTTTTTGTGGGGAAAAGCTTTTCTGTTCATGTAAGAGTTCACCTTTTAAGGGAAAATAAACATTAGACAGCTAAATTCTCCTTTATTCAAGAAAACATCTTCTCAATAATGCTGATCTTAGAATATCTATCTGAAAGTTTCTGAACCTAGAAAAGAATCAGCTTCTTTCAAATCTCATTAAAGGGATTTGCCTCCCAAACCTCCAGTTTAGGACTTCGATTTTTACTAGCCATTGATATTTAGTTGATATTATAGTATTGTCTAATAACTGCTCATTTATAGAGCAATAAAGGCAATGGGATACTTCAGTAAACTGTAAACTGTAAAATGCTATGTAAATTTTGAGTTTTTAATAGGGGGTCTTAGCAGCTATTATTTGGGGGGAGGGGTGAAACAGACTCGCAGAAATAAAAGATGTAAAAGTGATACGGCATTGAGCTCAACATCAAGAGAAGACTTTTTTTCCAGACCACTTTTTGGGTGGTGGTGTCATATTATGGACCTCTGAAAATCTAATAAGTAATTCTGATCTGAAAGAAAAGTGTGGAATATAGGACCTTAATTAAAATGTCCTTCATCTATGGCTTTGTTTAAGGAGTGCTTTTAATCAATCTCTCACTTCTGCTGACCATCCTAATCTTTATAGCATAATATATGTTTAGTTCCAATCCCCTACAGCCCAAACCCACCTTTTGAAACAAAAATTATCCTATTCTAATTCTATTCTATTATCTTCTTCTGCATCAGTATGCATGGTCTTCATTAAGTTTCAAGGAAAGCACCCCCAACTCTCCGAGAAATGCAATTAACATCATAATTTAGTTTAAATTTCCTGCAATATCAACTTATATGACAGGATGGCATTGTTTAAAAAACGTCTGGTTTCAGTCAAATAGCTTCTAGTTGTCAACTTAGACATTGTTTTAACACTGCAAACAAATACTGAACAATCCACTTCATTGTTCAACCAACTTCATTATTTCTCTGCTTACCCTTTCTAAGAAGAAGATTGGATTTTATACATCTTAAAAATGTTGGTCTCACCTCACCCTAGCTTTTCAGGAAGGCTTTGCATTCTGCCACTACTAACCTTAGCAATGCCTTCTATATTTTATATTATACTTTTCAACTATATCTGCAAACTGTTTGCAAATGGCTTGCTACATCACTAAGAGAGATTTAGAAGAAAATCTATGTGATTATAGTTAACTACAGATGCCTTCAACCAGTTAAGAAAAGGCATTCACTTGGGGCAGTGGATGAAGAATTCTGCAGTTCATTTATCTCCAATCAGTCACCAAGGATCTCCAATAATGCTATCCCATTTTGCCAAGAATTTTAAGAAAATAGAATTCCCTAGGCCAAACTGTTCGTGGAAGAAGAGGAATGCAGCAGGGGAAAGGAAAAAAAAAGATGCAAAGCCAGCCATTATTTACTTCTGATTCCCTTTCTTATGAAGTTAGAAAATTAACTAATCACAGAAAGAAGATATTATGAACAGAAGATGCTGCCTGATTGCAGGGTTGATTTGGCAAGGCAAGAAACAAATTCCTCGCCTTGCCGAGCAGTCCCGACTCGCCAATGAAATGGCTTCAAGCTACAGCACAACTGAAAGTGTGCCTGAAGATGTAGAGTTTTCAAAAAAGAAAAGAGGCACTTCTAAATTATTTTATTAAATTGTTACGCAAGCAGCTAACACCTTCAAGTGCTAGATTTTCTCCTATTAAGTCACAGTTAACTGCACATATCTGTAAAGTCACCACCACCTACTTTCAAGCATCTCCTTTCCAGAAGTACTGATGGGCTCCTCAAAAATCGCACAGATTTGTTCGGAAAGCAGTTCCCAAAAGTTAACTTTCTAAGTTTCAAAAGCTAGCGGGATGAATGGAAAAGGGGGGGGATGGCTGCTGTGGTGTTTAAGAGGTGATAACAGGAGGTAGGTAGTATTTGTTCACATCTTCACCTTTGTTGATAATGTATGCAGTGGCTCGTCGGACGTATTTAATGTTAATTTATTCAAGCACACCTGTACAGGGCTGGAAGTCAGGTAACTAGATAAGCAAGTCGCATGCTTCCGCTTTCTTGATCTAACTACCCAGAGGCCTATATCCACACAAATTTAGTTCTGGAAACATCAGCAGATTTTAATAAACCCAATCCAGATGTCTTTCTCCATACAAATCAAGGAGTTTACAAGTTTAAATCTGGACTGATTTAACTAGCAACCTAATGGCAGAATCACACTTGGCACCAATAGTTGCCTCATATTTATTTATAAGTCACCTTGAGCAAATATTATTTTGTTTTTAAATTTATTCAGGGGGCTGAATCACCTTTCCCACCTTGCAGACAAACACACATGCTTTTTGTTCTGTGAAAATTTAAAGAGAAACGTTAACAATTAGCATCCTTTGCTCAGAGAGAGGCAATGCATCAAGTTCCTTCCTTTGTAACTTGAAGCAGTTAACCGTGGTAGTGCAGATGTATTTATTTTACAGGAATCCAGGAACTGAAAAAGTGAAGTAACCTATCTGACCGTGCAGAAGTCGTGATCTGGACGCGAGTAACAAAGAAGACTTGCACTGCCAATTGCTGATAGCAATAGGAAATGGATATTAAATTATTGGCACTTTTCAGAACGATCAATATGAAAGATGAACGTTTCTTCAACATTTAAATATCTGAGAAGCCCCTTCCTTGTGGGCATCTAGCTCTAAACAGTTGCAAAGTCTATAGCCATCCTAATTTCAAATAGGCCACTGACAAACTATATAGCCTAGCCTTTACTTATCCAAGGTTTCTCTGAAGTTGAAGTTCAAGATTTCCTTGGAAATTGCCAATTTAAGTGAGGCCCTGTGTTTCTATTAAGGACCCCTTGGGCTCATAACGAAAATCATGTTATCCGTATGACAAGTGGGTAAACAAGAATGGCTAGAATCAAAGCCAGTTATCAAACGCCATTCTGAAGTTTCAGGTCCATAGTTGTTAAAGCATACTGAATAGGAGAGGCCATATGCCTTGAAGAATAAATAAGATGTTAGTGCAAAAAGAATAATCAGTGCTTAACATTTAAGTCTCTTTTTATCATTTTCAATGCATGTTATTTAAAAAATAACTCTGCATGGCCACAAACTTATTCTTTGTGATAACTGCCCTCTTTTTCTAAGAAAGGTTTTATTTGTTGAAAGATTACATTATATTTTCATAAATGTGGTTATGCACCATTGAAAAAAGGTGCAATTGCCGGTACTACTACAGAATAGTAGTAGTATAGTATGTTGGATTTAATGGTACGTACAGTAAATAGTATCTTAGATTGAATGGTAAGATTTGACATTCCTCTGTACAAATTACATTAGAAGTGTCACACTTCTGCTACAATATGCTAGAATGGTTTCAACTGGTTTCTAACACCTGTTAAGATCATTTAAGTTCACTCCCTTTCAATTATTATTCCTCTACTTATTTGGTAATGAAGTAAGACACTGTATGTTCAATGCTTTCTTTGTTTGCTAAAAGACCAGATTGGTCATAAGATTTTCTCAGAAAGTTAAGAAAACAAATCTTACTTCATAGAAAAGGTCATTAAAGCTAAATAATACTTCAAGGCCCATTTAGAATCAATAACAAGTTGAACTTAAGAATTAATAATGAAACATTAATTCTTAATCTCAAATGCATCTATATATTCTTAGGTTAGAATTTTCAAAATTCATTACGTTGCAATCAAGTGTAAGATCACCACTAAATTCCAAAGTAACTTTTCTTCATCATATTCTCTTTTTTGTTCCAGTTACCTCCCAATTATGGTTAACATCAAAGCTGTGAAACAATACATTAAAAACAAGTGTACTTATAATTTATTTCTTAAATGTATGCAAAAGCTACCAGTGTTTTTTGCTAAACTGACTAGATTTTTGAAATTTATATTGTCACATTTTATGTTGTGAAAATCTTATAAATCTTTTATTATTTAAAAAATAGCATTATTTTTTACTTCTTAGCGCGTAACATAGTTTATGTGTCTGAAGTTTACTTATCACTATAATTTTAGAAATCCAGACCATCTGTTATAATGGAAGCAACAGCCTATATCTATGTACTGTGACTGAGAGAAAAATAAAATTTTGTATTTTGGAATATTGTAATTCTGACTTCAAAGAAAGAAACATCATAGTGTTAACTATGCCTTTACACAGCTAACGAGTACACTCACTGAATCTATTGGAATTTATTTCCAAGTAAAGACAGATCAGGAAAACTGGCTTTACTTCACCCAAGGGGTCTTAGTATACTGAAAGGATTAACTTTTAAACAAACACTTATTTTTCATGTTTACTTCACAATTCTTTGCAAACTCCTGGCCCTTTAAAACATACATATACACTACTTTCCCAAAAATAGCAGGCTATTTCCCACTGGGAGAGTCTAATCAGGAATCCATTTCATAGGTTTCTTTTCTTTTTTGACTCCTGGCCATTTTTAACATTTTGGTATTACTTTTAAACATTAAACAGTTGTAAATGTAGCTTGCTACAGTTCAGATAATCACCTATAACGAGGTGTCCAATTTCTGCACTGTAAGAATTCTGTTGTTTTGGGATGTGGGGTTAAGGGCACCATGCAAATAACTGCCCAATGAATTAAAGATTGTTTTTCTTTTTTGCTCATCCATTGTTGAAAGCTGGAGAGTGGTGGCAGACTGTACTTCAGCTCCACCTGTTCAGTCTATCTCCTTCCCTTCTCTCCCTCTGGCCTTACAAGATAGAACAACATGGGGACTAGCCAAAGCTAATTAAAAGAAACTAGGATTAAACTGTAAGAAGTGTGGGAATTCCCTGAAAAGCATAGCGTGGGTGAAAAAGAAAACTGTAGCTGAAATGTGGTGAGGGAAGATCAGAAACACATTTTTTATTATCAGTTACCACTAAATAATTTAAACCAATTTCACTTAGCAAGTCATAGGAACTGATTGCGGTCCAACAGATTATAAAGCAGTTTCTTTTTCTTCTATGGCATACCGGTATTGTGTGAACACCAACTGATAATGCTCTAGTATTAATTAACATACTCTGAGAAGCATTGTTTTTTAATGTTATATTTATATGTATGCATGGATATGTGTTGCATATTTTCTGTATGTATAAATGTATGTGTGTTTAAATCCATAAGCATCGAAAAGCTGTGTTAGCCTACCACTGACCCACTTTGGCAAATTCCATTTACCTTACTTTTTTGGAATAAAAAAGGAACTAAACTATTTAGAGCCAGCTGCTTCTGTTTAAACTAAACTATTTCAGACTTGGTGTAGCATAACTGTTGTGTGATATCATCTAAATGTCCAACAGAAGAAAAGGTCCTTATTAATTTTAAAAATATGTCTGAGTTCCTCTTTGTTAATGTGTATGTAGTGCCCAGCTGAATTTGGGATTTACATACCTTGCAGGGATTTACATACCTTACAGGGTATACTGTATTCACACCTGTATGAATAAAAGACTACATCAAATTGCTTCTTTCATTCATTTAATTGGGTTTGTCCAAATCTACAAGCCTGCATTTCATCATCATTATCATGCATGTTGCTTATTAATAGGAAGCCGCACAGGTGTCCTCATGAAATGCTAAAATCTATCATCAGTGGTCACCACTTGTTTTGGCTTGGGTTTTAAGAGTTTTCATGCCACTGTTCAAAATTGAAATAGCAACTTTCAAATACTGAGTAAAGAAAAAAATGAATTTAACAGTCATATCTGTGTACACAGGAATATGTATGCATTTCTGTCTACTGTCTCTTCATCGATCCAACATATTTACATTCTCCTACGCATGAATGGTCTATATGGGATAAAGAAATAATCACCCTGAGAAATGGGAGCTTTGTTTACAAATGGAAATAACAGTTAATTAAGATACCCAGAAAAGCAGTGTAGGACCTACAGTCCTATTGTATTTGCACTTCTATTTCATTATATAATATGATGGTTCAGTGTTTGCATATAGATCTAGAGATCAAGAAAATCAAGAAACAAAACTAACGAAAGATTTCTTGGTTCGAGGAAAGGAAACGTGGTATCCTTCAGTTATTTTTCTGCCCACTGATATGCAGATTGGGAATTATAATCAAAATATCTAGAGGCTACCAGTTTGCTTACCTAGTCTTATATTAAAGGAATATTCTGTCCATATCATTTAAATATATTCCGTATAAAGCCTAAGTTTGGCTTTCTTCGGCTTTGGCTTAAAAAAAAGACAACCCCAGAAAATCAGTTAATAAATTCAATGTTTACTGACCTGTCTCTGCTTCTTCGGGAGGGGAAAGCAGCATTGCAGCCAGCCACTGTGCAGACATGCATCTCTTTTAAGTGAACGTTCCTATAATGGAGTTTCACGCTGTAGGAACTCTTGAAACTCTTCTTGCACACATAGCAGATCTTGGGATCTGGACTTGAGCACAAATCGCCTTCTGGAGAGAATTTCTGTGGGCTGTTATAACTGAATGATGAAGCGAAGCTTTCATGGAGAGCCGCCATGCTGGCACTGCCTCCATTATAAAGTCCGTATTGGCTCATGTAAAACATCTCATATGTAGGGTCTGTAAACTCTTCCTTGACTTTAATTTCACCGGGGTGGGAAGCATCATTGTGGTTTTCATCCGGTCTTTCATGGTTCATCATAGACTTGCTACTTCTTTCATGGATCATGTGTTCATCCCCTTCCATGGATTCCTCACACAGTTTTGGCTCTGAGGATTCAGACTCATTTTCATAGTCCCTCTCGTGCTCTTGGTCATCTGATGTCATACTATCTGTCCTTCTTAGCTCTGTCCTTGAAATGCATCTGTTTTGCCCATTTTTTGAGAAGTCCTTCACAGACAACCCCGGGCTCATCTCCTCCTGAGAATGGCAATGATTGTCATGACCACCATCATGAGTTATGCTTCTGTTATCATTAATTTCATCATCTTCGTAATCAAACTCATCGGCTGTGTCAATAATTTCCTTCTCTATTTTGACAGGCATGCTTGACTTTCGTGGCTTTTTCTTAGGGGCGAGGTCAGCACTTGTTTCTTGGAGGGGCATGATGCCTGCGGGCAGTGTTGATTCTGAAGGGAGAGAAGATTGTTCCATTGTACCAGTTATGGGCATCAATGGACTAGTCGGTAACGAGGTGGGAGGGCTCACCATCTCCCCAGGCGTAAGCAAACTTCTGTAAAAAGGAGGAACCGGCTGTACAGTCTTTAAAGCAGGAAATACGAGGTGGCTAGGAAGAGGATTTTGTAACACAGGATCTAAGGGGGGAGTGGTAAAACCCATAGGTGGTCGCCCCGGACTCGTTAATGTTAGATTTGATTTTGTGCTTGCTATAACAGGAGTGGCAGCACCGGATGTAGCACGGATGAGATCCTTGTCTCGATTGTTTCTTAACATGGGCATATGAAGTCGGGGATTGGGGTTAGCACTGTGGCGGTTGCGACTTCTAAGGGAGCTGAAGACCATGTTGCAACCTTCGATTGTACATCGATGTTTGATCTTAAGGTGGACTGCATTGTAGTGGATTTTCAGGGTTCCCTTGTCATAAAAGGTTTTCCCGCACGCGTTGCAAAAGACCCTTCCTTTCCGCGAGGCTGAGCCCATCCTTCGCATTCTGTGAATCCTGAAAGAGCTCTTTGTATGTTCGGGTTTGGATAAATCACTGACAGGGGTCGAAGTCTGAACAGGGGAAACGGAAGTTGGTTCGCTTTTGGGCTCCACGTTGGTGATGCTGGTCAAGGCATTCCTGCTGGAGGTCTGCTCGTTCTTGAAAGGGGCTGGGGAAACATCAGATTCACTGCTTTCATTAAATTCATTCTGAGTTGAAAGGTTTGGCTCACGCAGTCTCAGCGTTGGCTGTTCCAGCAGGAGCCCATTTGGAGGCAAGCCCAGTAGTGGAGCGGAGACTGGATTTATGTATTGAAATGGTAGCAGGAATGCTAGGCTGTTTGGGATGTTTTCGAAATGATGAATGCTGGAAGGGTTGCTGTTCTCCAAGTGAGCAAGGAGACTTGGGCTCCTGGTTCGATTATTGCTTTCAATAAAAGTCCGTATGTCTGAGTCTGTCTTTGAAGATGGCACAGCAACGGCTTGCCCTTCTTTTTCTTGAATTGCCATCAGCTCCACGATGGATTTGGTTTCTCCAAACCTCAAAAACTGCTGAAGGGTAATAATCTCTTCTTCCCTGGACATGATGGCCCAGCGGTCCAGCACTTTGCCTGCAGCATCCTAGAGGCCATATCAAAGAAACAACAAAGACAAACACAAAAGAAGAAAACCTTAATTGATTCTGCATAATTATTGATTTCGATTGAAAGTGCTGTTCTCACTGCTCATCAAACACTAAGCTCTGAATACTACATGCAAACACTTCGTTGAAAGCAAACTTTGCTACCAAGAAAACATAATAATTGCAGGGAAAGAAACAGAGTGGTTTAATCATCATCTCTGAACTGAGCTACTGTCAATAATATCTCTTGTGAGCTAAACTAAGAGATCTTTTTTTAAACAATAAATGCTAATATACCATACAATTAACATTCATTAATAAGAGAAGGTAATCTCTCACTACGCATTGAATCAAAATGTCACCGACTGTACCTTCAATCCTTGTTAAACGGTGTCACTACAGGAAATATTTGAAATATGCATTTAGTGACATGCAGTTTATGTCTTTGATATGCAATTTGGAAGGTTTGTTTTTTAAGCAAATTAATAAATATAACCTATAGCTAGACATTATAATTGAGGTGAAAATGTCAAAAACAACAACATAAAATATTAAGGAAAACTTTAATATATTTTCTTCTTCTTTTCAAGGAAGATTTAAAATATGATTTTATAATAAAAAGCAGAATTTACTGTTTTGATTCATGGAATTGCTGTTCCTGTGTAAACTAAATTTGGCTAGAGTCAAAACATTATGACTTTTCACCACTTTTAATAAATAAAAGTAGCAAGCATTTTTAAAAGTAAACATCTGATCACTGCGGATATCATAAATGTGTAAAAATGTGCTTTAATATTACCTTTTGATAGCAAAGGAAAAGTCCAGGGAGAATACACATCAGTAATCACCAGACTATCTGTTGTTAAATATACATTAAAAAGCATTTCACACTTTCATTTTTGCTAGTAAGTATGAGATTTGCCTCAAGGTAGAACTTAAAAATTCTGCACTGTAATATCAGACCATCCTCCTTAACAGCATGCATGTGTGAAAGCGAAAAGACTGTTTAGATAATAAATATATTGTTTCTTGGGCAATTTTTCTAGTTAAGTTCATGCCAGCCATATTGCCAACTTTTATAATTTTGCTGGCAAACTCTTTTCCTGAGCATGAAGCAGTCAATAAGTTGGTGACTTATACAGATAAGCATGTGTAGTTCAATCTCCTTGTCTGTTGTTCTGATCTCTAAGTAGACTTCCTCTCCCCCTCCCGCAAAATGCAGAAGGATCCATAACTCTCTATTAAACTATACAAAACAAGTGAGTGGAATATTATCAAATGATATAATATACTGTATATATAAACAGTAGAGAGTGTTTCATTTCTTCAAGCCGACAATACAAAATTATGAAATCATTACATGCATTCATTGACTTACAGCCATTTGTTTAGTGACCATTTGAAGTTACAGTGATGTTGAAAAAAGTGTTTTATGACCAGTTTTCACACTTATGTCTGTTGCAGCATCCCCATGGCCACGTGATAAAAATTCGGGTCCTTGGCAATCAGCATGTACCTATGACAGTTGCAGTGGCCTGGGGTCACGTGATCACCAGGAGTAACTATTCCAACTGGCTTCCTACAAGCAAAGTCAATAGGAGAAGCCAGATTCACTTAACAACTGCGTGATTCACTCAAAAACTGTGTCAAAAATGATCATAAAATGCGGCACAGCTCCCTTAACAATCGTCTTGTTTAGCCACAGAAATGCTGTGCTCAGTTGTGATTGTAAGTTGAGTACTACCTGTACAATAAAATATCTAGTAGAAAGTATGTAAAAAAGGAAGATCTTATGTGTTTTGTTTGTTTTGAATATATATATATATATATATATATATATATATATATATATATATATATATATATATATATATATATATATATATATATATATATATATATATATATATATATATATATATATATATAATTAGAAGTACATTCAAGGAAGGCAACTCTGTTGATTCCTACTAGCTCGGAGAGCTAAATGGGGATGTTATGTTCAGAAGCATTTTGTATGTTTGTACCTATATTAATTGAATGCCCGTGCTTTGCTACGAAACTATGTGATTGGGCTTGGTAAATCGACACTTACAGCTTGAAAATTAATGAGTAATTACCATCAACCTCTCCTCTCCCCTTTTCTTCCTCAGGCTTGACCCACAGAAGCCTCCCCTTCTCTCCCTCAGGCTTGACCCACAGAAGCCTCCCCTATCCTATCCCTTCTCTCCCTCAGGCTTGCCACACAGAAATCTCCACTATCCTATCCCCTTCTTTCCCTCAGGCTTGACCACAGAAGCCTCCCATATCCTATCCCCTTCTCTCCCCCAGCTTTGCCCCACAGAAACCCCACCTATGTTATCACATTCTCTTCCTCAGGCTCCTCTCCAAACTCCCAGCCAGCAGATCGGATGAGTCATTCGCTGGCCATGCCCATGTCCAAGTTTTCAGGTTGGGAGTGGGAGTAGAACATTTAACTCCTTAGCATCAGAGCGTGTTAATAATAATAGATGAAATACTAATGTTTTGGTGGTCATTTTGAAAAATCCTTTGTTACAGGGCACCTAGAAGCCAAGAGGAACATACGTGCCAAATTTCAAGTTTGTAGGAGGGAGGGAGGAGGAGGAGGAAGAAGAGGAGGAGGAGAAAAAGAAGAAGATGATGATGATTTGCTATGGATGTGATACAGTGAATTTCACTTTAGTTCAAATATAAATAGGAGCAAGGGCTTAGCTATCCCCTTACTGAACATTGATATTTCAAGATTGTGGAGCTCCTTATAAAGGCTGTGTATGTTCAGAGGACAGTTAGCCTGCACTTTCCAGCAATTCAGATTTTTCCTCAAAATTTTACATTTTAATTGTTTACTTGGAAACATTAAAATGCTGCACTTGCTTCAAAGAAACCACAATGCTATAAAAATTAATTGATCATATTTTAAAAAAAGGGGATATTGTTCAATAAATAGATACTCAACAAATACTTAAACCAGATATTGTTTTTTTAATCAACCAAGTAAATCCATGCTATTGCTATTTAATAATTATCCAAATCAAACATGCAACAGCTCTTTAAAAGCAATGATTAGTTGAAAAAAACAATTAGACCTGCCACTTTTCGATAAGGTAGTGACTTTTCCAGTACTTTTCCTCACTTGTAACTTTTTTTTTGTTCCTTTTACATTGCAGAAAACTAGGTCAGAACATATATGTTTTATATAATACTGTACATATGTGCTGTATTATAATCAAAGCAATGTTCACATAATGCTAACTGAATGAAAATTAGTAATGCATTACAATTTAGAAGTAGATAAGAAGGAATAGGAATATTTTAAGATTAAAGTTATAAGGAACCAAGACAAGGATCCCTTTGGAGTTTGTTACAAACTAGCTGTGGATTCCTCGGTGTATTGTAATACTCAGCTTGAGGCTCATATCATGTCTTCCATGTAACTCGTTTTGGCTTCTCTCATGACTTTCCCCACTGCCATTAAATTTTATCAACATTTACTTTTTTCATTACAAAAGATTCCAATTTATATTATTTCAGTCAACTCATGACTGAATAGATAAACCTCTCGGGACAGTGCAGACAGGAAATTCAAGGAATATCCATGCTGAGAAAGTCCATAAGATCTGTGTGCCACTCTCAGTTGTTCTGCTTCTCGGCCGACTAAAGTGACACACTAGTTGCTCCATTTCTACACAATAGAATTGTGCTGTCTTCCAATTTTAGAAAGAAACATCTAATTCAACTAAGATCAACATCTTCACAATGTACAGCTTTGTGATTCTTTCATCCATGTATTATTTCTTTCTCTATAACAGCATAAATAAAAATATATATCCACACATACACATCAGAGAGGGAGGGAGGGAGGGAGGGAGGGAGGGAGGGAGAGAGAGAGAGAGAGAGAGAGAGAGAGAGAGAGAGAGAGAGAGAGAGAGAGAGAGAGAGAGAATTTCTTATTGGGTCAGTGAAATAATGTCATAGTTAATCATCCTGCACATATCTTCTGGTTTTATCTGACCTAAAGGTGAGGATGAGATATATCAGGACTTAAAGTGTCCTAACATGTAGGTCACCTAAGAATGAAAGATACCACAGGTTGATTATTATCAGAGATGATACAAATAGGGTTAGAAATGTTGACCTGTCACCCCAGGATTCAGTGTAATTTTCAGCACTTTAATTTAGAGAGGGAATATCCATGGACTGGGATGAAAATATAGGAGATATGATTTCCTGAGGGCTTCTGCTTCATAAATAAAGTTTTGGATACAACACGAACAAATTTATATCTTGTTTAAGAGACAAACACATTTCCAAGAAATATGTTATTTCTTTTATTCTAAAAAACAGCCTAGTTTCTTTTATTATCCGGAAATGAGAATATATTACATATTCTATATATTGTTAATTATTATATATCAATATTTGCAGATCTGCTAACCTTTCCCTAATTTGCTTTTAGACATAGCTACTTAAAGCTAAATGTATATATCCATGTAGCCATATTGTGAATTCATTAAAAGACAATTATGCAAAAATTTAAATTAATCAAAACATATTTTAAGAAGCCCTTCAAAAAAAAATAGGGAGCAGACAAATAATATTTTCTATTATTACTGTGAGAATTTCCAAGAAGCATTTGAACAGCATTTATTTCATTATTTGTATATAGTTACAATTTTGGATACTGCAATAATTTAATAATGAGAATGTACTGTGTATGTGATATATATACAATGTTGTCTATAATTAATTTTGCATAGTGTATGCATAATGCACTACTGAGCTAACTTTCAGAGAATAATTTGCTGAAAATTTAGAGCTATCTAGAGCTGCATGTTAGATCAATGTATTGAATCCATAGTCACCCCACTATATCTTTCTAAAAATACGGTTAAGCTAAATTATTTTTTGACGTAGGCCAACATTTTATGTTGTTACCTTATATCTCTCATTTTCATAGCCATGATGCATGGGTAGGGTTGATTAGTGCATATGAGTTCACAGAATTAAAACTATTGGATGTTCCAAGGAATAGAATTACTATACTAAATACTGACAATTGCAGGTGGTCCTTGACTTACAACAGTTCATTTAATGATAGTTCAAAGTTACAAAGGGACTGGAAAAACTGACTTATGACCATTTTTCACACTTTTGACCTTTGTAGCATCCCTATGATCAAAATTCAGATACTTGTCAATTGGTTAGGACTCACGCTATGTCCCAAAAGTTTTGTAAACTTTTGACAAGCACAATCAATGGGGATGCCAGATTCATTTAACAACCCTGTTGCTACCTTATCAATTGCAGTGATTCGCCGCAGTAACAACTGTGGCAAGAAATGTTGTAAAATGGTACAACAGCAAAAATCCAGGAAATTGCTTTGAAATTATTCATAAATGGTACTGAAACTTCCGAGGAAGGTACATACATACAGATATTGGAAGTGGAGAAAAACACTGGACATCTTTATGTAAGTATGATGGTCCTTTGAGTGTGTATAATGTCAAAAAAAGAGATTAACAGTATGGAGATAGAAAAATTCAGTTTTGGTTCCAAGATATTTTTACAGTTATTATTTAGTGAAAGAACTGAACGAAGTAAAAACTATATAGTTGTTCAATTCATAATGGCAAAAACAGAGAAACTCCATCTTGGTATACTGTAAAAAATACAGAAAATTGTTTTAATGAAAATATTGACAGACAAAAAAAAAGATAAGAGTGTTTTGAGATCTACTAGAATGTTTTGATTCGATTTAGGAAAAATATAATCCTTTTTGCAAAACGTAATAGGCCAAATTCTTCCTTTTGTTTATCCCAGTACAAAAGTTTCTCTTATTCTTAGATTCTTTTTCTTAGATTCTTTTTCTTAGATTAATAATGCTTGGAGACGTGGGTTATTTGTAAAAATAATGGGTTATTTGTAAAAAAATAAATAATAAAAAATTATGCAAATAAATAAAATATCTTATTCTTAGATTAATACATTTTTAAAAAACCTCTAAAATGTTATTTTCTAATGGCCTGCCAGAAAATCCTCATGCACTGCTTAAGTTTAATAAGAATACAATTATAGAAAAATAGAATTGAGTTCTGTAGCTGAATTCAGATTATTTTTTTCTCAACTTCAATTACTTTCTGATAAGGATCTACATAGATGCTGATTCCATCAAGGGTTCAGGTGATATGCTGACTGCAGGCCAAACTGTCCTGCAGGAAAATAGAGCAAATCCTGAAGACTCAGTTAAGGTGTTAGGTTCCACACTGAATTTGCATTGCAAAGTAATTGCAGAAACTTCCCATGTAATGAAGTAAGTAAATGTTTAGGCATTGCATAATAGATTAGCAAAATCTAAAAATAATAAAATGGAGCAAAACTCATTCATCAAATGTCTTACTTAACAGAAATGTTGGGCTCAGTTGTGGTTGTAAATCGAGGATTGCCTGTATCCCAGTGACACCCAAGAGCCATTGAATCTACCAGATTGGGTTTACAATAGCAAGAAAGTGAGAAAAAGTAACAATTGGAAGTGACTGGCTATTTACACTAAATCTGACCACTGGTCCATCTCAGCTCCATAGAAAAATAAATTCCTAGAGATACCAGGAATTAATTTGAGACCATGTATATTTATCCTACTGGTAGGCTATTTCAATAAAGTTTCAGAGTGACTCTCGTAGTACGACCGGCCATAAATTTTGGTTGGTCTGATAGTATTTCCATGTTTGGGAATAACATTGCTATCTGTTTGTCCTTCAGTACATCTTTCCTTCATGTAATGTATTTTATTTCCCCTAACTGCATATTAGAAAAGCAGCAGCATAGACTGAAGTTTCAGTTCAAACATAGGAGGAGAGATTGCCAACATTTAAACTGCAGCAAAGTTTGATTCAGAGTATATATATAAAAAATCTAGGAAAATCCAAAAAAGGAGATGAAAGCTAGATGACATAGCAAAGTAAACAAGATTAGTTCGTCTAAGTAAAAAAAAATACAACGCAAAGAAAAAAAAGTACCACAGCTATTAAATGATCGCAGATTTCTAGGAATCTGATTTTAAATCTCATTATTTCAACAACCCCCTCAATACATAATCTTTCTAACAAACTACAAAACTACTGGTCTTGTGAAAATTTCCAAAGGCACAATATACAGATCCCCAATTAATACTACTACTTTCAGGATATGGATTTTCTCTAGAGGTCTCCAGTAATTCTCATTCTGATATGAATCTTTCCTGCTCCATAAGCTCCACTCCACCTTAATTCTCCATAATAATTACTCTCTTTACAACATTCAGAATGCTGCGCCCTGAAGGACTGTGGTATAATGAGGTGAAACATTTGCAACAAATTATATGAAAATGCACAAAGTGAAATGAACGTGTCTCTCTTGTTTAAATGAAGTTCTGGCATAGAGAAGAAAGTTGGAGAATACATGACAACAAAGAGAATAATTTGGCCACTGCCAGTCTATGTAAATTTTTAGAGGCAGACTTTACTTTTCTGTGTATATTTTCCCCCATTCAGAAGCCAACTAGCAGCATACTAACCAAGTGGGAAATAGGGAAATGTATTCCCTTAATTCTTCTTGAAGGGCTAGGCCAATTTTTTAGCAATGCCCTAATTGTGTTAGTAATTGATCTCTCTGCAAAAACTATCTTCATCCAAATTAGAACCGTTATTAGTATAATATGAATCATCAGCATAATATGTCCTAACTTTATTTCTTGGACTAAGTAAATGATGGCTGACTATTATATATGGACATACATGATAAATACCAAAGAACTACAAATGAGTAATGTGCAAAAATAAAACAACAGGCAGCACTGCAAATAGTACAACCCGTATTTTTCGGAGTATAAGACTCACCTTTTTCCCTCAAAAAAGAGGCTGAAAATCTGGGTGCATCTTATATACTGAATACAGCATTTTTTTGCTTCCCGAAACCCCACCCCCTTCTCCAAAATGGCCATGCATAGCCTTTAGGAGGCTTTCAGAGTGCTCCTGGGTGCTGGGGAAGGCAGAAATGAGCAAAACCAGGCCATTTTTTGCTCGCTTTTGCGCCCCCCAGGAGCACCCTATAAGCCTCCTAAAGACTATTCATGCCCTTTTTTTTGAAAAAAAAAAACCCGGGGCCATTTTCGTGAAAAACGGGCCGTTTTTGGGAGGTCTGCAGAGTGCAAAAACTTTTTTTTAAAAAATTGCCTCTTTAAAATCTTGGTGCGTCTTATACTCCGGTGCTTCTTATACTCTGAAAAATATGGTATGTCCTTTCTACGAAATATTTTTTTAAATTTAAAATGAGTTGACAGTCATGATTTCAACAGTTAATTTCCTGAGATTTAGACTTTCTAGAGCCTAGAATTAAGCAATTTAGAATTAAGAAGAAATTTCCAAAGAGTAAGAACAATTACTAACCAGTGAAACAGCTTGCTTTCAGAAATTGTGGGTGCTCCATCACTGGAGGCTTTTAAGAAGAGTCAGGACAGCCACTTGTCTCGAATGGCGCAGTGTTTCCCGCTTAAGCAGGAGGTTGGCTTAGAAGACCTCCAAGGTCCTTCTAACTCTATTATTCTGCTAAAAATGCTAGTTTTTTAAAAATAAAGAAAGAGAATGAAAGAGGAAGGAAGGTAGTATTTCACTTGGATTTTCTGAGGCTTCAACAAGATCTGTAGCAATTAGGATGAAGCAACGTTTCATAAAATTAGTTCTCCATTAGATCTACCATAGATCTTGATCATGCCAGAACCATTAATGGCAGCTATGTATGACTGGGTCAGACTTTCAGGATATCTGTACTGGGCCAGAATCTCTGTAACTAAATTGTAAATTGCGGCTGTTTCTCAAACAATTTAGCAGGCTTATCTAGTAAGGTATGGAGATGGCAAAGCCTTCTTAGATTCAGGGACTATTTAATAAATAATCAAGAAAGAAGAATTTTAAAGCAGGAATTGGCTGAATTGTTTACAAATGAGTGAAATGAGTCTTTTTATTGAAAAAAATAATCTGTACAGTAACATCATTAACAGCTTTTGCAAATCTCATGTTAGAATCTTCAAAGTCCTCTAAGGGTCCTACAAGAAGTTGCTG
The DNA here is from genome assembly GCF_964273705.1 of Natrix helvetica. Taxonomy (NCBI): domain Eukaryota; kingdom Metazoa; phylum Chordata; class Lepidosauria; order Squamata; family Natricidae; genus Natrix; species Natrix helvetica. The sequence continues at coordinate 82,466,021 of NC_138552.1, forward strand.
GAGAGGGATCAACATCTTTGTATGGAAATCAGAGTTAAGATACATCCCTGACCCAATGGACTACATTTTGGAAGAACTCCACATTATGATAAATAACAGCAAAAATCCAGGAAATTGCTTTGAAATTATTCATAAATGGTACTGAAACTTCCGAGGAAGGTACGTACATACAAATATTGGAAGTGAAGAAAAGCACTGGACATCTTTATGTAAGTATGATGGTCCTTTGAGTGTGTATAATGTCAAAAAAAGAGATTAATAGTATGGAGATAGAAAAATTCAGTTATGGTTCCAAGATATTTTTACAGTTATTATTTAGTGAAAGAACTCAACGAAGTAAAAACAATATAGTTGTTCAATTCATAATGTCAAAAACAGAGAAACTCCATCTTGGTATACTGTAAAAAATACAGAAAATTGTTTTAATGAAAATATTGCCAGACAAAAAAAAAAAGATGAGTGTTTTGAGATCTACTAGAATGGTTCCTTTTGATTCGATTTAGGAAAAATATAATCCTTTTTGCAAAACGTAATAGGCCAAATTCTTCCTTTTGTTTATCCCAGTACAAAAGTTTCTCTTATTCTTAGATTCTTTTTCTTAGATCTTGTTCTTAGATTAATAGTGCTTGCTAACCAATGGTGGGACTCAACATTTTTTTACTACCGGTTCTGTCGGGGTGGCAGGAGAAGGATACTTCAAAATCCCCATTCCCCTCCCCACTCTCCAAATTTCCGCTACCGGTTCTACAGAACGTGTCAGAACTGGCTGAATACTACCTCTGTTGCTAACCTGAGCTTTTTATTAACATATGAAGCCAGGATACAAATAAATAAATAAAAGATCTTGTTCTTAGATTAATACAATTTTAAAACATTCTAAATCATCCTCTTCTAACTCTTGCCCAAAAATCTTCATACACTGTTTAAGTTTAAGAATACAATTGTAAAAAAATAGAATTGAGTTTCTACGGATGAATTCAAATTATTTTTTCTCAACTTCAATTACTTTTCAATAAGAATCTACATAGATGCTGATTCAACAAGGGTTCAGATGATACACTGACTGCAGGCCAAATTGATATCGAAAATAGAGCAAAACCTGAAGGCTCAGTTATGGTGTTAGGTTCCATGTTTAATTTGCACTACAAAGTAACTGCAGATATTTCCCATGTAATGAAGTAAGTAAATGTTTAGACATTACATAATAGATCAGCACACAGACTATATTCCGTAGATATATAGAACATTTTCTTTTTGCTTAAGCATTAAGATTTTCAGAAATAGCATCGTGACACACACATGCAGTTTCTCACTTAGTTGGAAAGGGAAAACTCATATTAACAGAGCAAATAAGTTTGCAAGGAAACACACACATTTCCTGGTGAGAATTGATTAAAATAATTCTAATTCATACAATTTGCATTGTCAAACCAGGATTTGCTACTGTAGCTTATGTAACTTTACAAGGATTCAAAAAGAGAAGTTTAAAATATTGTGTGCAATTTTTAAAAATACACTGGTTGGCTTTTTGTAAAAGATTTCCTTTGTTACAGAATACTCTGCAGTATGGATCTCAAGGGACTCTATTATTTCTATCGATACATCATACGGCTTTTTAAAGCAACAAATCTGTTACAGGATTTTTTCTATGGAAAAGCGACATAATATTTATTTTCCAAATCAAGTTGATCTTGCTTCATTTTAATGCAGCCACTCAAACCTCCATCTTCAAAAAGAATCATCCCATTTTTCCATTTTGCTCAGTTTTCTAAAAACCCGCTCTTTATCTTATTTACCAAGACTCAAAAATTATCAACCATACAACCAATCATCCTTACCGCACAAAGGCATTTCTCCTTCAGCCCAGTTGATCTGTTCCAGAGTTGGCCCACAACAATTGTGGTATCAGTTTAAACAATGGTATTCTATACAGGCATGATAAGTGCTGCTGTGAGGAGGCAGAGAAGGCCTGCAGGAGGTTCTCCATGGAAGTCAGGCAGGGAGATGATCAGACTGTTGGCTTGGCCAGAGGTGGTATTCAGCAGGTTCTGGCCAGTTGTGGAGAACCGGTAGCGGAAACTTTGAGTAGTTCGGAGAACCGGTAAATACCACTTCTGACTGGCCCCGCCCCCATCTATTCTCTGCCTCCCGAGTCCCAACTGATTGGGAGGAAATGGGCATTTTGCAGTATCCTTCCCCTGGAATGGGGAGGAATGGAGATTTTACACTATCCTTCTCCTGCCAAACCCACCAAGCCATGCCGACAGTAGTAATTTTTTTTTAATCCCACCACTGTTCTAGGCCTAAGGCATTGCCTGAGAGGGAGTCCATACTATTTTGGAGTTATCCAGTCAATAATTAGAAATTTCATTTGTGGGAACTGCAGGCTACTTTTTGTGCATTAGTGAGAGCTGAATGGGTATTTTATAGTATCTGAATAGTTACAATATCAAATTCTGGAAACAAGTATGGGAACTTTGATCATGTCTCAAATATTTAGGCAGACATTTAGAGAAGCCAATTGGGGACATATGCATTTGAAGTTTAAACTCAATGCCCTCACTCTGGATAATATAGAGACAAGGCAACCGCTATTATCTCTCTGGATAATATGGAGACTGGGACACAGCTATTATTGGCAAAGTTTCAGCAGAAACACTGCTACATAACTTGAACTCTTCCACAGGAGAAAGAAAGTTCCAATATACAGGATATGGGTGACAATATAAGACACAAGGGACTCACGGTCATCAACCTTATGTAAGGGCAGAGAAGAATACAATCCTTGACTTCTGCCTTTCAGAAGTTTTCTGGCAGTTTTCTTGTCACTGAATCTTTTAAAAACTGTAAACACACACACACACACACACACAAACACGCACACATAGAAGGTCTTCAGGGGCTCAAAACCTTCATGCTCGGGAGAAAAGCACGATGCAGAAGAAGAGGAGCGGGTTACAAAAATCACACACAAACAAAAGCAGAGATTAGGGACGTATTAACATCGTATGAATCATGCATTGAGGTATTACAGACCTTGGAATGAGAAAGAAAATGGAGGAAGAAATATGTTGTGGCATGCTAGATAATAACAACCGTGCCTGGATGACTTAATACCCTCTTGTCCCTGAAGTCCTGACTTTGTCGGCAGCCCACTTCTCCACATTAACAGTAGTCATTTGGAGAGCAGCAAACGTGCCATTAGAAGCACTTTTACAAGTGTATATTCATCCACCAATTAGCTTAATGTGGCCGCTTTCTGCATATTTTCTATCCAGGCCTGCACAAATCTTATTAATATTTCCCCCTAGCGCTTTGACAGATTACCTTGTCATTATGCATCCTGGAGCCTTTTAAACAATATGGGTAAACTACTGTTTGCGAGGTTAATGACAATTATCCCCTAATTACTGCATAAGTCACTCAGTCCACTTTATCTCACGGGCAGGGTTCTGCTCTGTGTATCTGCCATTGTGTCACCGTAAATGAATCTTGTACAGCCATGTTTATCTGTCGCTGTCTTGTAAATTACACTGACAGAAAAATGAACAAATTACTGGATATCATCACTTGGATACCATTTCTGATTCTCTGCCCATCTTTCTCCTTTTTTCCCCCCTATTTTTTTTTTAATAAAGGAAAATTACAAGAGCGGTGCTTGTTTGCTTGATTGTAACCTTCATGAAATAAAATAAACAAACACAAATTGAAATGTCCCGCCTTAAGAATCATACATCATATTTTAATTTTTCCACCGAGAGGCAGATAGATAGGATTTGGAGAAGCCATACGGGCAAACGAGACACAGAGATAAAAAGACATTACAATCCTGAAGTTATTATTAATTTGTGGCAGCTAGCTCGATCATATTTTAATGGATTGAATAGGTGCTCACCATGATTCAGTGTAGGAATTTTCAGTTCTCAATGCCTGGGCTGAATTCCAGAACTATATTTGTGTAGATACCGTCTGGAAATGAATATTTTCTAAACAAATACTTCCTTCTTATTGTCATATTCCTTTTTTTTTTCACGGCAGCTTTCTCTCCCCTTTTTATAGCCCATTTTTATGGTTGCTTGCCAAAAGATGCAGCAGTATGAATTCTAATCACTTATTTATTTAGACTCCACCCTGCCCCCACCACTGTATAGTGCAGTTTCCCACAACAAAACCACAATTAAGTTACCATTAAAATTTCAAACATTAAAATATTTCTACTGAAGATATAAGAATTCAAAGAATGAGTGAATCATAACTATAGATGCCTACAGATGTTGGCTGACTTGTTGCTGTGTTCAAGGCCAAGTGAATCTATGTCGGCTAACATATTTTGTCCAATCGCTGAAGACTGATCTGATGCCATGCCCGTAATATCAGGCTCATAAGGGAGCTGGCTACCAATGGGCTGCCCAGGATTTGCCACATTTGTACGTTTCAGATCTGACATCAAACAACAAACATGCATAAAGTTCCTATTCATTTTACTTTATATCAGATATTTTAATCTAATTTTAATTTTCTCTAAGTTTATTTTTATCATGTGCTGGAAGGCAGGCATCAGTGCTGGATTTGACTTTCTGGATCAACAAATGCTACCACTGCCTTGTATTCAGATTCTTAGGGGAAAATATCTTTATTCTGTAGCAGCTGTGGCTAATGTGGCCTTTGCACTCTAGTTCTCCAATTGTGCCCTCATCTGAACTGGGAGGCCTTATTCACGGTCATTCATGCCTTGGTTATATTCTGTTTGGAATACTGCAACACATTCTACATGAGGATTCTTTTGAGGCCCACACAGTAACTTCAACTGGTCTGGAATGCAGCAATGTACACAGTAATGCAGGGGTGTCCAAACTTGGCAACTTTAAGACTTGTGGACTTCAACTCTGGGGAATTCTGGGAGTTGAAGTCCACAAGTCTTAAAGTTGCCAAGTTTGGACACCCCTGCAGTAATGGGATCCTGTATCCATGTAACACATTTGTTGCAGAAGGCGCAATGGCTTCCAGTTTCTTTCCAGAAGCAAATGAAGGTGCTGATTATGACCTTTAAAGTTCTGTATGGCAAAGTCCTATATAGGTATTTCCTCTAAATACTGCCATCTGATGGGAACTGGGAAGCAAGCCTTTTCCATGGTAGCTCCCTACCGTACGGAATTCTGCCCCCCCCCCCGAAGAACAGCAGGCCCCTACTCTCTTCGCCTTCCTTAAAGTTTGAAAGGCCTGACTTTTCCCCCAAATGCATGGATAAGATTGAATAATTGCACATTAGGAGTTTGACTTGATGCCAGGTCCTTGTTGTTTTTAATATTTTAATCTGTTTAGTTTTATTGTTTTAATATGATTTTATATGTTGTTTTAACTTTTGATTGAGAGCCGTTCAGATTTGGATAGAATATGGGCAGTTATATCAATGTTTTAAATAAATAAATAAAATAAACAATTTTTACTATGTAACGTGACATAATACATATGTTCTCCCCCCCCCTTTTTTTTTAAACTTCATTTTTGTGTATGTTAAACTATATTAAATAAACAGTCATTAGATGGAAACCAAGGGGAATTCCAGTTTCAGGGCTAAATATTAATCTGATTAAATGCATAAACATATTTAACAAGGAGCAAGGTCTGTTACAAATGCCATCTAAATTCAGAATAAATTAAGGTTTGAATCATTTTGTTAGAGAATAAAATTGCCGCAGGGAGGCTAAACAATATTCAGCAATCTTAGTTTTGGTCCAGATTACACTCTTTGAGGGCTAGAACTTCTTACATACAAGGGACGCGATGGCTCAGTGGCTAAGATGCTGAGCTTGTCGATCAGAAGGTCGGCAGTTCAGCGGTTCAAATCCCTAGTGCTGCGCAATGGAGTGAGCTCCCATTACTTATCCCAGCTTCTGCCACCTAGCAGTTTGAAAGCACATAAAAATGCAAGAAGAAAAATAGGGACCACCATATTAAATTAAGCGGAAGAATATGGAATAAAAATAAGATGACTGAACTGTAAAATGGAAATATGATGTAAAATGTAATATGCATAATAGAAGATGTGAAGGGGGGAGGGGAGAACCAGAACAACACTGTAGATAAAAGAAGTTAAAATATGTAACAATAAATAAATAAATAAATAAGTAAATAAATAAATAAACTTTGTTCAAAAGAAAAAAAGAAAAATAGGGACCACCTTTGGTGGGAAAGTAACAGTGTTCCATGCGCCTTCAGCATTTAGCCTTCGGCATACTGGCCACATGACCACGGAGAAGTCTTTGGTCAGTGCTGGCTCTTCGGCTTTGAAACGGAGATTAGTACCGCCCCTAGAGCAGGAAACAACTAGCATGCATATGCGGGGGAACCTTTACCTTTTACTTCTTACATCTAAGAAAATTAAAAACAACTTTAGACTAATGGTGTCTTCAGCATCTCTGGTCAAACATCTTATCTGCTTCCTTTTTCTTTCTATGCATCCCCTTTCCTTTGAAACTATTTACTTGGCCGCAAGTAAATTTATTTGGCCACAGCAAAGAGAAAGAATGGAAATAAGCGTGTCAATAACCAACATTTTTCATTAGCCATTGGGAGATCTTTATCCTATGTTACTAGCACCCTGAATAGGAAAGTTCAGTTTAAACAGAAGAGATCATTACTCTTTGAATAAATGGCTACCTTTCAGAATCATAGGGGTTTTTTTGTGGGGGGGAGGGAAGGAACGAAGCTATTTCTGTTTGAGGGGAAATTAGCTCTGCTTATTTTGCAATTAATCCAAATAAATCAGAATAAGCAAATCAGTATCAGTGATGTTTGCATTGCATTTCATTATTAATAGCGCTCTCTGACTGAGATATTATCTGATAGTATCCTGTAGTTAAATAGAAATTTATTGCCCAGACTTCTTCATATTTCTAAAAACGGACCACTAAATGTATCAGATGACATGGAACCACTTCAGCTGTACTGCCTTCACCCAAAGATATCATCTCAAAACTAAAGACTGACATGTTAGCAAAACCCTGTTTGTTCAGATTGAACTATTATTTCTGCTGGCAGTTTTAAGGTGTGAACAGTTAAGGAAAAAAAATATAAGGATAAAGGGAAGCTATTGCCATCTTCAGGTGCTACAAAAGCAATGTTATTATTACCTGCTTACCTGATAAACACTACCAAGAGAGGCCCTTTCACAAAGATTTCAGATATGTAATAAGTATGTGCTAAAACCTATGTCTTAAAAGTAGTAAGTGACTGAATCACAGGCTTAGAAATTATAGCTCTTTTCTATAGTTATTAACAAAAGTCCTTTATAACATTTAAGCCACAATAACACTTCTTTTTCCTAAGAGAATGTATTTAGAATGTATACATCCTTCAATATGGAGGGTTATTTCCTAAGTGATAAATTTGATACGCAATTTCACCAAGCAAAGCAAAACATGAAACACCCCAACTGTACAGCTAAATGAGTGTACAGAGATGTGTTCTATGTATCTGATGAAATAAGCTGCAGCTCACAAAATCTTATGCTTTTTAATAAAATGTGTGAAGTCAGAAAAGAAGTCACCAGAGTCCTGATCATTAATCTAAACTCCGCTACTTTAAGACGTGCAGACTTCAATTTGCAGCATTCCCTAGTCAGCTTGGGAATTCTGGGAATTGAAGTCCACCCATCCTAAAACTGCCTAGGTTGAGAAACACAGGCCTAAAAGAAACTTGTGGAAACCAAACTTGCGAATGTGTCCTAACTCAAGCAGGGGACGACAAATGATAGATTCAATAAGCAACCCAGGGAACTTTTATATTTAAATAATTTATATCATTTTGTCAAGTTTCCTCTTCTAAAACCTCCAGAGGAAATTGACTACTTTGCACACATATCATTAAGATCTAAGGAGATGCTGCACTTTACTTAGTTTTGCCATATTTTACATTTCGCTATATATTTATTTCTTTGGTCAATAGCTTATTAAAAAGCTCAGTAGCACAGTAGGTGGGCGAACCCAGTAGGTGGTAAAGGTCAAGATAAGCATCAAAGTATTAATTACTGATCCTTCGTCATATGTATGTATGATATTGTACCTCAGAAGTTGGATAGAATAATATTCTCCCGTTCAATTACTTTATAAATAATATCTTGCTGATAGCTCTTCATTTTTCAAAATTAAGTAGATGCCTACACATAGAATTCTACAGCTAGAAGAGGACTGGTTTCAGTGTCAAAATATATTAGGGATTTTTTTTTTCTGATGTGCAAACAGAATTTGCTTTCCAATAACTTAACCCACTACTGTGTTTTGTCCATGAGCAATAAAGAATGGGTCTTGCTCTACTAGTGTGCAACATCTCTCAGGTCTTTGAAGAGAATATAGCCCCACTCTTCTCATCTCAAGGCTAAAAGGATTGTAACAATACTTGTACAACACTTCAAATTTTATCTCCAAAAGATGCTTTGAAACATGCAGGAGCTCTGTGTCACTGCTTCAAGCAAATAAGATGTAGGTTTGTGTTCCTGGATGGTCCAAGACATCAATTCACAAAGGGTGCACAATTGTACTAAATGTGTCAGTTTTAGAGGACACTGCTTTTCTCCAAAACCCTGCCACTGTTCCTTCTGAATCCTTCTTACAGCACAAGATGCCCAGAAGCAGGCAAAAATACTTGAGGAGGGAACTGACCAATAAAGAACATAGCATGATTATTGCTTCCTGTAATTTGGAATGGGTACTTTTGATATTGTACCCTAAAACTGCACTTGCTTTTTTTTTTGGCAGATGTATCACATTGCTGATTTATATTCAGTTTTCAATCAACTATTGCTTCAATATCTTTTCCCCAAATACTATTAACAGGTACCGTCTAGCTTCATGGTCCTCAATCTGTGTTCCACAGCACTCCAGGGGATGACAATAAATTCATGGGGACATATTTGATGACTTCATAACAAAAGCATTCATGAGTGCACACAGTTTGTGGACCATTATGAATGTCTTGACTTGCAAACGTTTGAAAAACTCTGCCCTAACTTATACATGCCCGTTTTATTTTGCTTTTTTTTTTTGCTCTGACAGGGATATAAGTAGCCCTCACCTTATGACCACAATTGAGCCCCAAATTTCTGTTGCTAAGCAAGGCAGTTTTTAAAGTGAATTTGTGCTCCATTTTGCAACCTTTTTTTTTTTTTTGCCAGAGTGTTTAAACGAATCACTGCATTTGTTCAGCAAATCATGAAGTCATTAACCAAATTTGGCTTTCCCAATGGGTTTTCCTTGTTGGAAGCCAGCTGGGAATGTTACAAATGGTGATCCTGTCCATGTGATCCTGGACCAGGGCAACTGTCATAAATATAAGCCAGTTGCCAAGTGCCTGAATTTTGATCACATGACCATGGGGATGCTGTAATAGTTGTGAGTATGAAAACTGGTCATAGGTCACTTTTTACAGTTTTCTAACTTCGAACGGTCACTAAACATATGGTTGTAAGTCAAGAACTACTGATATTAGGGGGAAAAAAGTCAAGACAAATATGACAATCGAATCCCAATTCATTTTTGGGTGTATCATTTACTTTTGACAGATGATGCTGTATTAGATCTCTTTTTTTGGTTATTTTAAGCTCATTTCTCTAATTTGTCAAGGTTGTTTTCCATTTTGTTTTTTTCTTGTATATAACTAGAAGCTATCCCACTGAATTTTGTGGCATCTGCAAATCTGAGAAATATTCCTGCCATCTGATCATCCAAGTCATTAACACAAATAGGGAAAGAAGAAGGCCGTGTGGTACCCCATTCAGTACCTCTTTCCAGTCTGATGAAGAACCTTTGATGATCTGTCTTGGGGCATATTTTTTTGAGCTAACCACATTCTTGATCAACATACCATCCAGCCCACACAAAGCTAGCTTGTTAATTAGAATGACAAAGGGCAGTTTGGCAAATGCTTTGCTTTGGGTTCTCCAAATTAACCTTGTCATTTTATTTGCATTGTTTTACATCTTGAAATGTAAAAAAAAATTGTTGCAAAATTAGTAAGCGAAGGGTTATACAAATATTTTTACTCTAATAATTATATGTAAATACTCTGAAAAAGAAAATCTAGAAAATATGCATTTGCTCATGGAAACAAACTTTTTCCAAATTACATATTTCAATTTTTTTCTTAATAAAGACAAGGAAACTATTATCTAAAATGGATGGAATAACATGGAATATCAGTTTGGAACAGATGAATGGGACTAAAAATATATGACATTATATTTCCAAAAGTATTTAGCCAGATAAAAATCCTATCACTGGAGTGCTAAGAGAGATGCATCTAAAAAAAAGATATAGATAAAACATTGTCAACTAAACAAAGAATTTTCAAGAAGAAAAAATTTCCTTGTAAAGCAAATCCCCCTCTCTCTCACTGTGTGTGTGTGTGTGTGTGTGTGTGTGTTTATGTGTATATACACACATACAGACATATTAATTAAATGGGAGGAAATCATAATATAACAGAATAAATTCAGTTTTATACCTCCGAAAACTCTGTAAGAAATCTGGAATGTTTCTGTTATTACCATTGCTTACCTAATCTGTTAAATTAAATCAGCAACAAATTGGTTTTCTGTTGTTGTTTTTTAGGTTAGGTAACAAGGGGGGTGGGGAAGTGCCCAATAATGATTTTATAAAGAAGAATTGGACTTTTCATTTTTGTTTCCCTTTACTTTAGAATTTTATTTTCACTATTAAAATTTGTAATCAAATGTACAAGTACTTATATGTCAAATGAAGTCGTTGTCTAAAATGTATGAAGACCAACTTACAGGTTTGTGTACTATTTTTGTAATAAATGCTCATTATATTTGGCATAAAAAGTATCTCTCTAAAAATATGATTCACTCTCTAACATTCAAGATGGCAGGCTTCCTGAAGTCTGCTGGGGTTGACAAATCTCTTAAATATTGCATCTAATCTTTTTTAATATTATAAGTTAAACCTCAAACCACTTGTTTTATTCCGTAACTAAAATGTTGGAGAAGCTACAGCCACAACCATTATATATTCTTTCCTTTAAACAAGACTCATTACCACAGTGGGAGATCTTCTTCCTAACATTTGTTCCAGTTGGTTGCAGGGGCTGCTTGCTTGTAGTGCACTTTGCCTAGCAAAATCACCAATGCATGATGAATCAAGAGTTTGTTCCTAAACCAGCTTTTGCAGAGGCACTGTTTTGTGGCTGAAAGAATGTGTGAGTGGTCCAAGATCATTCACTTGGCTTCTCCCCCTAAAGGAAGATTAGAATCGGTGTTTTCCTGCTCCTAATCCAGCACTTAAACTACTATGCCACATTGTCTGTCGCAAGGACAGTGGGAACTATTCCCGAGAAAACAGACAATAATTCTTTAGTAGCTGTAAGTAGTCTGGGACAACTATCTGAAATATGTAATCATAGTTGCCCCATGCATATAGCTAGCTCTAAACAATCAAAATACCACTAGCATTTCAAATAAGTCCTGTAAATATACTTAAAGAAATAAACAAAAATATAAAACTAATTTCAAAATTATATATTTTGAGGCTGATCCTACAACAAACAGGTCTTGCTTAAGGTATACCGAGGAGGTGGGGGAATGCAATATTTTAATTATTATGATTTTAATTGCTGATTGAAATATGAGAGGAAAGCATGCACATTTATCAAAGTAGAATGAAAGATCATAAAATATGCAATCCACAAACACCGTCATGTCCCAGGCAAAAAGAAATCTTGTAGAATGTAAGTGGAAGCTCTTAAATATATTCTTGAATGCTCTTTTCAGGAGATAGCTTTATTTGTGCTACACTTATTTGAAGACCCAATTTTAACATTATTAAGTTTGGCAATTACTATTTCTTCTTTCTTATAATTAGGAAGGGGGGAAAAAAACCTTGCAAGTTGCCAAGTCATGTTAAAACAACAACACCATATTGTTGCTATGGAACCAATGGCTGGGTTTGTTTATGACATGCTTTAAACTCAACAGCATTATAATTAATTTAACTTTAGTAGAATTAAATAGACAAGATGACCTGATACCTGGTGGTCTTAATCAACAGAGGATGAAGATGAAACACCACACCTTTGAAAAATCCATTAATCAAAACAAATTACAGTATATGAAGAACATCAAAGCCAGAGCCTGCGTGCATTCAAATAATCATAGAGGAGAGCAATATAGCTGCCATGGCGTAGGAGGAAGGAAAATTGGGAGTAGCACTGGAGGGACCAGCAGCAACAGCAGGAAAAATACAGGTAAGCATAGCAAACAAAAGGAATGGCGGGGGGTGTATAGCTGAAAACTCCTAATTTACTCTGCTACAAAGATAGAAGACCAAGAAGTCATCAGAGATGGCCATGCAGTCCTGCCAAAATGATTCACAAGTGATTCAGACCTTGTACTTGTGCAACCCCTCCCTGCTAAAATATATCCTCAATTTGTTCAGGCTTCCAGCAAGCCTGGAGGAGAAGATGCTGCTTGTTTAAAAATTAGATTAACTTTAGTAAGTGAATTCCTTAAAGCAGATGATTCCGAGCCTGGGAAACAACCAACTGACTTAGTGAACATCAATGCAGAGCTGCCCTTGTAGGTCAAAGCACCTTTCCTAAATTATTTTTGAAGTGTGCACAGCCAGAGCAATCCTAAATGTTGACAGATGGGTGCTTGTTACTTAAAAGCAGAATGATCTTGCTACCATTAGTGGCAAGAGGCAGGGGTGCCTGCAAGCCATCTAAAGTCAAATCGGTGGTCAGAACCACACAGTAAAAGCCTTGCTTCTTCTTCTTTTTCTGCATGTGTCATGAAATTCACATTAAAAAGGGTTGGGGTTTTGATTCTATGGTCATGGTCACCATCTTGAAAGTAGGCATCTTAATTATTTCTTTAGTGGTTTATCTTTGGGTTTAAGGCAGACGTGTCTTATGCAATTCCCCAAGCAAAGGAATAGATTTACGACCAACTATCTACATAGCTTGTGGCCATCACAGAAATCTGCCTTTTGTTGGGGTTTTGTTTTGTTTTTCCTGGCAGATCAAAACATTTCCACTAACCATCAGTCACCCGATCTCTCCATCTTCATTGCTGATGTGATGGCAGCTGCCCTCAACTCATGAATTCTGAAAGAACTGTCCTGTTAGATTGGGTAATGGATAGGCACACACAGGCTTAACGGTAACAACAGCTCTTTATTAAGTGCAACAAGTGAGAACAATCCAGCGAAGGTCGCGTCTGAGAGAGGACCTTGGTGGAAACCACTGTAGTTAGAGCAAGTATCTAACATGTCCTTTCTCTTCATAGCAGTTTTGGCTGAAGAAGCCATCCAATGCATTTGATTCAAGAACAGTCAAGTCAAAACAGTCTCTACAGTACAGTTGTTCCCAACACAGTTTCTTCTCCAGACTCAAATAAATTTTGATGATGGCCGATTCCCTAACTTCACTGGAATGGACCTGTTAATGTATCCGTATGCGTGCAGACATGCATAACACACAAGCATGCAGAATGGCAATTAAGCTCCATTAAGCGCAGTAATATTATCTATGCTTATTGCTTAATTATAAGCCTATGTTGCTGAGAAGACAACTTAAAATAAGCTGTGGGTTTTCTGGATGCGTTTGTCTGGTTAATGAGGAAGAATGCTGCTAACCTGAGAAACAAGCAAGTATCTAAATAAACCAGCAGCGGCTGTTTCGGCTGTTTTGTGAGTCCTGAGCAGCCAAAGATTATGACTAGCACTTTCATGCTTAATTGAAAGCCATGATAAGGCTGCTGTCCATGCAGTCTATAATTAGGTCGTAAATGTTAAGTTTATAGATGGCCCTGAAGTAAAAATGTTGGCAGAGCACTTGGCTTCATGCTGCCCGTTAAACCATAATTTCTGTCTCTGAACCCGGAGCAAAATTAGGCATTTTCTCCTGAAAGAACCATGCAAATATGCATTCTAAAGGAATAATTTAGAGTCGCCTTATAGGAGAGGGGCAGCATAAAATTTTAATAAACAAAAATAAAATAAAATTAATAAATGAAATAATTTATACAAAATCTGTTACAATACTGAACTTTTTCATGCGCACTCCTTCAGAAATGGCACTAAAATGTAGTTTTAAATTTTGAATGTTGAAAGTGCTTGATTAATGCAAGTGTTTGTTAGTTAAATCTTTTACATGCCTCTTATTTTGTATTTTTTTGTTGCCATTGTGTGTTTTCTTTTGTTTCATACCATGGGGTTTCTTCTAGATAGCAGGCATTTTCTTTAAAAAAAAAAAAACAAATGAGCACAATCCAAAAAATAAACGCTTTGCACTGTTTTTTTGCCTGAGATTTCATTTTCATTGTGAAATGAATCAATTGTGTATAAACTATTCAATTAAATTCAATTAAACTTCTGAGCTTGCAGCATCAGGCATTTTATTTTATTCTTATTTGTCTAACTTCAGTCTTCTGGCAATGTTTTCATTTTGCTTGGAAAATAACAATATGCATGTTTTTACCCCCTGCTAAAATGGAACGTTAGAGTGAGCTGTGTAAGTTGCAATACTAAACACCAGGCTAAAAGTTCCATTATCCATGAATGAAATTTGTATCATTCTATTCAGGATTGGGGAAAACAATAAGCCATTAAGACTGGGTTAAAATTATGGCACAGTAGTTGACCCATTTTTCCATAGTTTTAAGAAATTTTGCAAGTTATTTTACATAGAATATTATAAATAGAATTATAAATGATCATAATCAAAAAGCAGCCTTTTATTTATGGTATGTATATAATTCACATTAAGCTTGAATTCTAAACTCAACTAAATAAGAAGGCTCAGACTACAATTTTCAAGTTAAAAAAATCAAAGAAACAAAAACAGGCATGGATTTCCTAAGAATAAAAGAATAGGGTGTTTGTTTTTTGCACAAATGTATGGTTAAAACCACGACTAGGATTTTTCAGGCAAATTGTGAATTGCATATCATTCACATTATGATAAAATTTGCACTGCAGCAAATTATCTAATTTGTGTCATTTGTGGGATTAGTGTATGAGTTTATTATGACTTCTACCAGACATCTGTTTCTACAGAAATATTGACTTCTGCAAATTCAGACCTCTAGAAAAAAGAATTTTGGTTGTTAATTAACACACCAATTTTTACACCCTAAAAAAAATTATGCACATGTACGGAAAGAGTTTGTGGTTACATTGCTAAAATTCCACATTACGAAAATTACACTGCAATACGATTTTTTAAAAAACTACGTTATACTGTAACTGAGGTAAACAAAACCTTCTTTTAGCTCTTACTGTAGAGAACAAGCACTCTAGAAATAGGGTGAAATCAGAGCAAAAAGTTTAAATGTCTTTAATTTAAATGCCAATGCAATTAAAATAAACTTAATAGAGCTGATATAATTCTCAATGTGTGCTCGGTATTTTATTTGCATTCAGAGTAAAAATAACAACATAGTAACAAATTTGGGAGAAGGTCTGATTATGATTTTGAGGCTTCACGTTTTCATTTCCTGGACAAGGTTAATAAGAAAGTCCTGCACAAAGTTGCTCCATCTTTTAAAATGGAGCTCTCTTGCTTCAACTATTTCATCTTTTGGGCAGCAAGTGTTTAATCAATGAAGATGAAAACTGACAGACGATGGCAACAAGAAAAGAGATTTACCTATTCAACAATGCAGGGTGTGCAAATGCAGATCGTGCTATTTAGTATCTGTTTATACATTACATTGTCTGCCCTTGTGAGTGTGAATTTACAACTAGCACAAGATTCTCCCCTGACAAACTGGACTGACGCAGACACACATAGCTGAAAAGGATCCAGCAGAGAGAAAAGAATAGAAAAAAACAAACAAACCAACAACCCAAAACCTATCTGATAATTCATGAATAACATGAAACGCAGCCCCTTTTCAAACAGATTTTAGATTTCAAAAATGGAATTGTTCCCAGCTGACTGGCTTCGTTTTTTAAAATTCAGCTTTCTCCACAGCACCTTTTCCTGAAGAAATTACTGTTACCGGGTAAGCATTTGACTGTAGTAGCTTGTGTTACAGAGTGAGCCTTGCTTAGAAATAACCTGAATGAAACATATCCCCTAAAGAACTGCCAATCAACATTCACCATGCCGAGCCATCTCTCTGCGTCTGCCTATCGCACGGTGTTATTTCACAGCTATGAAAATATACTTTTCAAAATCCATGCTAAAAGCCAGTGACATAAGGCTAAGCAGAAGTATGTAAGTATGTCCCCTTAATCTCAAGGTGTAAAATTCTTGTCAGAGATGCAGATGCTGGTGACATTTCCTGTCACTTGGGACTGAGCGCTCCGCTGATTCAATAAACCTACAAAAGTGCAACAGCCCTTGATGTCAGTTACAAGGTTTTACATACCTACCATGTGAGTGATTCTCAACTTCCCTGGGAATTTATTCAGATGTGCTTGCAGCCCACAACAATTCTTCTGCCCGCCACAAAACTGGTACAAAAGCACATCACTTATGAACCTTATGTAACTTGATTTTTTTTCTGTATAACCCAAAAAGAAAATTTACTCTAGTTTTTTTTTCAGCTCTTAGTTTTGAAGTGAAAAGATACCTGGCATTTCCTTTCCGCGCTCAAAGTATACCTCAAAAAAATCCTAACTTAATTGCAAAATCAAGAAACTGCCTGAGCTTGCTATAATTATGTTTGCTTTCTAATTATGAATTGACAAATTATTTCAGTTGTTTGAGGACAGATTATTGTATCTTTCAAGGCAGTTCATCATATTCTGCCAACCTCCTGATACTAAATTCTATACCTTACTAAGGATCTATTAGAGGAATTCAATTCTAATTTATTAATTAATGTGTGGAACTATTTATGCAGTTTTTTTAAAAAAAAATCTTGGTGCCCTGAATCCTCATTGTAACAAATTCTTCACCAAATTCTGCAGGAATGTATGTATGTATGTATGTATGTATGTATGTATGTATCTATCTATCTATCTATCTATCTATCTGTCTGTCTGTCTGTCTGTCTGTCTGTCTGTCTGTCCGTCCGTCCATCCGTCCGTCCGTCCGTCCGTCCATCCATCTTCTGGACATTGTGTTATTTAAAAGACAACTTTTAATAACTTATTGCTATTCATCACATCAAAGCATTTTGTATTTGTGTATGAGGATTTTTAAATCCTTCATTTTTATGGAAAAATAAAAACACTTCTATTCTCACACCCAATATAGCTTGAAGTTGAACTTTAATGATATACCACTTTTTTTTCCAGCCAACACGTTTTATTCTCTTTGTAAAAAAAAACAATAAAGTCTTCTTGACCACACTTTCACCCTTAGCAAAATATAGTTATGATACTGTATGTTTAAGAACTTAGAGGAGACCTGAGTTAACTTTTTATGTTAGCCCTATTTCCATATTCTAAGTTCTAAAGAGTTATGAAAATATAAGCATTATTCATTCTAGAAAGGCTCATGGTCACAAAACATATGTGGGATAAACAAAGTTCTTCTGCCATTAATTCCTTCGCAGTCAAATTGGATATCCAGGTGTGCTGTACATAGACTCATGGGTCATGGAGCTACAGATCCATGTGCTTGCTCCAAGGCCTACACGCCCAAAGGATCCCACCCCCTTAATGTAAATGCTAAAGCACATGGCCAAACAAGCTTGCTGACTTCCCAGGAGCATAACTGACTAATGAGAATGCCCAGAAACTATTTACCAGGTGTGGCTCACCTCCAGCAGAATGCCACCCTGATTATTCCTTTTTCAAAGGCTGACGTATAAACTTCTCCATGTCCTCACAAAATAATACTTAAAAGGCACCAGGATAATTATTAATGATGCAAAACCACGGGAAATAACTCTCATTTCTGTGGTATCAAATGTACAAACATGTTGAAGATTTATAGTGAATAAATAGTAAAAGTAAAAATTTACAACATATAAGTCAAGTCGTATTTGGAACCGTAGATTGTAGAAGTTTACAATCTCTAGAGAAAATGTATTTTTTTTGTCCCATTGGACTTCATTTTGCTTAAGTTATTTTTGGAGAAAGTGTGTAGGCCACTATAGGCAGAGTGATGACATTAGCATTAGGATGGCACCCAGGTAGATAGTACCAGCAATTCAAAGCACCTTTCCTTCCCAAGGGCTTTTCCTTAATGTGTGTTAAGCCTAAGTAAGGCTTACATAAGGTTTTGTATTATGGCAAACATTAGCAACACATCATCTAGTAACTGAATGGCCAATTTCAGAAGGCTTTGGGAGATACATATGGATTCTGAAATTACATGGAACTCATAGCTTGACTAAGTCTCTAACTGAAATCGTAAAGCTCTGGGGGGGGGGGGGGAATAACCTTTCATAAATAACCTGTGTTTTCTATAATGATGCCTTTACCAGATTTTGTACTATATATTTCTCCAGTATAATTAAAATGGGATAGATAGGTGGACAGATAGATAAATAGATAAATAGATAGATGATAGATAGATAGATAGATAGATAGATAGATAGATAGATAGATGATAGATAGATAAATAGATAGATATGATAGAGATATATGGTAGAAGAAAGAAAGAAAAGAAAGAAAAGAAAGAAAAGAAGAAAGAAAGAAAGAAAGAAAGAAAGAAAGAAAGAAAGAAAGAAAGAAAGAAAGAAAGAAAGAAAGAAAGAAATGTTTGCTACTCAAGGAAATATTTGGATCAGGACTGTGATCCACTAAGATAATCAGTATGCTCTTACTATGCTCTTGAGAAGATAACAAAGCTCTTACAAATTAGATGAATTACTCTGTGTCTAATCTGCAAAGCCTATGCTTTAAAGTATGACAACCCTTTTTAGGTATGGGTATGTAATAAAACTAAATCAGATAGCATTTAGTAAGTAAGAAATCTGAGGGATGATTTCCCTTTTTTAAAATAAACACGGTTGTGTACACTGGCCTCCTCTTTAGGTCAAACATTAAAACTTGTCTTGAAAAATAAGACCTAACGACCGTTATTATAAGGTGAACAATATGTTGCTATGGAACATGCCACTGAAGAGAATACAGTAATGGCCTCTCTAGTTAATGTGATTAGAGCCGTTATTGACATAATGCCAGGAAGACACAAAGCCATTAGCATTATGCTACAGCTCATTCTCAGCCTCTGTTCAAATTTACTATTTGATCCACTATTTAATTTTCCTCCATCTTATTCAGAGTGGCATTTTGCAAAATGCATAATTAAAAGCTGATGTTATTCTCTGTACTTCACAAATTAAAAAACATGGCAAGTGAAGATTCGTTCGTCAAAGAAAATAAAAAAAAATCAGAATCCTTTGATGCAGGTATTTCTAGGTACTGCAAATTAATACTGGGGACATTTTGCTGTACAACATTTAGATCTACATACAATATAATATGTACATGAAGCTGCAGGCAGAGTTCACCTAGGGATTACGATCTCAATATCATCAGAAAGTGGATATCTGCATTTCCTAGTTCAGTCCGAGAAGGCTGTCAAAGTCCCGAAACATCATCCAGTGGGAGGAAAAAAGCACAGCAAAAGAGAACTGATTGAAAAACATTTTTTTAAATAATTGGGATTCTTTTCTTGGGCTGCACAAATCTTGGCTATGGCTAGAAATGATTTGGCTGAAATCTTTAATTATTTGATATCAGGATTATCACAGTATGCATCATGTAAGTTTCTTTAAAGAACATTTAAAAACACCATTTGTAGTCTACCATGCATGCTGTAAAACATTTGTTATTGTCATATTTGTTATTAATAAGATATATGAATACATGAATACTGCACTGCATACAAACCTTTTTTGGTTTCTGAACCTCAAATTAAAGTGCCAAATTAAAGCCTATCATTTTATAACTTCCCCTAAATATGTCCAGGAAAAAAAATCTTGTTAGAGAAAAAAAAAACCAGTTTTAAACTGTAATACTTTTTTCCCATTTTACTGCTTTAGTGTGTTTGATTCAAATTCTTTCAATAAAATTATCTTCTCTTTTCCCCCCTAAATTCTATGCTCATCATAGTCACATTAATTATGCTGATCCCAGTGTTAAGAGAGCCAGATAAAATATTTTTGCTTACTTTTAAAATTTTTAATTTAAAAAACCTTAATGATATGCCACCAGAGGGTAGTTTTTTTTTTTTTAACAATAGCTCCAATTCTTAAATATGTCACATTATGGTTTTGTGCTTCTCTCTGTATATGTATGTATGCATGTATTCCTTCTGGTTATATATTTATATTTTTTCCTATCTTACAATATGTTTTTGAGATGAAAAACTAAATAATACATGGTATATAAAATAAGATGCTGTAGATTTATATATAGAGATAAATCTATCTATCATCTATCTATCTATCTATCTATCTATCTATCATCATCACCATATACATACATACATACATACATACATACATACATACATACATACATACATACATATCAGGGGTGGGTTCCTGCCAGTTCTAACCTCTTCTATAGAAAAGGTTCCACAAATCTACAGTGCCGTTTAGAACCGGTTCCAGCTCCCTCCACCCGCCCATCTGCACATCAAGATGAAGAGTGAGAAGAGGAATTCTGGGAGTTGAAGTACACAAGTCTTAAATCTGTCAAGTTTGAACACCCCTGGGGGTTTTTTTCCCTAAAGGGTTAGGGGTGCAAGGGTCTTGTAACTTGACAGCTTTAAGACTTGCATGCTTCAAATGCCAGAGTTTTTGAGCCAACATTTTGGTTGCTAAACAAGAGCGTTGTTAAGTGAGTTTCACCACATTTTACAAGTTGGTCACGCCCACCCGGTCACATGGTTGGCAAGCCACTCCCACAAAGCAGACCACACCTACAGAAGGTTCTAAAATTTTTTGAAACACACCACTGATACATACATACATACATACATACATACATACATACATACATACATACATACACACATACACACATTACTATGCCAAATGAAAAAACTCTTAAGTATCACTATGTCTTAGGATAGCAACTATGTCCATGCATCTGGCAATGTAGCCAGTATATACAAAACATGAACTAGTAAAGAACGCTAAATTAAAACAAGTACATTCTTGAACTCAGTGTAGTGATCAATATAGAAAATGGACCTGCTTATTTTTCTGATGTATCCATTAGGACTAGTTAACATCTTGTCTTTAATTCCTGGCAATTCATAAGAAAACAATTCCCTTAGAAATATATGTAACACAAGGACTGGAATGTGGAGTCTATGGTGATCTCTGAGATTGATTGTTTGCTTGCAGACATTTCTTCACCCAATCACCCAACATCATCAATGCAATTGATGGTGGGGTTTGCTCACTGTTTAGTGGGGGTTTGTTCCACAATTCTTTCCAAAGGCTGGAATATTTATTTATAAGACATGGGAAAGATATGCGAACTTGGACTCTATAATGGTTGAAATAGCCTAATCTGAATCTGAATTGTAATATTTTTGAACTCCACCCCCTAATTCTAGTAAGATAAGGAAGTATGAGCATTGATCATAGTTAGAGGTGAGATAAGAGTCACAGTGGCTGGAGTATGTCATGCCTGCAGATAAAATTGAAATTATCAAGGATTCTCCCCTCATCTGCTGAATGAGGATTTTATGTTGGATTTTGTGTTGGAGATCTGTGTAATAAATGGATTTCTTCATTCTATGAGCAGTTTACATAAAGATAAAGAGATTTCGTATTAATTCATTCTCTAAAAAAGGCAACACTAATTAGCTTTAGTCTTCTTAATTGGTAGGTTATTCAAGTTTATTCTGCAGAAAAAATACTTCCCAATTCTTCAGCCCTGAACATTTTTAGTGCAGATTATAAGATTAAATAATGTTTAGTGTAATACTTTTAAATAATTTAACGTACAGGCATTTATTAATTAGGGAATACAAAGTATGAATTAAATACACAAAGTGCTGTAGGCTGCACTAGCAATGAAGGTTTTTAATGGTTGTGTGCAGATCAAAATTAAATAAATAGGCTAAGGATTCCATCATCTTAATTTATTACCTTGAACAGCAAGGTACCAACAGGATTATGCCAGAGATATTCATGTGCACAGCATGTTTGAAAATACAACACTTTCCCACTTTATCGTGGGGAAACTTAATAATGCATTTACTCAGATGATAAAATCAGAAAATCAAGATCTATTACCTTTTCCCATATGCCTTGGGGGCATGATAGATTGCATAACAGATAACAAATCTTGTAATGCATAACAAATTTTTAAACTTATTTCAAACTATCCATATTCATTTGTGTGAAGTATTGTAAAGAAATCCAGTTCTAACAAAAAGATTCATTTTCTCAAATTGGGCAAAGATAAATCTTGTAAATTACTATCATGATTACAGATAGTCCTCGGCTTATAACAGTTCATTTAGTGATGTTTTGAAGTTACAACGGCACTGAAAAAAGTGACTTAAGACCGTCATTCACAATTACGACCTTTACAACATCCCCATGATCATGTGAACAAAATTCAGATGCTTGGCAACTAGTTCCTACTTATGACCGCTGCTGTGTCCCAAAGTCATGTGATCCCATTTGCGACCTTCTGACAAGCAAAGTCAATGGGGAAGCCTAATTCACTTAAGACCTCAGTTGCTAACTTATCAACTGCAGTGATTCACTTAACAACTGTGGCAAGAAAGTTTATAAAATGGGAGAAAGCTCATTTAACAAATGTCTCACTTAGCAACATAAATGTTGGGCTCAATTGTGGTTGCATGTTGAGGACTACCAGTATATCTTAAATTAAGCGCTGCAAAAATCCTGCAACTGCCTTTTCTTGGCTGCAAGAAAAAGTGAGCAGACTCTCCTTTTGCTTCTCATCCTACTGGCCCACAGTAGGAAGCTTTTGTGCACATGAAAATGTGAGCTGGATTCTTGCACAAACAGTAACTGAATGAAGAGCATATTGCATCTTCAGGGGTCATCCTATAAACTGCTGCATATATTCATACCGAAAGCTCTTACTTCCCCTCTCCTCAGCTCTCATCTTTCAAGTATTACTCTTTTTCTATCAAATACAAACGGAATAAGGGACTCGGGAAATGAGCCCCAAGTGGTACATCAGGGCTACATTTACCATTTTTGCAATTGATCTCCCCTTTCATTGGTTATAAATTAGCAAAGATAAATAAGACAGAAATCAGTGCCAAAGAGTGGCATTTGTCGTGTTGACAGTTTATGTGGCTTAACACTTCAGGTCTGATTTTATTGGGCTTTTTTTTTCTTCGCCTTCTTCATTTAATGCCAGAAAAAGCTGGCTCCAAAAGACCAAGGTAAAATATTTACTGTTGGCTATTAAACTGCATCTTTCAAGTTAAGGCTAATGCGCTTCCCATCCAGAACATTACCAAGGGGTTAACGCTGCAGCATTAAAATTTTAGACACCGAAACTCCGAAGAGCTTGGGAAGATCTTATAAGCAAAGGAGCACAAATAGAGTGGTGTAGTCATTGAACCACAAGCGGTAGTTTTTAAGTGAAAAGTCATGCAAAGGTACCAGAGCCTCAAGTCTCTGGTGTAACAGGTACATCTACGTCCATCTCTCAGCTCACTCAAGTGCTAATAAACTCCTCGTCCATCCATTTGAGTGGGCCCATTTGCTCCTTGTAGGAAGAAATGGTTATTTGCTGTACAGATGCGATTACACAGTCACTTCCTTTCGCCCATGATAACAGCATGTAAAACAAAAAAGTGCCCTTTCTTATACACAAAGGTACTTATCGGGATCCCTGGGTACTGCATTCCAAGCACTCAATATGGATTGATGGGAGAGTGGTAGGGACACAACAGGAAATGGACAAGGGCACATTTCCCAGGTTAATAGCGTAATGATGCTCGATTACTAAAAAAACCCAGGGAAGCTTTAGCAGCAGCTCCACAGATACTTCTAAAACAGTGCTGCTTCTCTTCATGGAAGGGAGATCTGATCAAGTAGCGTTAAAGGCAGCTTCAAATTTTAAAGCATCCCTATTAGTAGCCATTCTCCAATCTATTTCTCCATGCTTCCCCTCCTCTCTCTAATTCCCTCCATTGGGGAACAAAAATTAACAGGCGTTTTGGGCTTCCACTATTATTTCTTAATTTTCAGCCCTTTTAGACAAGATGGAAATAAGAATGATAAGGAAATCTGCTCCTACCACCACCACATTCAGCTTCTAAAGCAAAAAAAGGCTTAATCTTTTGGGGTGGTGTGCATATTTTAAAGTTTCTGAAAGGTAGTCTTTCACAGCAAAAACTCTGCCACCTACAAAACAAAACCTTGGATTCTCTCTGCTTGTAATTTTTATTTTCCTTAGTGTTTGTGTCCCTTTTGTGTTCATGAGGGATATAGAACTAGAGTTGGAAATAAATAATGCTGGAGGCTGTCATTTTGGTTTGGAGCATGGCATATTTTCATTAAAAACAAATACAGGAATATTTTTTTAAAAATGGCAAAGGGGCAAAGAATTTGAAAATGCAAAGGAAATTATTCTATAGCACCAAGTTCAAAGCCCCTAAACTAAAGCATTCTGTACATGAGTATACTATTATCATAATTTGTGGGCCATTGCTCTGGAACTGTGAGTCCTTATTAGAGAAAAATATCGCCAATTTATTACAGAATTTGGTAGGGCCACTTAGAATTAACATATAGCCTCTTCCCATTCACTGCTTACTGTCTGCAGAATGGAGTGGCCAATTCTGCCTAGGAATTCCTCATATATTATAGTTCAGCAGTGAGGATAAAAAAATAAAATAAAATGCAAAATGGAAAATCTGTGTGCAGTAATTAAAAAAATTAATGTCACCCCTTTGGATAAGACTCAAAATAATTACTAAACAATCCCTGCTTTCAGGAAGGTTGTCCAGAAAAATATGTCCCAGAAAGGAAAAGGGATGGGGAGAAAACAGAAAGTAAGATTCCACAATCATCAGTTCTTAATGTACCACAGATCTTCAAATAGGTTGTGTAATATTCAATAATATAGCTATTATGGAAATGGGCATTAGGGCAACTTAGATAATACCCTTCCTCCCAGCAAATTTATCTTCCATGTCATCTATGTTACAGCCCTTCAAATATTTGAAAATAATTATCTCCTAAGTACCACTTCCTCAGGGTAATCGTATCCACCTCTTTCCTCATCAGGCTTGGTTTCGAGGCCTTTCACCATATTGCCCTCTTCTGGATATCTTCCAAACCTAATTATTTTGTATCAAAGGTTGCAAGCATAGCAGTTTTGAAGCCATGGTTCCTAGGTATGGAAATCAGGCTGAAATGACTGTAGAAATCAACATATTCTTTGCTGATGTCACTCAGAAAAAGGTTTCTATGAAGTTCCTCCAGGCAAGAAATTCCCACCTAGACATTACCTAAACATTTTTCTCTCTGCGCTCAACCCCCCCCCCTCACTTTCTACCTGTCCTACAAAGAGTGGCAAAACTGTTCAGAAGCACAAGGTATACAGATTTGCTAAGGGATGTTACATAAGGAGATATCTGGGTTCAGATGACAATTAAAAAAAACCTGTTAAGTCTTTTAATTCATGTTGGATCTGGGCAACGAGAGAACAGACTGCGGACACGAAGTGACTTAACAGCTCTTTATTAGTAGTAATAGTGATCCAGCTTGCTCTGTGGTCGGAGGGTTCCCCTTTTATAGGAGTCGGGTACGCCCCTCGACCAATCAGAACGATACCTGTTTCCCGCTGTAGCAGCGGACCAGAGAGGAGACTTGCTACGATATATGTTAATATCTAACACCCCTCCTCTCCTAGACGGAACGTTGCGGTTAGTAACATAGTCCTTAAGATACGTTGGTGTTTGCCTTACTCGGGTGGAGCGTCGCAGTTCGGGTTGGTCAGAAGTAGTTGCAGGATCGGTTTCTTTCTGTGTTTCGTTTCCGGGCGTTTGCAGGCTTTCGTTGTTTTGGCGTTCGGGGATTTGCTTGCTTTCGTTGCTTGGGGGTTGTTCCATTTCGCGCTCGACCTCTTGTTCTGTTCTGGGCTCGCAGGTGTCGTAGTTCTCTGTGATGGGGCTCTCGAGTGGCTGACTTTGCATTGGCAGGTAGCTCTCGTTCTCAGTTCGTAGATCTGAATGCGCCAGGTGACCCCAAAGTTGATCGATGTGCCTTTTCCAGTTCCGCCCATCTTCTAGTTCTAAGAGATACGATCGTGGACCCGAGATGCCAATGACCCTTGCCGGCATCCACAATGTCCCCCCTGCATAGTTGTGGGCGTATACAGAATCCCCTATGCTAAAACTCCGAATTTTGCTTGTGGAGTCTGGGGGTGCTGTGGCAGAGTAATTTGGGTGAAGACGGTCCAGGTGAGACTGTAGACGGCGGCCCATGAGTAGCTCAGCGGGGCTCCTACCCGTCGTTGCGCTGGG
This sequence comes from Natrix helvetica, assembly GCF_964273705.1. Taxonomy (NCBI): domain Eukaryota; kingdom Metazoa; phylum Chordata; class Lepidosauria; order Squamata; family Natricidae; genus Natrix; species Natrix helvetica. The sequence continues at coordinate 82,492,430 of NC_138552.1, forward strand.
GGTAATGTGTTGGATTAATAGGTAATGGTCAATGCGTGTTTGCCAATCACCTGGACCCATCCTAGCGAGGGCCTCTTTTGCGGATCGCACCATTCTTTCCGCCTGTCCGTTTGATGCCGGATGGAATGGCGCAACGAGGGCATGCCGAATCCCCTGACCAGCTAAAAACGTTTCGAATTGCATGGCCGTGAACTGGGGCCCGTTATCGGAGACCAGGAGGTCGGGCAGGCCATGAGTGGCGAAAAGTCACCGTAGAACCTTAATGACTGCCTCTGCTGTGGTTGAAGTCATTAGGACTACTTCTAGCCATTTGGAGTATGCGTCCACAACTATGAGGAAGGTCTGACCCTGAACTGGCCCTGCGAAGTCGATGTGTATTCTCGACCAGGGTGCTTTAGGCTTCTCCCATTCTGTGGCGGGCGCTTCCGGGGGTGCTGGTCTCGATTCCTGGCATGGATCGCAACTGGCCACCCATTCCTCTATCTCTTTGTCCATGTTTGGCCACCAAACGTAACTTCTTGCTAACGCCTTCATCCTAACAATCCCCGGATGACCCGCATGTAATGCATCTAACACATTTCTACGTAACGCATAAGGAATAACAACTCGATCCCCCCACAATAAACAACCTTGTAACACTGAGAGTTCATCCCGTTTTGACCAAAACACTTTGAATTCCGGGCCCACGTTTCCCTTCGGCCACCCCCTCCAAACCCAAGTTTGCACTTGCTTTATTATATTATCTTTAGAGGAGAACCTTGCAACGTCGTAGGAAGAAACCGGTCCTGAGTCCAAACAGTCAATGAGTAGCACCGGTACTTCGGGAGTGGGGTCTGGCAAAAGGTCCGGTAATGGGCAACGGCTGAGTGCGTCTGCATGTCCTAAAGTGGAGCCCGGTCGATGAATTAACTTGTATGAGTACGCAGCCAGGAAAACAGTCCACCTGGTCATGCGTGGAGACAGGGAGACGGGAGTGGGGCGGTTTCCCACCAAGAGTCCCAACAGCGGTTTGTGATCTGTGATTAGTTCAAAATCGCGGCCGTAGAGGTATTCATGGAAATGTTTTACTCCAGCTACAGCAGCTAATGCTTCCCTGTCCATCTGGCTGTAGTTCCTCTCGGCCGATGAAAGAGTCCTAGAGTAGAAGGCGATGGGTGCTTCGTTTCCATTTGGCATCCTGTGGCTAAGGACTGCGCCAACTCCAAAAGGTGATGCGTCGCAGGTCAATACCAGCGGCAGTGTCTGGCTGTATTGGACTAACAGCGAGTCAGTGGTGAGCAGGCGCTTTACTGCGGCAAAAGCTGCTGCTTCGGATCGTCCCCATTTCCATGGTGCGTTCCTCTGGAGTAGTCGATGCAATGGCTCAGCAACGGTCGCCTTGTGTGTCAGAAAAACGCTGTAGAAGTTAAGTAGTCCGAGGAAGGCCTGCAACTCGGTCTGATTTCGTGGTGTGGGGGCGTCCTGGATCGCCTTAATTTTCTTTGAAGTGGGGTGTATTCCCTGACCATCGATTCTATATCCCAGGAATTCTACGCCAGGCACGTTAATTTGGCATTTTTCCTTTTTAAGGCGGAGGCCCTTCTCTCTGATTCGGGTCAAAACAGTTCTGACTCTTTTTAATAATTGCTCCTCGTTTTCAGCGGATACCAAGATGTCGTCGAAATAGGGGACGACTCCCGGTATCCCTTGCAACAGCCGTTCCATGACGCTCTGGAACAGACCTGGAGCAATACTCACACCGAATTGTAGCCGGTTGCATTTGAATGCTCCTCTATGCGTCACTATAATTTGGGCCTCCGCTGTGGCGCTATCCACGGGCAACTGCTGGTAAGCTTGTGCCATGTCTAACTTAGCAAATATCTTTCCTGGCCCCAACGAATGCAATAGGTGTTGTACTACTGGCACAGGATATGCGCTTTGTTGTAGCGCGACATTAATTGTGCATTTATAGTCCGCGCAGATGCGGACTGATCCGTCTGGCTTGACTAGTGTCACGATGGGAGTTTCCCAGCACGCGTGATCCACCGGCTCGAGGATTCCCTGCTCCACTAACTTATCTATTTCCTTATCTATTTTTGGGCGGAGTGCAAAAGGCACTCGTCTCGGCTTAAGTCGGATTGGCACCACTTTGGGGTCTAAATTGAATGAGATTGGTTTACCCACATACTTACCAAGACCGGGGCTGAACACATCCTCGAACTCCTTAAAAATCTGCTCGGCGCTGCTGTTCTCCACGGCGTTGATTCCGGTGACTTCTAGCCCCAATGATTCAAACCAATCCAGTCCTAGAAGGTTTTGTAACGGTGCGCTGGCGATGGTCACGGGCAGCTGGGCTACGATGTCCTTGAAACGGATCTGGAACGTGCCTTGGCCCACGATGGGGACTCGGTTCCCCTGGTAGTCTCGTAGCAGGATGTCTGGAGCGCGTAGTTGGCTCTTTTTGAGGCTAGGGATAGCCTGTTTCATGGATGCCCATGAAATGATCGTCAGGGACGATCCTGTGTCAACTTCTAGCTCGCAAGGTGAGCCCTCCAAGAGGACTGTGACTTTCAGCTTTTTAGGCCGCTTGGTGCGGACCTGAGTTATTGTGGTGAGATACGTTCGCAATTCCTCTCTCTGGGTCAACTCTATCTCAGCATCTGTATCCTGAAAATACTCTCGTTGAGCGTCTTGATAGAACGCTCTCTCAGCTCTTTGTGTGTAATCTCTCTGGGAATACGCTCGCTCAGCTCCTTGTGTGTAATCTCTCTGGGAATACGCTCGCTCAGCTCTTTGGGGATTTTCTCTCTGGGTAAACACTTGTGGATTTCTCTCTGGGCGCCCTTTTTGATTTCGCCAAGCCCCTGGGTTGGGCTTCTGTTGGCGGTACGTAGGTGGTTGCCATGAGGCAGGGACTCCGCTCCGGCACACTCGTGCGATGTGCCCAAGTTTGTTGCAGATTGAACAAACAACGTTCCTGAACCGACAGGTAGACCGGGGGTGATTCCCTCCGCAGCCTGCGCAGGGTGGCAAGCGGGATCCGGGTCTCCCCCCTGGCCTCATGTGACTGCTCCTCATCAGGTGACTGTCCTCGAGCTCGGGATCCTCGTAGTCGGGGTTTGTGTCCTCGTAGTGAACTCTGGTTTGCCTGGGTGCTGGCTGGCTTCCGCTGAAACCGCGTTGTATGGTTACCGATGATTTCTCTGCTGACTCCGATGCCCTTGCTTCGTTTAGTGCTATCTGTAGGGTTAAATTTGGGTTTGCCAACAGCTTCTTTTGTAGGGAAATGTCTCTTAACCCACAGACAAATTGTGCCCGGATATGCTCGTCCAGATCCCTGAACTCGCAGTGAGTTGCTGCTTTACGCAGGGCTGCAACATATTGGTTGATTGACTCTCCCGCCTTCTGGTTCCGTGTGTTGAATTCCTGGCGGCAAACGTGGCGGGAAGGTTTTGGCGCGTAATGAGTCTGTAGAGCCTGTTGCAACGCCGTCCATGATACCGCTTGTATTGGAGTAGGCGCGGTGAGGTCTCTGGCCATGTTGAAGACTTCCTTTCCACAGTAGCCGAGGAAGATGTTTTTCTTTCGGGCGTCGGTTATCCCCGTGTAACGAATCATGAAGGCTTCCCATTTGTCGTTCGCTGGGTCGAATGGAGCGGGGGGAGTGTGCATCACCATCTTCTTTCGTTTGAATTTGCCGCGCTGTGGTGTCCTGAGATGGCTGCCGGAATTTCTGCCGAATTCCTGGGCTGGATCGAATCCGGAGATTCTGAAGTAGCGTTCTTCGTCCTATCTGTCTCTCGATCCCACCCTCATCGCCAATGTTGGATCTGGGCAACGAGAGAACAGACTGCGGACACGAAGTGACTTAACAGCTCTTTATTAGTAGTAATAGTGATCCAGCTTGCTCTGTGGTTGGAGGGTTCCCCTTTTATAGGAGTCGGGTACGCCCCTCGACCAATCAGAACAATACCTGTTTCCCGCTGTAGCAGCGGACCAGAGAGGAGACTTGCTACGATATATGTTAATATCTAACAATTCATATAGGCGAATATTAATACGTAATGTTTGAAGTTTGGTTCTCATGCTAAAATTTCTGCCTTGTCTTTTACATATGTCAAAGCTTGAAAAAGACAGCAGAGTAGTTGGTGTAGTAATGGGGCAATTTTATAGCATCCTTCCTCCTATATACACACAAATGCTCCCTGGTCCTGACATACTGGAATGTGTGCAGTCAAAGAGTGCTTGAGGCAAAGATGCCACCCCAGCCTTACATGTGTCGGCTTCCATTTGTCTACTAGTGTGCTTATAGATAAAACAAGCCATCCAGATGTCATCACAAGCAGAGTTCATATGCTGATTTCATCAAGACCCAACTGTTTGCTGCCAGTGCACAGAGTGGTACAGCTAAAATATTTAAACTCTGTGCTACTGAACACAACTTTTGAGAGTCACTTAGCGTCTGATTACAGCATCAGAATTAATTAACATACATTCCAATAAAATAATCACATTCTTCAAAACGTAGGTAGCTGGCATATGCTCTCGTCTGAACAACAGTTTGGAAAGAATACACAAAAGCACACCGAGCAGCCTCTAAGGAAACAAAAGATTTATTGATCATAAATGAAGGCAAAAACATTACACATAACAGGGAAGTACATGTAATAATAATTAGTCCCATTTCTGGTTCTGTGGTTACTTTCAATGACTGTGATGAGTTATGTCTCCCAGGAGACTGGCTTAGGAATAATTCTTTGTAGGGTAAGATGAAAGGACATACACAGCTCAGCTCCCTCCTGATTCAAAATGGGGAGATCAATCACTGATCTAACCAGACGGAGAATGTCCAGAAAAACCCAATAGCTAACAGAAGCATATACTGTAAGCTGAAGAAAGGAGAAGAAAAATTAAAGAAAAATAAAGAACCAATACTCTTTTATATGTGTCTCTGTGCGTGGGTTACAATTCATTTTGGAGTAACAATGGTATGATTTATTTTGCTAGGTTTATATCTTATCTTTCTTCCAAAAAAAGGTGGGGCTGGACCCATGGCACTCCATTTTCTCTGTAGTTTCCCTACACAACACTCTAATGAGGTACTATAGGTTGAACTGAGAATGACTGGTCTCCATGGCTAGCTGTGGATTTGAAGTTGGGAGTCCCTAGTCCTCTTCAAGCACCTAAACTATTACTCCAGATTTGTCCCAGGGATCAACACACAAAATCCAGACTTCTTTATGCTTGAGGACAGAGAGTTCAGCAGACAGTCTTTCTCCAGAACCTATATGATAAATTAGTGTTTAATATTAATTGCCTCTTTCATTTATATCGTACCTTTCCTCCAAGGAATTCAATTATTTCATAGTTACCATTGCAAGAAAACTTTATTTTCTAGAGAATTACAGTTTACTTGATGAGACTTGACAAAAGTTAAATGTGTTTTTTTAATTGTGAAGAAAAGTATTACTGCTACTTTTTGAAACAATGACTTAGAACAGGGTCCCAACCACCGATCTGTGGACTGGCAGTGGGGACGGCACGCCAGCAACTGGGCCGTGCAAGCAAGTGAAGCCCCATCCGTGGAATGCAGGCAACACATGACACTGCGCCCCTCCGGTCCATGGAAAGACCTCTCTCCATGGAACTGGTACCTGGTGTTCCAAAGGCTGGGACTGCTGACTTAGAGGAAAGCCAGGGAATAGCACTTCATCCCCAATTCAAGCTAATGACATTGTTGGTATAGTACAGTGGTTTATATCCTACGTTACAGGATGATTTCCCCTGTATTGTAGAATTATACAATCAAAGCAATTATAAATGGGAATCAAAATATATTACAAGTTATTTAAAAACAAATATGTATTGAGGATGATTCTCACAGGACTACTGCTGAGCTTGCCTTTGTAACGGCACAGGGTTGAACTGAGCTAATTTCTGTATCATCTGCGTCTTCATGTTCTTGAGTTTACTTTCCAATATTTCTTATGATCTTAGTAATAACTCTTTGAAGCTCAGACCTTAAACAATTACTTTTACTTGGGTTTTATTTTACAGTGCATTCAATAACCCAATCAAACTGGTAACATAAGCTCACAAGCCTTGACTTACATTATAAAAATTTGGTAACCTTTTAATGCCAATTATACTAGTTTATAAAACTGTCCCAGGCCCTTACCCAGAGTTAATCATTTCTTACATAAACCAGGCATTTCAGGGCATTTTGAATATGGCCCATTTCTGATTTGCAGGGTTGAATAATTACAACATTTGTTCTTTTTAAGGCTGGAATCTTATGGACATTTCCCAGAAGCTTATTTTGGGGGACGGACGGACAGACGGGCATGGATAGAATCCCTTTGTATAAGACCTGAAGTAGTAGTACAAATTGCTTTGCCTTTATTGCCATCGAAGGTGTCCATGGGTGAGGTGGGGAGGACATCTATTGCAATGTTGCGATATAAACTGCACCACTTAAGTATTTGCAAGCAAAGTCATGGTGAAGTTTGAAAGTGTGCTGTTTGAGCCATGGTGTCACCATGTCTGCTTCATTTTTTTGGTATCATTGTGGCTAATTACGGAACTAATGATTGCCACTCGGTCATTTTCCCATCCTCAATTTACTAGAATCGATGACTAGTCAAGGCCCTATGAGGGAAAACAAGTAGTCAATATTTTACTTGCAGGGTGTTCTGATTTTGTCAAGCTATGTAGCAATTGGCTCCTGGCCATGTTATAAAGTGCCAGTAGAACTTTTTATTATTCCTAGGTATTGACAACGCAGATTGGACTTAAGTGTTTTTTTGCCACATATTGTAGTTCAGGTTTTGTTTTTCAAATTATGTTCTGTAGAACTCGGGGTGGGGGGGAAGAGTACAAAGAAGAAGTTATTTGAGCACAGTCACCATAGCAATTTTCCTAAGGTATTAGCAGAGAGGGGATAACTTCTTTTCTCATGCAAAATGTCATCACCACCATTTCACAGATCAGGAATTTTGGTTTAAAATAGCTGTTTCTAAACTAGATTTTTAGAGTCAACTAAAATGGGATCCTCCCCAGGACAAAATGTTGCAACCACCTTAAAATAAATTATTTTAAGACATACAACCACTTTTTACTTGAGCTAGTCACTGGTGGCTTCTGGATAAGCCCATGAAGTTTTCTTGGCATCAACAGGGAATTGCTTTAGTGCTTACCATCTTTGAGGATATTTTTTTAAACATCTCAGCCTAACCTTGGGATTTCTACGGTAGTGATGTCCCATCCAGGTATGAACCTGGTCCTTCCTTATGTAGCTTTCTAGGGTCAGCTAGAAACTGCCACTTAGCATGGCATTTTTAGAATTATTTTTAGAATTATTTGAGCAAACTTTTCGAGGATGGAGATGACAGAAGGAACAGGCACAGTGAGCAAATTATTGCCCTCTGAACAACTATTTTCATGGTCTATGCACACTTTAGTCATAGAAAACTAAGAGATATAATGAGCAGGGATTTATTTATAATATAGACTAAAATAAGATAAGTGAGAAGCTAAACTATTTTATTGGAATATCAGAAATATCCATTGGATTTTCTTATGGTTTGCATTGATAAATGAAGGACAATTTTCAATTTTATCTAACATCTCTTCCATAAGTATCCATATACTTAGCCTTGTTATAATACTCATTCCTCAAATTAACATGCTATCCAAAGCAAAGAGCCTTATTTACCACACCAGGCCAAACGGTACATTTTGCATACTACAAGCAGAATTACAAAATATGTTCCAACCAGGGGTGGGTTCTGGCAGGGACTACTGCCAGTTTGCTCATGGGCGCGCCACACATGCGCACACTTGGTGCATGCTACATGCGCATGCTCACTGCAATAAAAATTGCTCTGCATGTGCACAGAAGCAAAAAACAAGATGGCGGTGCTTACGGCGCTGCCAGGAGAACCGGATAGGGGGTGTGGCAGGCCTGGGTCACTGCCGGTTCCAGCGACCCAGGCCGCCAAACCACCACTGGTTCCAACACTCCCAGAATCAAAATGGAAGCATCTGAGACCAACCAATGGAGTTTCACACTATAGAGTGAAAATCTCTCCATACTAACTGCCCAAATATACCATTTTCAGATCACTATCATAGCTTCCTCCTCCTCCTCCTCTGCTTCTGCAACTGAGTTTTACCATTTTCAATACAGTAAGGGTGCATAGAACTGCAGTGTTATATAGCAAGGCATCTCTAAAGTGTTGCCAACAGCAAAAGAAAAAAGGTGGAGAAATGATAACCTTGTATCTGAAAAATACCCTTTCTAATTTCTACAAAAAAATCATTAATTTCCTAGAATTCATACATGAGGACTTTTCAAAAGGTGTCTATATCCATTGAATTATGCAAATGGAAAGTTCCTAAGAAATCCAAATGGTTGGTAACAGTAAAGCACTCGTGGTTCGAATCTCTCCACTCTTTCGGTTTTCCAGATCATTCCTATTACCTTTATATTTGCATAATACCTACAATAAGCTAAAAGTAATCCGAACTTTTTAATCTTTATGAATGATTTACAAGCATTCATTTAGGGACCTTCAAAGTTACAACAGCATTGAAAAAACTGACTTAGGACTGTTTTTGGCTTACTACCATTACAGCATCCCCAGGATCACATGATCAGAATTCAGATCCTTGGCAACTGACTCATATGGGTGACCATTGTCCAGGGGTCATGTGATCACCTTTTGCTTCTGATAAGCAAAGTCAATGGGAAAGCCAGATTCACTTAATAGCTACATTACTAAATTATCAACTGCAGTGATTCCCTTAACAACTGTGGAGGGAAGGTCACGAATTAAAATTGGGCAAGACTCACTTAATAACTTAGCAACAGAAATGTTGGGCTCAATTGTAGTTGTAAGTCGAGGACTACCTGTAGAATAGTTATGTAGAATAGAGGCTGTCGGTTATTGTTAAAATAAGCTAAAAGTCAAATCTCAAGTTGGCCCTATGACACTGTTTAATGGGGGTTTGCCTCACTTCCAGTTTGTTTATGCTCTTTAAAGAGGGGTGGAGCAAAAATTGTAATGAACTGAAAGTTTCCCGAGATCAAAATGTTTACTGATCTTATCATCACATTATGCAGCAGCTGCAAATTCAGGTTAATCCTTGGCCAAAAGGTGTATTAACTCCTCCTCCTTGAATGATATGCCTGCGTGCATTTGTCCAAATACGCCATTGTCTCCTTTACCAAATTATTTGTAGATATATATTTTTTAAAAGTAAAATAAAACAAAAGAACACATCCTATGAAGAAAGCACCTCCTTCTTCCCTTTTACTCATGATTTCTTCAACTTCTCTTTAAATATGTTGGGTTCCGGTTCTAAACTTTCAACACTATAGAAACTAGAACTCAATGTATCTGGAGGTCACACTAGGCTTGGTAAGACTGATATAAACACAGTGGGAAATTATATCTGTTTAGGACAGTACAGAGATTCCTACAGAAAGGAATTTTATCCGCACTAAGAGCCAGAAAAGCTTAAGCCTTGATGTGAGCTATGAAAATGATCACTGAAATAAAATTTAAAAAGGGTGGGGGGTGGGGAAACCTTTAGAGTACAATCTGAGATTAACAAATCAAAGCAAATCCATCTTTATTATTATGATCATAAACCAGCATCAAGATTAACAAGATACAGCTGATTTTTTAAAAAGAAACCTGGTTCTTGTTTTAACCAGATGTTTTCGTATATATCTCCTACAAGGATGAGAATTATCAGTAAAGTCGAGAGAGAAACTAGAATGTGGCTGAAGTTGGATTCCATATTATAGTCAATCAGAATGGCTCATTTTGTGCCTCTGATATATTATTCTAGTAATGTGGCTAAAGCAGGTGAGGTCTGAATAGCGTACCTTTGATCTGTTCCAAATTATCAAGGACTGAGATTGGACCTGCTCCAAGATTGGCTTTCTTTTGAAGACAATGCTCCAGAAATCAATCTGGCAGGTAAAACCATCCACAGAGAAGTTGTCCATAAGGAAACATGGCGGAAAGCCATCTGGAAGCTGCAGTGCAAAAAGTTAATGACTTTTTATCCAGTCCCTTTTCTCTGTTCACCTCTTTTCTCTCCCAACTGTTTTGTGGGTTCAAAAAAAAATGACACATTCTAAAACTTAACCATAAGTAGAGAGAGATTAAAATTTCCTTAGTTTCTTTCAAAGCTTTAGATGCAGTTTGAGGATTATGAATACTATTTTCACTTCTGCATGGGAGGTATCCATAATAATAGTCTTACCAACACGCAGTTCAAACAATGTTCTTAATATTATTTTTGCTTTGTATCAGTTCTGATAAAAATTATTATGTATATAAGAAATCCAATGTAATATTTCAGACTATTTTTGTATACTTTACAAAAATATGAGAGACGTACAAAACCATATAGTCATAACATAACACGAACTGGCACATTTGCTTCTATTGGAGCCCTGCATAGCAATCTGCATTGAATACTGAATTCTACTCTAATCTGTTTGAACAAAGCTATATTATTAATCTGCAATTTTCTTTGCTTGATATGCAAACAAACATGACTGTTTGAACCAGACATATTCTTTTCTTCTCTATCATCTTTAGTTTCTATAAGTATATTAGTTTCTGTTAGACATGTGCTTCAGAGAAATACTATACAGTCCGCTGTATAGCACTGGTTTAGTTTTATTGCTTACTTCTGAAGTAAATAAAGAGGACTACCATCTTTAGTAGAGAGTCCTAGATTTAAACCAACTGGCTCCTTGTCTTTCTGAATTATTCCAAGAAAAAAGGCTAGTGGACACACACACACACCCTCCAACACAACCCATGAAAGCACACTATGTCACAAACTATGTCCCTTGGATATACTTTTTAGATATACTTAGATTATTCAAATTTCACTCCTGCAGGTTTTTTCATTTTCTTTCTGTGACTGTACCCTGGATAGTTAAGGAGAAAATTAAAAAAAACATAGCAAAACAAAACAAAACTGTTTATAAATATGTATTGTCAGATTTGTGTCACTCTAAAATAATCAAATATTCTTGATTGATCCAACTCAGTATAAGCCAAATTTCTTTCTCCATCCAAGTGAGCTGTTTAAAATAAAAGGAAGAGTATACAGCATGGCCTGTTCCTCATTTTTACAGGTACATATGATTGCAAATTACTATATTTGATTTATTCTCTTTCAATATGTTTGATGCGATATGAGCATTTGCTTAAAATGTCAGAACAGTTGTGCAGGACAATGAAGAAGGATGAGTCACTTGCTGTACTACCTTTTTGTTTTCTTTAAGAATGAGGGTAATTGTTTAAATGACCTTTATCTTTTTTTCCAGACTATTATGACTTGTTGACTTGTTCCTTCTGCTCTAATTCTGAAGATCAGCCAATTCTTTTTATCAAGGCCCAATACAGATGTGGAAAGAATAAACAGCATAAACAGGCAGATAACTTGAAATGTACTTTAGTGAAGAATTTCTCTACTTTATTCATTGTTTCTATTTAAAAGCAAAGAAAGTTGAATTTACCCCATGATAAATAATCATTTCAACCACAGATGTGCTATCTACAGCATACTGTTCCCTCCATATGATTAACTGGACAAGCGTGAGTCAGAACTGAGTTGCAGCTTAAAGTATCCATTTTCATATGTCCAATTTTGTATTTTAATAGCTCTGAATATTTAATATATTTTTGGTTGTCCACGATGTGGGTGCCCTTTTCCTATTTACCCAGAAGCTCTGTCCGAGGGATTCTCCCATGGTTTCTAGTTTTTAAAGTTTAGGCAGACTATTTTATTTCTCCATTTTATAGGAGAAAGTTGGAATGGATTTTATTAAAAATTAATAAATTTTAAATTAATTAATTACCACTGCTACTTAGACTCTGTTTTTTGTAGCTGTTCTGAATTGCTCTCTTTTATTACTTCATTATTTATTTATTAGTTGAACTGAGTGCTTTGTATTCAGATATATTGTATACTGTAGTTTTACGTGTAACTTTTTGTCACTATTTTAAGTGTTATGTAAGCCTACTTTGGAGAACTATTTTAACAGACAGCATAAATAAATAAACTGAAAGAATATAGACTCTGATGACTTATTCGTTATTTCATATCCTTTCAACCAGAGACCAAGATGACATTGTTTTCTATCTAGACCTTCTTCATAATGTTGCCTTAAAAATGCCCTTCTTAAACACCCACAATAAACTTTATGTCTCAGTGGGAACTTGGATCTTGCTCTAGCAATGATTCAACCCATTATAACTAGAGGGGGAATTGCTTACCAAAAGAAGCTGTTTTCAATAGCATTCCCTGCTGACACATTCTCCTGGCTTTTAGTGTCAAAAGCGAATTCATGCCTCAAGTAGGTTTTTTGGATCCTAAAGCAAGACTGGACACAATCCAATATTGAATTAAGTGCACTTAACTCTGTCTCTATTGAATGACTACTCTAATGTGATCTGCTGTGGCATGACGTCCCACTTTCACTCCTTCGGTCAGTTAAGACAGATGAATATATTTATGAATAAGGTTATTCTATCCTAGAATATTGTTCAAGAAAATACTTTTAATGTCAGATTTTATATCAACCTTCAGTAATCCGCAATGGGTTTGTTAAATTTGCAACATCCAAAACCTGAATCTGTAAATAAGATGAAAGAGGACATTCATGACTTTCTATAATATTAGACTTCTTCACCCTCTATGTTCTCCGTTTATGCAGGTATTGATTTTCAGAAATATAAGCAATTTCCACTAAAGGATTCTGAGAATCCAAGTCTACCCATGTGAAGGGACCTGTACTTCACAGACCGCTGCACTTTTGGAAAAAGTGCAAAGAACAGCAACTAAGATAATTAAAGGCCTGGAGACTAAAACATGTGAAGAACAGGAATTGGATATGGCTAGTTTAGAGAAAAGAAGAACTAGGGGTGACATGATAACAGTATCCCAGTATTTTAGAAGTTGCCCCAAAGATTATTTTTATTCTTTTATTCTTGTTCTCATTTTTGTTTGACAATTCTAACTAACTAACTAACTAACTAACTAACTAATTTTCCAAAACACCAGAAGGCAATACAAGAAACAATGGATGGAAACTAATCAAGACGAGAAGCAACCTGGAATTAAGGAGAACCTTCCTGACAATGAGAACAATTAACCAGTGGAACAGCTTGCCTTCAGAAGTTGTGGAAGCTTCATCCCTGGAGGTTTTTAAGAAGAGACTGGACAGCCACTTGTCTGAAATAGTATAGGGTTTCCTGTTTGAACAGAGGGTTGGACTAGAAGACCTCCAAGATCTCTCCCAGCTCTATTCTAATTGATTGTCCCAAAGGTGCTTTTTCAAGAGGCAACTGGGCTTTCTGGTTTTTCTTTGAAGGTGAAGAAGCGAAATGAAACAAAAGTGCCTTTTGGACAACCATGACTTGGATGACTAAGAATCTCTGCAGAACAACTTTTTATCTTTCAATCTGCATATCTTCAGTTATGCAGATTCAGTTGTCCCAGCTATCATTATTATATTTAGTAGTGCATACATATTTTGAAATGTGGAGAAAGGATGAAATATGTAATTTAGATACTTATAATTTTAACCTTCGAAGACCAAAACAATTGTATTAAAAATCAGAGAAAGACAATGTAGACCAGAGGTCTCCAACCTTGGCAACTTTAAGACTTGTGGACTTCAACTCCCAGAATTCCACATGTCTTAAAGTTGCCAAGGTTGGAGACCCCTGATGTAGACAACTGAAAATTTCAAATATTGACAGAAGGTATCAAAAGACCAAAATTGCTTCTATTTGAATGCAGTATCTACTAAAACCTCTAAGACATAAACTACTGTTTATGTCTTAGAGCAGTGGTTCTCAACCTATGGGCCGGGACCTCTTTTGGGGTCGAACGACTCTTTCACAGGGGTCGCCTAAGACCATAGTAAAACACATATTTTCGATGGTCTTAGGAACCGAGACACCAATTTTATGGTTGGGGGTCACCACAACATGAGGAACTATATTAAAGGGTCATGGCGTTGGGAATATTGAGAACCACTGTCTTAGAGGAATTACTGCTTGGCTAGGAGTTATAACCACACGAAGAAATGGCAAGAATAACACAGGAATGTTGTAATTTATTATCATTTAATATTCCACTTTTGGTTTAAACTTCCAGCATCTCCTTTTTACTTATGAACTGTGACTAGGAAACCATGTTCTCTGCTTTTCAATTTCATCTAGATATGTACAATGATACCTTCAGTTTAATTTATTTAAGGCAAAACTAGCAGACCTGCCTGTTAAGACTGAAATGATAGAATAGGCATCTGAGATAAGCAAATAAATACCACTTTATAACCAGAGTCACCATCCTAACATTTCTTTCAAATCTTGAAAAACAAAACCAAGAAACTTGACAGCCTAAGAGATAATTTAAGTATAAACAATATCACTGACTACAAGAAAGAAAACTAAAATCTAAAAACTGATGGCCTGGCTAGATGATAAGGAGCTTGGGTTATCTATGGTAACATTTCACAATATTTTTAAACAGACCTTATAAAGTAAACAAAAGCCACTAAATTCTGCTCTTTGTTTATGCAACATTTTTGGGGTTAATTATGGCCAAGGTTGCCATAAGTCTTGATAAAGCTAGTATCAACAAGGGTTATTTATGCCAACACTGTAAACCATCATGGCTGATGAACTGAGTCATTACTCATAAGCATCATTTCCTCTACCATCTAAAATATTGTTATCAAGGCTATTTATAATCTTTCTGGTATTTCCTCTTTATCTCAATTATTAGTTGGAAGAAGTTTTATAGAAGTTATAAATGCTTTAGGAAATTTATTGGCTTTCTCCCCACTGCTGAATTGAAGTTCCCTGGGCCACAAGGGAAGTAGAAGTCTCCTTTACCAACCCTTAATCTGTTTCTCCTGCCTCTGTTTCAGTTCTGCTGTCATTAGACTTTTCTCCAAGGTAACAAGGAAAATAGGACTTCAGCAATGATACAGTTAGCAATAGTACTTAGCACTTTGCCTTATATACTGCTTTATGGTGCTTTACAGCCCTCTCTAAGCAGTTTACAGAATCAGCATATTGCCCCCCATAATCTGGGTCCTCATTTTATCCATCTCGGAAGGATGGAAGGCTGAGTCAATCTTGAGCCTGGTGGGATTTGAACTGCCAAATTGCAGGCAGCCAGTGGTCATCAGAAGTGGCCTGCAGTACTGCACTCTAACCACTGTGCCACCGAGTTAACGATGACTTAAGATTGCCTTACTCATAGCTGAAAATGAAATGAAGACAATGTCAATGGAGCCACAGTGTAAAATACTCTAAAGACAGTTTGGTGCAGTAGCTGACGCATTGGACTAGAAGCAGAGAAATTCAGCTTCTAGTCCATCCTGAGTCTTGGTATTTGGGGCCAGCCTCTCTCCTGAGCCCAACCTACATCACACATTTGCTTTTGTGGGGTGAAAATGGGTCTTGCACTGCACTCAGATAGAAGCACATGCTATATAAAACTGTAACTACTTTAAAACAGATGTTGCCAGAGCACATTTGTGCTGTGGGGTTAGATGGAAATCAGAAAGGCCCTATCAATTAATAAAGAAACATTGATAGTTTTTTTCCAGGGAAAAGTCCATCTATTTAACTCACTCATAATGTTTTCTCTTCTGCTTCTACCCCAGATATTTTAATTTTTCCAGAAAGTCTGAGCAAAAGTCAAAGCCTGAAAGAATTACAAAATGACATAAAGCATGATGTATAAATGCATACGCATACACACTATGGGTATTACATATACGGAATGTTTTAAGTTTTGTTAAGTGGCCACTTAACAATGTGAAGCAGCAAAAGCTGAAGAGCCACCCTGGAAATTTTGCAAAATGAAATCACCTGGTTCTTCTTTCAGATATATTACTATAGAGTTCAAAAGTCCATGGCAGAAGATTCTAAAATTAGCCTTTGAGTCTTCTCCAGAATCTTCAAAGAGAGTCAGTTTCCTCAACTAAGAAAGATTAATCAACTAGATAAAGAATTTTCCAACTTATTAATAAATGTTTGAAGCGACTCATCCCTCCCCCCCCCACAACACTTCAGAACATTTATCAAAAGGTAAAGGGGAAACCACACCACTAGTTTTTAAATATTTCCATCTTCAAAATGCCTTGTCCAATTATGCATATACCTTCCAGGGAAAAAAAGAAGAGAAGGCGGGGGGGGGGGGGGAGGACCACACACAGAAAAAACACATCATGTGTGATAAAGTCAAGTTAAGTTGTAGAAAAGGAATGATCTAAAATGTGACTTACTATGGTGAACTTGATGCAAAACTTTAAAGACACTATCTTCATATCATTTTGTTTCCCAGTGCATTGAAAGGCGAAAGTAGAAGTATACTCTGATTCACCACATTTCCTTATGAAGGATTGAAATTCAGGCTTAGGAAAAACACAAATTTCTCTTACTTGGAAATTTACAAAGATTATTTGTTTGAAATAACACACAAATAACATTGTAAAAGTTAAAACATTTTTACAAATAAATATTATATGCTTCCAATAAGGAATGGCTGTCATCTAACCATGTATTAGAAAAGCTATGTCCAGTTCCTGCAGGCGACGGACGCGCTGTCCGCCGCTTGTCTCCTCTGTGGGCTCCGTAAGAAGCACAGGGGGCCTTGGAGGGGTCTCCTGCCACAGGGCGGCTCGCTGGAAGCCCCTGGACTCGGCGGCAGCCGGCGGGGGTGTTTTTCAGCCTCGCCCCAGGAGCCAGGAAGCGGAGGGGGCATGGTACAGCTTCGGGCTGTTCGCCCTTTCGCCGAATGGGCTCCGGGAGAGAGGAATTAATCCAAGGAAGAGCGGCTGAATGCTGGTGGTGGGGGAGCCATCCTGATCTCC
The DNA here is from genome assembly GCF_964273705.1 of Natrix helvetica. Classification (NCBI taxonomy): domain Eukaryota; kingdom Metazoa; phylum Chordata; class Lepidosauria; order Squamata; family Natricidae; genus Natrix; species Natrix helvetica. The sequence continues at coordinate 82,509,342 of NC_138552.1, forward strand.
TTAATCATTGTTAAAGGATAAGCAGCAGACTATTGTAAGTTTGTGTTCAACTTATTTGAAACTGAAGGTTAGAGGGGGGTGTTTCTTCTCTTTACGCCCCCCCCCCCGGATTAAGTGGCATTTGAATTAGCTCTCTCTATATTGGAATGGAGAGAGAATAAAGGCTGACTTGTCACTTGAACTAACCATGTGAGAAAGATTGTTATCACAATTGCAAGAGATGATTGCTGAGCTGTTCTTTTTAAAAAACTTTATGGAGATCTCCATTTTTCTCCCTGTGAAAAGAGGAGCCAAGATGGCTCCCTTCCGTCTTTGTTTTTGCACTTACAAATGAAGTCTGCCTTTTGAAACTACCTTCGGGGGGGAGGGGGGAAATTCCTCTGGTATTGTTTTATTACCCTCTCTGAGGGAAACCTGGACCTTTCCTGTTACGTGGTCTTCCTGGACTTTGATTATTTGACTTTCCCCTTTCTGGTGTGCCTCGGTGCCTTGGAACTGTGAAGGAGAATTAACTTTTCCCTTTTGGATTTGCCTGCCTCCTTGGACCGGCACACCTGCGCACTCCGCTGACGCCATTTTCTTTGTAAAAGACTTATACCATCTCTGAACTCAGACAAATGGGTCCTAAGAAACCACCAACGGGCAAGTCATTTTTGGCTCCTGCGTCTGCCACCTCCAGTCCAAGCATGCAGCAAATGAAAATTACTTCATTGTTACAACAAGAAGGGTCTGGAGAGAGCTCAAAAGAACTATCTGTTACCCAAATGTTTCAAGAAATAATGAGGGGTCAAAATGAGTTGAAAAGAGAGGTGACAGATCTTAAAGATGAACTCAGAGGTGTTCAACATCATATTTCAGAAAACAAACAGAGAATTGTGGTGTTGGAGGAGGGGGTGGCTGGGCTGGGGGAGGAGGTTAAGGCAGTCCAGAAGGGAAATGTAGACTTGGAAAACTTTATGGCAAAAATAGAATTTGAAAGAATGTCCTTTTTCTCAGATTCCAGAACCTATCAGAGACAGAAAATGAAGACCTTAAGGATATTATGAGTACAATTTTAGCAGAATACATTAAGAGAAATAAAGAACAGTTGTGGTGGGATATGGATCTGGTTTACAGGATTAATTCAGCATATGCTAGAAGTCATAATGTTCCAAGGGAGGTACATGTTAAATTTCACAGGAGGACCACAAGGGATGAGGTGCTAGGGGCCCAAAGGGAGGGACCACTAAAATATAAAGATGAAGAAATCACCATTCTTAAGCAAATTCCGAAAAAGATAAGAGAAAGAAGGAGAAAGTATTTCTCCTTATCAAAGAAGTTATACAATAAAGGAGTTTGGTTTAGATGGTTATTTTCAGAGGGAATGTTGATTTTTGGGGAGGGAAATAGAATTAGAATTAATACAGTGCAGGAGGCTGAAGCCTTCATTAAAAAAACACTTTTCTCTCCTAGAGTACGAACACAGGGAAGGTAGTGAAAAGGGTAGCAAGGTACAAGATATGAAGGAGGGGGGGCTGTGGCTCCACCTGGGGACAGGGAGGAAGGAGCAATATCGAAAAGGCTCAGGTCACAAAAATAAAAGTATTTGAAATATTTGTAATTGTTGATATACTAGAAAGTGACAAAGGAAAAGATGATTGAACCCATGATTGATACAATGTAGAATAAGATTCTGTTTTTTGCCTATCTTTTATACGTTGTTTTTAATATTGTAAAAATTGTGAGATTTGGAGGGATTTCTACCACTAGCGTGGGAGCTGCCAAAATTTTCTATGTACCCCTTTACCTTTCCCCATAAATATTTAAAAACCAATAAAATTCTTTAAAAAAAGAAAAGAAAAGCTATGTCCAATTTAATGAAAATTACTTTCTTAAAAAAAAAGCAAGTACCTGGGTAGAAGTGAGATAACAAGGGGGAAAAAAATGAAAGTCGGTGTTGTAAATCAGCAGTCCTCAACTTTTTTGTTACCAGAGTCTGGTTTCATGTAAGACAATTTTCCACAAACTGGGGGGAGGGCAGGGAGGAGATGGATTTGGTTTCAGTTGCTAGCCCACCACTCACCTTGAGCTGTGCGGCCTGGTTCCTAACAGGCCATGGACTGATACTGGTCTGTAGTCCGGGGGTTGGAGACCCCTATTACAAGTGATCAGATGATCCACAACTGAGTCTGTAGGAGCACAGTGCCTTAAAAGGTATTAACATCTTTAGAAAGTGAATCATGGTAATTGGTGCTAAATTTGTATAATTTACTTCAACAGTAATGTACAGTATGCAGTTTTGTTGAGCCTTCAAACACAAGTCAAACAAGGCCACAATGTAGGAAAAAGATAGCTGAGGACTTGCCTTCATAATTAACTTCTTAGATACCTGAAACAGAAAATTAAATCCAGCTTCAGGTGGTTCAGTCACTTCCATTATCTGAAAGTTGGCTTTTCTTACCTGGCCAGTTTTAATAGATATTTCTCCCTTGGTTTTCTGCCTGTGGAAGACACCAAAGCTCATATACCTGAGTGGGAAGTGCTGAGGCATCTTCCAGCTCAGGTATCCAGTTGTGGGCTATTTTAAGTTCTCCAATTAGAAGAAAATTGATTGAGTGAACTAGTGCGATTGATTTAATATCCCACCTTTATTGTTTTTACAAATAACTCAAGGCAGCAAACATATCCAACACACCTTCCTTATCTAATGTCCCCACAACAACAATCCTGTGAGGTGAGTTGGGCTGAGAGAGAATGACTGGCCCAACATTACCCAGCTGGCTTTCATGGGTAAGGCAGGACTAGAATTCATGGTCTCCTGGTTTCTAGCCTGGTGCTTTAACCAATAGCAGCTATACTAGATTGAGTCATCATATTAAAAGCGAGCAAATACTAAGGTCAGGGGGAATTTGCTTATTTGACATGATGATTGTGAAGATAATCTCACAAAACAATTTTTGTTAGTGCATGAGTGTCTGTGGAGATTCTCAGTCATGGTTGTCCCAAAGGTGCTTTCTCAAAATGCAAATGGACTTCTTGGATGTGAAGTGAAATGTCTTCAAGGAAAAACAAAGTCCAGTTACCTTTGCAAAAAGCCTCTTTGGGTTAGGATATCAGGAAACATTACATTTATCAGCAGACCTTTGGATCAAGGGAGTCCTTTGCTTGGAAAGTTTAATAAGAGTCACAGAAAGTTTAATTTTATCCATGCTGTACCATCACTGGAGGTAATATAAAAGAACTTTAACTTTAACTTTTATTTAATTTATAAACCGCGCCCTCTCCCAGAAGGTACTCGGGGTGGTGTACAGTCATATTAAACACACAATATGAACATGAATACATACAGATATAGTTAAATATACATAAATATAAATATAGATATAAATGGAGGAGGTGACATATAGACTGTACAATGGTAGTTAAAATTAAAATTAGAAATGCATTAAAAACTACCCCTAAAAACTACCCCAGAATAAAATGTTTGCCAGGAGGTTTAAAAATGGGACTATAAATGGGCCAGGCCAGCTAATTGGAACAGGTGGGTCTTGAGTTTCTGTTGGAAGGAGCGGAGGTCGGTAGTGGTTCAAGAAGAGCTTGAAAAGGGAAAATGTGAATATTCACACCAAGTAGCTTTTGCAAAATACTGTATTTTATTTTACTGAGTACTCCCCCACATCTCAAAACAAGGAAGAAGTATAAATCAGTTCTTGAAGTTGTGTAACTTATTACTTCCTCCTAGGAGCAATGGGAAAGAAAAAGAAATATGTATTGTGTTCCAACAAGACAATATAGTAACCAGGGTTACATGATCTGGGCTGCAAAAACCCTGACAACAATTGATGGCAGAAAGAATTAAAGTCTTCTATATTTTTTACTGTCATCTGATAGTCAATCACATTTTGCAGTCCAAATTTGGTTGGCCGAATAATAGCACAACAGTCTCTCATCTTTTTTTTATTTCCACTCCCATATTCTGGTCAGTGGGAACATGGGCTTGTCAACGAGTTTCAGTGTCAGTCCATCCCAATTTTTATTTAGGATGTTTTAACTGCGCCATTAAATTATGGCTTAAATCAAAGCTAAGCTTGGTAATAATGAAGATGGTTATGTTTTTAATAATCCTGTGTTGTGTCCTGCTGTTTAAAGTTTGAGATCAGCCAGGAAGTAACAATGCTACTACAATGAGCAGCTTATTAATTATTTTAAGGATAAGTTGCCAGTCCTAGTTATGTTAGGGTTATTAACAGTATGTTGTATATATGATAATAATAGCCTGGATGCTAAGACTCACAGGAGGACTATACTTAAAACTGTTACCCTACGGCACAGAATACATTTTGGGTGATCTTTCTTAATTAAAAGATTTCAGTCTAATTAATGTTCCGTCTTATTTTTCTGGTCCCTTGTTTGGAACTACGTAAGAAGTGGGTGCTATGCGTTCTGAAATTACAACTGACTGTGCAAGCTCTGATTGTTCTTACAAGGAACATGGTGTTCTTGCTGACCTGAGAGAAATGATAAAGACATGGAACATGGACAGAATATCCTGTCTTACAATATGGACTCAGATGGAAGACTAAGAATAAATGTATATTTGGTCTTGATTAACATTTATATGCAGAATCTTCCGTTCAAAATAGGCTGGCTCTGAAACATATTGCTTTTTTTCAAATCCCATCTTCTACTTCCTAAAGGCTTAATAGTGATAAGGTCACTTACTCTTTAAAAAAAAGTAGTAATCTGAATTTGTTAGTGAAGTACAACAAATACTTCACTAACTATTGTAAACTAATCAATATTAGTGATTGCACGGCAAAACTTTCAAAATACCAAATTTCTTTTTCTTCTCTTTTTCTATCTCTCACACTTTTCCTTTCTCACTTTTCAAAAAAGTATAAAAAAGATAAAATGGTAACCCTGATCCAACTCCAGGCAGTGAATGGCGAATGAACTCAGGACAACATTCAAACTTCAGACAAAGAAGAAAAAAATGGTTTCCCTCATCAGCATTCTATAAAAACCCAATCAAGTATTAAATACAAAACATATAGGAAGAGAATACATTGCTTGAGAAGCAAGACAAATTTTGTTTGTAAAAGTATCTAGGATTTAAATTGTAAATTGATGGTTTTCTTTATGAATCTAGTTAATAATGTCTTATTTAATTAGATTAGGAACAATTATTGTGGTTAATTAATATTTGACTCAAACAAAAACTGCAGTCCTATTTCAGATAAATACTTCATTGGGAATATTAAAATGTAGTAGATCCAACATAGGATTAAAAAAATAGGAAGAAATATTTGTCTCACACATAGTGAAGTAATTTTGACTCTCAGAGAATAGCTCTGGAGCTGGTGAACTTTATAATTTTGGTGTTTATGGGAATGATCAACACGCTTATTCAATTGTCTCATCTGTTTCGTGGATTGTCAGGATGTTAGCGATCTGGAAGGAGGATTTCTGATTTGATCAGAGTTGATTGTGAGACCAAAAGAACTGCATATAAGCCTTACAACAACAGTGCTTCTACCCCAGAATCCGCAGTTACAGTCTACGGCAACTGAGACTGCAGTTCTCAGAATTCTTATGTCAACAGGATCAGTAAACAAGTATTAATGTTTCTTCTGTTGAAATCATCTGAGGGGAATTCAGAGCAGTTAGCTGCTGAGAGCAAAGGATAAGATTGGAGAGGAGAATTGTGTCAGCCTCAGGAAGCCGGCGGGATACGGCTGATAGGAGAAGGCAGCGAAGCAGCTTCAAAGATGAGCAACCTCTTCTCACACGAGTGCTGTGCAAATTCCGCACTCCTTGTAAGGGGGTCAATAGCAGCATTGGGTGAGCTCTAAGCGTCCCCCTATGCTAATAAACACACCATCCTCAAAGCCCATAAACAGGGACTCTGGGCAACGTAAAAAAAACCGAAACCCTGGCATTAGAAGAAGTTTGTTATAAAGCCTGGCTTCTGAGTGCCTGGAGTGCCAAAAAGATCCCCACCTACCCACCCCCATCTGCTCCAACCCCATCATCTCCTCTCCAGCTGTCTGTTTAGTGTCACTCAGTTGGGATGGATCCTGTTAAAGATCTGATATTCACTGAAGACTCTAAGGTGTCTGGAACGTCTGCCTCTAATCATAAACACTACAGCTGGCAAGGATGTGATGGGTGGGGGTGTGTGAATCACCTTGATCCAGCACACGTTTGTTTTGATGTGTCTGCAACTAGTTTGCTGCCCAAAGAAAAAGGTGCAGGGATCTTTTTTAAGCTCACCCCCCCCCCCAACTAAAAAATAATAATAATACGAAAATACAGAGTCTTGACATACCAAAAATCATAACCATATGACTCTCAGTTCCATGCCTGGCTTCTTTGTGCATGTGGGGTGTGTGTGTGTGTGTGTGTGTGTGTGTGTGTGTGTGTGTGTGTCTAAAAAGAACCCAAAGAAGAAGAATCTGACAATGATAACATGAAACAGGTTTGAGAGGTAATGGGAAATTCAGAAGAAAATATGTCCAAAAAAGAATTGGACTGCCGCTACCAAAAATGGAAAAAAATCTCTCCTGCCAAAGATTGCTCGCTGTAGTAAATTTAAGCAAGAAGATGTTACTTAACAGACATACTTAACCGGGGGTGGGGGGTGGGGGATATTTTCTCCTTACAGTTTACATTTGGGGATTACAGATAAACACCTCTTACCCTTCTTGAGTTTTGAAGGAAGCTATGTAAAATAAAACAATTTTTATTTGATCTTACATCAGCATATTATTTCTGTAGAGTAATATAAGTGACAACCCCTTTAATGTTACTGTACCACAAATTCTTTTAGTATTGATAGCTTGATAAGCATAATGGATATGAGGAAAAAGAGAAGGAGCATGTCACTCTGCTTTTCTAATCGTGGGATCGTAATGTTATGTAAAATTAAAGGTAAGGGATGCAGTGGCTCAGTGGCTAAGACACTGAGCTTGTCGAACAGAAGGTCAGCAGTTCAGTGGTTTGAATCCCTAGCGCCGTGTAATCCAGTGAGCTCCCATTACTTATCCCAGCTTCTGCCAACCTAGCAGTTCGAAAGCATGTAAAAATGCAAGTAGAAAAATAGGAAACACCTTTGGTGGGAAGGTAACAGCATTCTGTGCGCCTTCGTTGTTTAGTCATGCCGGCCACATGGCCACAGAGACGTCTTCGACTTCGAAACGGAGATGAGTGCCACCTCCTAGAGTCAGGAACAACTAACACATATGTGTGAGGGGAACCTTTATTTTAATCTTAAGTAAGTCAATAGATGAATGACATTAATTAATGCAAATTGTAAGAAGCATTTTGGCTAGTCAGTTTTCAAATCTAAAAGGGAAACTGCACAAAATGAGTAGCAAGTTAACTTCACTGCATATGTTCAAGAGGTAGCTGATGTTTTCAGAAATTTGGATGGGTGGGGCAGAGGAAAGATAACCAAAGAAAAGTTTAACTTACTCTAGATTTGGGGAATGATCTATCTATTTTCCGAAAGGCATGCAGGATAGCACACGGATATACATGCATACCGTTTAAAATAAAAACATGCATCACCCCAAACTAGATGATGATACGTAAAACAATTTCCAGCAGGCTCTACATGTGGAAAATAAAGTTATAGGTACAATGTGAAAAGAGGTAGTGGTAACTTGGTTCTTCAGGAATCTCCCATTTGGGCAATAAACATGAAAATGGAAAAAATACTGCCAACTTTCACTTCCTTTTGACTATCCCCAGTGGCTGCAAACCACTCTAAGCAAGTATTTCTTTGTCTCTTAAAAAGAAGGGTGGCAGCTGGGAGGGGTCAGCAGAGAAGAGAGGAAATAGCTACTCCATGGCAATAACCCTTTTGTACAAATTGATCAGTGCAAATTCATCTCTAAATTTTTCTAATAGCTTGAAAGAACTTTGAAAGCAAGGATGGTGGCTCTGAGTGGGACCTTGATGTTTACTGTTGGATTATTCATTTTGAGAGCCTTATTCATGCAAATAAGGACCACTGCAAGCAAGAGTTTCATTGGCCATTATAATATTAAATCTTTTCTAAACACGAAGTTGAGAGAGAATCCTGTTCTATTGTAACATTCATTTAAGATCAAAGCTGAAGGACTGCAAAAATAACAATTACATTATGTGCTTTGGCAAAACGTTTTAACTTTTTCCATATAAAAAATGGTAGGCAGAGATTTCTTCCTGAAAAGCAATGCAATTTGAATGAAACCTGTATTGTGAGAGGTACATGGTAATAAGGCTCCCTGGACACTTAATGATAGCTAAGCCGTATTTGGTTTAAATCAGAATCAGAATAATAGAAGTTAGCAGTGATTTTAATATGACTCAGAAAAGAAGATTTAAGCGATGAGAGGCAAGGATTCCAGGAACAGACAGACACCAGAGCACATTTTTTGTTTAAGTTTGGTACTAGTATGTGCTAGATCAAGTTACGCTGCTTCATGTTGTACCGTGTCATCCTGACACAACTGAAACAAAGGAGAAGTGACACACTGTCAGTGAAAACATAGCATGGGTCTCAAGAGATGCTAAATCACCCTCTGTGTCGTAGCTGGAAAATTTGGGAGCTGGCTTCCAAACCTATCTGAGATTCTGCAGGCAATCTGGAATGACAAGCATTCTTTGAAATCCCACTGTAGGCTGCGGAGTCAGATAAGATTCAGATTTATTAAGTTTATGCATGGTTGTACCAGGGAAAGGGGCACACATATGTTGCTAACAGTGAGGTAGGTGAACTCTGTATTATGAAAGGATTTAGATATCCAAATAGCAAAATGACTTTTTCTTCTGTGTTCTGAAGTGCAGTAGAAAACTAGACACAAATGGAAGGTCTCTCTTTCCCAATCTAGTGCCATCCCAGATATATATAGATGTATGTATGTATGTATGTATGTAGGTATGTATGTATGTATGTACGTACGCGCACACGTGCACACACACACACACACACACACACACACACACATATTGAGTGGTTTCTGCCATGTCCAGGCACGGTCTTTTCAGGACTTGTATTTTACCTGCCATCAGAAATTGCTTGTCATCTCAAAAGTAGAAGGAAATTGTGACTGATGTGAGTTTCTCAAACTGACAGAAGCTTTGAGTGGGCTGATGCTGCCTTCTATGCTAGAAATCGAAAACAGACACGACACAAGGGGAAGAATTGATACCTGTCCAGATATTATGCAGACACTGTCTAATGTGACAAAATATCAGTGCTGTAACCCTCCTAATTGCAGGGTGGATTGCGAAAGCTCAGCTGCGTATCAGCTGACCAACCAGACCAGATATTTGCACCAATAAAATGGGGAACTGTTAAAGAAATATATATATATATACAATTGATGGGAAACAATTATTTTGACAAACAATCAAAATAATCTTTAAAACTCCCCCCACCCCACCCCACCCCAAGAATGCTTATAAAATTCTCATCTTCTGAATTCCTCCCTGGATTTCAGGGTTTTGCTTTGATGGATATTTTACTGGAGCAGAACCAATTAATACAGAAATCTATGATTCTTCCAGAGATACCTATCAGAAATGTGGCAAGGATTTTTTAGAATATAAAATATGAAAGAAGTCCTGGGTGGATATCAGCAATTAAAAATAAACACAAATAGCTTTTTTTTTAAAAAAAAAAACAAAGACCAAAAACCCACCTGTGTTAATATACTATTTTTTTTCCAAAAAATATTATTTCTTCTTACTAATATAACATTACATAACTAGGGTCCCATGGATTTGTAGGGGAACAAAAAAGAAGAAAAAAACCAGAGTTATCTCATTTCAACAGCACCTAAGTAGAATACACATATACAGCATACTCCCAGATTCTAAAAGCATTGGTGGTATTTGTATGTACTTGAGCTTTAATTATACTTCACAAAAGTTTTGTTATTATAAAAAATTCCACTTTTTAAAGTAATAAAAAATAATTTGGTGGAGATTTTTTTTTACTGTTAAGCATTATTGTTAGAGGCTTGAGGGCATATATTTATAATGTTGCCAATATTCTGAAATCTTAATTCTTCCCAGAAGACATCTTATCTGACAGATTCTATCAAAACGACAGAAGAATAATGTTCTCAGGTCTCTATTCCTCCAAAAGGTTTTGCAGATATTATCAACAGGTAGAAATCAACCGTAAAAAGCCCGTTTACTTCTGTAAACATTAAAGGAAAAAAAGCTTGAAAGTGCACCCAATTCTCCCAGGGCAATGGAATTCCACCTGCTGACCATGTCATGTGTTGTAACCTATTAGAAGTCATATCAAATACTAAGTATTTTCCCCAAAGGAAGCATCATTCCCCACCTCTCAATTGCAGGAAAGATAGACGAGAGCTATTAACTAGAACTGTGCTTTCAGTGAAGAAACACGCTCCCTGAAACATTTGCCCAAGATTTGTACTTTAAGGAAGCAATTAGAATGCGGTTTCTTCAGAAGATGGCAGGAAACTTCAAAGAGAAAACACAGAAACCAGTTGCATTCCCTTGTCCAAGCCGGTTGCCGCCTTTCTCCAAACAGAAAAATCTGTTATGATCTCAAGGTGCAAACTCCAGCGAGACGAGTGTGTGTCCACAAAGCATCCGGATACCAAAACTGCAGCCTCAATTACAACTAATCAAACAAAGAATGCCAGATTGGGCCCTAACTCTCCCATAGATCACTGTATTCAGAAACTAAATCCTGTTGTGAAAATAAATTGTAGCTCTATAAATGACAGAAAGAGGATGCCTTTTCATAAATCTCTACAATTTGCATGCTTGTAAAAAAAATGTGTGCAGTTGCAAAAGACACATTTCTGGAATGTTGTATGTGTGTTATTTGTTCCTTTTAAAAATTTGAATATTCTATTTGAAAATTTGAGTCTCAAACAAGGCGAGCATTGCTGTTGATGGAAAAATGGACTGAGAAACTATTTAGAAGAATCTATAGTAGCATACATGAATCAACTCTATTTTGTCCTTCTCTTTTGTCTACATTAATTAAAAAAAACCCTTATTAATGTGTTTTCCAGGTTAAGTTCACAATACACAAATCTCTGAAATGTTAAAGCCAACATACATTCACTCACATACACTAGAATTAAGACTGTTCAGATTCAACGTTAACAGAGGCCAAATTTGTCCTTTCTACTTGGTGTCATTACTTTAATGTAACAACAGATTCCCCCACACACAAAAAGAAAAACCTAAAAAGGAGAATTTATATTCTCCTTTTATCCTTTATAAGAGAACAACATAAATTGGTTTTTTTTTAAAAACCATTTAAAACAGTAATGATAATATAAATAGATAATATCCAATCAAAACTGATTCTTCAGAAGTAAAAAAGAGAAGCTAAAAGTGGGATTGCAGTTATGTATGTAAATAAATGAGCTCCTGAGGAGTATTAGAGTGATACCTTCCAAAATGACCGAGAAACAAATTTAATCTCGTGAATTCACAATCAGATATTAGGGAGAAACTAAGAAAAAAGTTGGGAGCTAGAGAAAGAAGTAAACAAAATAGCTGATTGGAAAGACATGTAGCACTCAAAAGTGCTTTTTCAAGAGGCAACTGGACTTTGTTTTTTTCTTTGAAGACATTTCGATTCTCATCCAAGAAGCTTCTTCAGCTCTGACTCAATGGTGGGGAATGGAAGGATTTATATTCCTTGCAGACAGCTGGTCATTTGCATTATTTTAGAGAGTTGTTGAGGCCATTGGAAGGTTTATCTGTGTCCTCAGAGTCACCTGAATATTGGAAATGGGTTTGGAGCCTTCTTGAAACTCTTGAAAGGACAGTGTTGTAGACTGGAAATAGATGATGTCGTATCCCCCGCCCCCCGTTGAGAGAGGGGCTGTTCAATTTGACACAGATGGCCTCTTTGACCCCTCTTTCAAACCAGTGATACTGTCTGTCCAAAATGTGGACCTTGCTGTCTTAATAGACATTTACATCATGGTGGGATTCAAACATTTTTACTACTAGTTTTCTGGGTGTGGCTTGGTGGGCGTGGCATGGCATGGCTTGGTGGCTTACAGATACTGTAAAATATCCATTCCCTCCCCACTCCAAGGGAAGCTTCCTGCAAAATCTCCACTTCCTCCCAATCAGCTGGGACTTGGGAGGCGAGAATAGATGAGGATGGGGCCAGTCAGAGGTGATATTTACCGGTTCTCTGAACTACTCAAAATTTCAGCTACCGGTTCTCCAGAACAGGTCAGAACCTGCTGTATACCACCTCTGATTTACATGTAGCTATTATTTTGCATTCAGTCCTTTCAGATTCAGCTAATATCAATGGAAGTGGTGATTAGATGGTAAACAATATGGTATAACAGGAATTGCTAATATCAGAGTGCTGCATTAGGGCTCCTCTGTTGCACACACACCCTTAATTCCCTTTGGTCAAAAGGCTTTTGTAAAGCAAGGTGTGGTATCCCAAAATTCAGCCTAGCTTTCTGTCATAACCTGAACATTTAAGCAACTGCAAAGATGCTCAGGGATAATACCTCAATTCATTTTATATATCCAGTGGGCAAGCAGGTTTGGGTCTTTTAAAAAGTCTTGGTGATCTCAATACAGCCTCTGGCCTTTTGTTACTGCTTACTGTTCTACAACATTCTACAAAGTTGCTTCTGGGTTATTTTATTCCATCTTATTGCTCACCCAAAACACCTGTGTGTAGAAAAGCGTAATTTTGCATCAGTTTTTGCATCTCTGCCAGGCAGGTACTACACTAGTTTGCAGTCACCGTTTTCCAAATGGATTTCTAAAGAGGATGGGTGCAAAATGTTTGTACCGGAACAGCTTTTCTTTCTACCAATCTTCCTTTATTCTGTCTTTTTTTAAAAAAGAAGACAATAAAAATATTTTGCTTCCTGCTCACCCTTCCCCCTTAGCTTTCCATATATTTCCCCCTCTGGGATGATCTATGACAATGTCTTTTGAACCCCACCAACAACCCAATGAAATGAGCCTTTGGCCTGAGGCATTTGTTCATTATATAAATCAAATAAGCTCCAGAAATAGACACAGAGGGACTGGTAATGCCCAGCGCATTCTTAATGCTTGGCTAAAATGATTTGGGTGCATTGCATGCAGATGTCAGGTATTTAATAAAGAGCTCCATTGTTCAGGCCCTCCTCCTCCTCCTCCTCCATTGCTCCCAGCACTCCTTCAGGGAGGGAGGAGGAAGGGGGAAACAGCCATTCCAGCTGGGCTTGGAACCTTGTTTGAGTCAGGAAAACCACAGCTCATAAGCAAAGAGGAAGCATAATGTTCTACAAGGACAAAACATTAGCAAAAATGTCACTCAGCCCCAGTTCCACATGTTGGCTGCCATGGCCTCTTCCTTCAAGCATGCCCGATTGATATAAATTCCATCTGCTCAGCAGCCAAGTGACAGAGAAGGAATAGCAGCATCTGGTCTCTATTGCTATCGGGTTTTTGTTCCATGTTAGACCTTAGCTAGAAACATATGAGGAGATGAAAATGTTGGCAAGCAACTCAAAGGCTGCACTGGCACAAGAGAGGCTTTCTGATGCTTTTCACACTTCACTTTGGATTTTTACAGAGAAAAAGGCGAAGGAAAGTTGATAAACTGGGCTTTAGGAGCCAAGGCCTGGAGGTCCTTTGGTGTTTGAGTGCATGTTTGTATATTGTTGAAAACCGAACAGCAGAATTTCTTTTGAAAGGGAAACAAAAGTTAACAAAGAATGCAAGCCTACACTGAGTCCCGTTTAATTCAATGGGTGTTATTTCTAGGTAAACGTGTATAGGATTGCACTTGGTGAGAATGTAACTCTATAACTAACTTTCCCTTGCCCCCCTTTAGATATCCACTGGTTTGGATCTGCTCCCAAAACACTTTATATTCTCTGGAAGAGCAGCTGGGAAATACCCAAAGAACAAACCTGATTAGTTAACCCTATGATGTCTAGCAACATGGTTAATTTGCTGAGTTAAGCAGAGAGAGATAAGGAGGAACGTGTATGTATGTATGTATGTATGTATGTATGTATGTATGTGTGTATGTATGTGTGTACACACACACACACACACACACATATATATATATAAATGTGGCTACTGTAAATAATTGGGACTATGTAAAGAGAAAAGGAATCATTTAATATAGACAGTAAATTATGCAGATAGATGAGAAGAAGCAGTTATAGAGTTGAATCTCCTGTCTTGTGATGCATGCAAAGACTACAATTACTGAAAGACTTGAGAGGCTCAAATAATTCATTTCCCCATATTTACATACAATTATTTATATTAGAAACAAATGTAGCTTTTACTTATTTGTGTATTCTCCTGATGCTACTGGAGCATTAGAAAGTCATCTCATTAGGGAGATAGGGCCACAAACTGAGAGAAAGTGAAAGAACAGCAATTAAAATGATATCATAATTCACCCATATGATCTAGATGTAGAATAGTGGGAAAACATAGACAGTGAGTTGTTCCTGAGTATGCATAAATTTATAATAAAGTCTTAAGATGCTTAAATATTGATTGAGAGTTAAGAGAAGCTTTTATGCAATAAACTAATAGGAAAACACCACTATGAACTTCCTATCATCCATATTCTATCATCCACTGTCCATTAGTATAGACAGTGATGTCCAGAAGTGTCCATAAGTCAGGTCTGCAGCCATCTTTTCTTTTGGGTCTTTGGTCTGCCATACTTTCTATTATTCTGCTATGCATTTTCTATTGTGGGAAAATGGGAGGGGGGATTGTAAGGAGTCACATACTATGCAGTCACAACAAAATTCTTTCTAGAAAGCCAAGGTCATCCTTTGTCTCTGCATCTCTGCATCTGACTGGAAGTGGATGGGTTGAACTGCCAGCATGGCAGTGGGAGATTGGACCATGTGATGGACTTGTGGGTGTGGGGACAAGATCTTGAACTTTCAACTGGGTGGGGAAAACTGGGAAGCTTTTAGATTCGGATTTTCCCAGATGTGCCAACCTGGCTCTCTTAATAAATTGGAACTTTGAGCAATACTTTGCCTTGGACTCTGATTTATTTTTGGATGCTATTTGGAATCCTGACACCCTACACAGCTTTCAGAACCAAACATTCTGGGTGAAAGAGATATAATAAAGCCTATATGCTACCACAGACAATCCCATGTCACTAAATACTTTGTATGTTCATCCGTTTTCCACAGTTGGATCCATGGAAAATTATCAACAAAATAGGAAGTATGAAATGATGGAAATGATTGTACATGAATGCTTAAATGATATTGAAAATTTTTCCTTTCTTATAAAAATGCTTTGGGATGATATACTATGCTAAAATAGCTTTTTTTTAAAAAGAAAAACGTGTTGCCATTTAATAACATTTAATAGTTATCTTTAAAAGCTATTTAAGGTTTACTGTTTACCAAGTTTCTTTGTGTCAGACACATATAGTAGATAAAGTTCTTTGTGTGTATGTGTATATCTGATCTCCTAACAACTAGAAATTATGGGGGGGGGGGGGAACCCTGGGATTGAATGTGAACAATTTCATCTCAGAAAACCTAAGAGTATATAATGGCAAGAAAACTAGATTAAAGCAATAAGCAGGTAGTTTATAACTTTCCCTTAAAAATCTGAATAAGGTTCAAATAAGTGCTGCATTGGACTTCATTCAATGTGTGAGGTGACTTGTGGGAGAAGCTCCTTCCATCTGTTCCCCATATGCTAACAGTGGTGCAAATTCTTAATGTAGTCCACGTGGGCTATGAGATATAGTCACTTGAATACTCTTGAAGTTTACCACTGAATTAGAACACTTGGCAAATAATCCATTGCTGTTATCAACATACAGAGCATTCTAACAATTAAAGAAAGATAAATGAAGGAGCCCCCTCTCCTACGAGTAAAGTAGATCTAAGATCCAAAATGGCTTACCAAAATTTTCTATAGATTTTTATCTTTTAAGAAATCTATAGAAAATCTACTCAGCAATAAGTAGATTTTTCTACTGGTCTTTGCAACTATATCTTCGACATTTTGGAAATTAAACATACAATGGAGTACACATAGGTACATACCCTGTTTCCCTGAAAATAAGCCCTCCCCAGATAATAAGCCCAATCAGGCTTTTGAGCACATGCGCTAAAATAAACCCTCCCCTGAAAATAAGTCCTCCCTTATAATATTTAACTACCACCGATCTCCGCTCCTTCCGCAAGAAACTCAAGACCCACCTTTTCCAATTAGCTGGCCTGGCCCAATCGTAGCTTTAATCTTCAATCCTCCTGGCCGGTATTTTAAATTTT
This sequence comes from Natrix helvetica, assembly GCF_964273705.1. Lineage (NCBI taxonomy): Eukaryota > Metazoa > Chordata > Lepidosauria > Squamata > Natricidae > Natrix > Natrix helvetica. Next base: position 82,525,622 of record NC_138552.1, read on the forward strand.
TAGGGGTTGACTTTTTAAGCTGTTTTTAATTTTTATTATTATTGTACAGACTCTTTATTTAATTTGTTTTTAAGGGGGTATTTAATATATTTGTATTGTGTATACGGTTTTTTAGCTTTTGTCTGTACACCGCCCCGAGTCCCTTCGGGGAGAGGGGGTGGTCTATAAATTCAATAAATGAAATGAAATGAATGAAATGAAATGAAATGAACTGCATGTGCAGCTGGTCACTGGCATTTCCTGGGGGGAAAGGGGTGGGGAACATGCCCCACGCACCCCACATTCGCCTGCCATCCATCCGGAATGGCCTCATGGAAGCTGCTCCTGAAAACTGTAGGTACCGCACCCCTTCTCTTAGTGGCGGACGCAAAAAGAGCGGCAGGCCCAGTGATGCTAGGGCTGGCAAGAGTGTGCCAGAAACAAAGACAGAACTTCCGGCCCTCTCTGGATCAGTTTCATCTGTGGTCTGTGAGCTGAGATTAATGTGCCTCCTGCACCTCAAAACTAATAAGACCTCCCCAAAAATAAGGCTAAGCGCTTATTTCGGGGGTTGACCCTGTCTTATTTTCAGGGAAACACAGTATTATCCACTGGTAAACTTCAGCATCAATTCAGTCACAAAAAAGAATGAATTATAAAATAACAGTATGATTATCGAAATGCAAACTATTTAAAGAATTCACATTCCAACAATTGATATTATTGCATTTCTTCATATGAAATTGTATTTTTTACTTATTTCTAAAAAGTTGTACATTAGTTATCTGATTGTTTCCAAGATTAATTTAAGGCCCTTATTCCATCTTTTAGATAATGATTACTTTCCTTCAAATAATTCTCTCTGCATATTACATTCGGTATTTGAAACCTTGCATCAGATTATTTAAACATAATTAAACATATGAAGGAAAGTTGCTAAGGAACAAGACATTTTCTCTAGTTGATCTCACTTTGTGGAATGTTTTTCTACATGAAATTCATCTTGGACGCTGTTCTTTTACCTATTCAATTAAAATATGATTGTTCAAAGTATGGTTTTACTATTTTATTTATGATTGAATTCTGTTCAGGATAAATTGCATTGCAGGTTGTTTTAAAGATATTTTTATATCTTGTAAGATACCTTGAATTTACGTTGTAATAAAAAGCTAAAAGCTATTTTAAAAACAATATTATAAATACATTAGTACCAAGTACTTTAGCATTAAGCATGTATTGTGGGTAGTTTAAATGTCATTGTCCTTGGGAACAAAAAACATCTAATATCTAAGTTTATATCACCATGCTCATTTGAGAGCCATTTTTACAGAAACAAATTCTCCTTTCTATAAATTGTAGTTTCTTTCAGTCATGAGCATGCCATTTATTGCTTGTTCAATTGATGGACTGGATGGCACTTCTCCATGCTGACTACCAATTTATATCCAATTTCCATTCGAAAGATTCTGGGCAGCTCATATAAAAAATATGTCCTCCACAACAAATTGCAACGATTTCCCAAATTAAGAATGAAAATGAAATTCACAATAAAAATTGACTGAACCTAACATGTTTTAAAACTAAAGTAACACTTAAGCCCCAAATGGGACATGTTAAAACCATGATCATTATTGCTTTCCTGAAGGCAAGAAGTATTTGTTCTATCCAAAACTGGGACAGAGACAGACTATACCAAAAACTGAGAGCAGCCACAGAAAAGACCTGGTTCCTATTCCTCTGTCTTCCAACATCATGTAGGGAAGAAATCCAAAGTATCTCACCCAGGATTGCTTCATTTTTTTAAAAAAAACACCAATCTTCCTTTGTTTCAGAACAGCAGTTGAGTTTAGGGATTTTAAAGCAACCTGACTGGCAACTGATACTCTTGCAGAAGATAAAAGTACATGTGTCTGCCACATAATCTCAAATACTTGCTCTTTGGACCATCACTTTACTCTGCCTAACAATAAGACTTTATCTAGTAGCATCTTTTCAATGAAAATGTGTTACCCATTTCTGACACGGACACAATTTTTAAAAATCTAATAAATACAAATCAAGAAGCACTCTGGCACAAAAAATAATTCTAATAATTTTCTCTTTCTGCTAACCATTTAATTATCCAAAAAAATTATTCTCTTCTACACAGGCATGTATAATGTTTTATAAATATATTATTCGTCCACCTTCAGTGCCAGTTTGATGAGTAGATAAGAAAGGATGAGGAGGAAGCCATTGTTTTAAGGTTTACATTCTTTTAATATTTCAATCCACAGGCCAAATATTCAATACATAAATAAAACATACTCAATATTCTTTGTCTGAGAACATAAAACTTTTTTTTATTTAATCAACTAATTTGTATGTTGCTGACTATAACAAAATAGGCAATAAAATCTAAATCAAAAACATCAAAAATACCTCTAAAATGTTGACACAGCCTTTTATGATCTTCAAAACGTATCTCCAGTGCCTCAGTGTCTGTCCATATTTTCATCTACCCGAATAATCAATTGAACTGCTATTTTTCTACCTATCTATCTGTCCCAAGGGCTTGCAGGCTGGTGCCCTTCAGATGCTGTTGACTGATCTCTCACAAATCTTTGGTTATTCTAGCTGGAGCAGATAAATGTTGGAAGTCCAAATTATTGGAAAGATTGCATGCCCCACTCTACTCAACATGCTTTTCTTACCACAAAATACAAAAAGGATATAAACTTTGTTATAATTCACAAGTGCTGCAATATACTGGGGAGGGGGGGAAGGTTTCCCCCCTTCCTAAAAAGATACGGTCAGGTAATGGTAAATGGCACTATCAAAGCTCTTTAGAAGGTGAGACAAACTTTGCTTTTAATTCCCACCGGGCAATCAGCAAAGCATCACAATCAATGTGGTGTATCATATAGTATTACATAAACTTAATTACGCTATATTATGGGCAATACAAACCACTGGGGTAACATCACTGAAATCAATAGAGCTAATGCCAGAAAGAACTCTATGAAGCTTATTGCTCATGCTGGCAGTCAATATGATGTTTCTTAAAAGGCAAAGAACTTTGTAAAGATGGGAGCTTTGCTTGTGTTCAGCTGCATGGGAGTTAAGAGTGGTACAAAGTCGACTACCTACCTGTGAAATGTATCAATGTAATTTCCCGTAAGTCAGGTCCTTGAAATAATACAGCTGCTGCAATGAGTGAATAACTGATGGGGCTTCTGTGAACTTCTCTAGCAGGCCAGAATATTGCTCTAGTGTGAATGACAAGTGATGGGCCAAATCGCAAGGGAGCTACCAATGAGTTATTAATGGTGACAGGTACACTACCTGGGAGACAGGTTGAGAGGGGAAGAAGATTATTTATAAGCGAATAGTTAACAGCTGTAGCTACTGCTAAGCATTACATGGATGCCACAAACGGTAGAATTCAAATTGTGGGTTATTCAAGCACGAACAACTGCCTGTCACCAAACTTACAGCACTTCGCTACAAATTAAGGCGGGAGAGATGAGACGAGACTGGAGCGATGCCTCGATCACGAAGGCAGTGTCACATCCCAGAAGCTGAGATAAGAACAGAAAAAGGGGCAAGATAACTGCTAGGTGAATTATGATTCTTCATAATAACAATGAATTGGCAACAGCAGCCTTTTAATTTTTCCTCAGGGCTTTTCATAGAAGAACATATGCTGAATGGGTCTTGGAGCTGATAAAAATAAATGGGGAGAAAAGCACAATAAAAGAGAAAAACAAGGAAATGTCTTCAGATAAGTTTTGTTTAATAAGAAAATAATAAATGGTAGTAGAAGAGATAATCTTTTTGTGCAGGTTGATAGTGGATTAATGAAATTCCAATTTGAAAAGGACTGATTTAAAAAAGAATTCCTCTGTTTTAGACACTATCGGGTCATATTCCATAGCACAAATGTACCACATTAAGGACTACATGTTCTCACGGAGGTAAACTAAAAATATACGAAAGGAATAATATATTTGCAGAAACAAGAGAAAAGTGCGTCAAACCACCTACAAAGCCAGACATTTTCATATTTTACTTACTTATCACCTCTCTCCCTAAGGAATTAGATACAATCTGGGGTACAAATTTTATTACTTCTATTGCCAATGAGATTGAGATTCTGAATCTTTTCTGTAGGAATTTCTACTGAGTACCATGACAGAAAGTAATAAATGTCCACACAGCCTACTTTATGCAAAGCAGCACTTTTAAAGAAATAAATTAAGATTTTTTTTTAAAATGGAGATTATAGCATATGATCTATGCTTTTATGATTAAGTTTTTTTAAAAAAAAACATCAATCAAAGTTGGATAATTATTTAACTGCCAAATATTCCTGATTGTGCCACAAATTGAGAAAGGGTGGTATGGCTTTCATTATAACCAACAATTTTAAAATAATTAGGTTTCATGGATTTCAGTGGTGAATATTTAAGCATTTAATTTAATTCTAATTGGAACAAATGCAATTTAAAAACAAATTGTGCTACACTATGCCATCAATTCCTTAAAAGGTAGGTTTAAATACAAAACATATTTCCGTATTAGATTTTTATTGCGCTTTTATTACTTTATAAGTAATTCAAGGCAGTGAATGTGCATAATGCCAATACATAATCCTACACACTTTTCTTAAATCTCTTGCATCATCATCATTATTTATATTACAACACATAATTTACAATAGAATGGCTAACATAGTGTTCTGTTACTTCTACTGATAGCATGTTAAAAACTCATTGCATCAGATCAATGGCACACAGGCTAATACAAATCAAGCGGAATTGTCAGCATCACTGTAAAGTATTGGGCAGGCAACTTTGAGAGCAATTGTTAAAACTCTACATTCAATGAATCAGTTGCAATATTTTTACCAAATACAACGTGTATACAATAAAGAAAACATAAGAACTTGCTCTACAACCAACCTCAGATGCATGGTAATGCTCTTTAAATTAGGCTCAAATAAAAATACTAGAAATAGCACATACATACAAAAGAAAAAAAAGAACAAATATTGCCTACAAAATAAACAAACACAGAACAAAACATCAGGATCTATAATGTGAAACTACAAGTTTTGCAAAACAAACGACTGTTTGATTATTGTATAACCTTGTTAAGATTGTTAAAATCTCATTTTTTTCAAGGTAGAGATATATCTGGAAGAATAACGTCCAGATATTAGCATTCAGTTTTTGTTTTGCCAGATCACTAATGTTTAATACAAGAACACATGTGAGATAGCACACAGACTTTCTTCTTGCCCTTGGTAAATTCTAGCATGATCAATGTTTTTGGCATTTAGGCTAATATACATCTGGCACACACATCTCTTGGCATCTGAGTAAACACTGAACTTATCCAACATCACTTAACAAACTGCCTTTTTTATTTCCAAAAGAAAGTTCTTCCAGCAGGACTTATTGCCACAACTATTGAAGCATGATACTGTGTTCTACTTTACAGATATAAAAAAATTTAGAATGGGTAGCATGTTTGTTCTTTAGCTGTTAGAGAAAGTCCATATGTTTCAGTTGCTTTTGTGGTCAGGAAATGCCACAGCAGAAGATAACATCTGTATCTATAGAAATGCCTAGAAATTGTTTAAAAGTTCCTTCATGTTCCCAATCTTATAAGAATGAATGATCATCCTTAAGTTAAGTTCTCTCATGGTTTCCCCGAAGCACAGAACTGCCTCTTCTTACCAATCATTCTTCATTGAGTTCAGTGATGCCAGGAGCAATTATCAATCATATCACTGTTGAGTAATGTCATGATCACCATCAAAAACCAAGCTAACAGATCATCTTTATTTTCATCCATAGCAACAGTTTCCATACACGCAGTGGCATGCTGCTTTGGGGTAAATTTTTGATTTCTACAAGGACCAGACATCCCGAGATATAGTTTTAGAGACAACTGGTGTTTTCTTCAAAATAATGGCATTCAATCAAGAAATGCTGATAGTGCAGCATAGCCAAGGCATTATGTCTATTTTCCATTCTATTCCAATTAAGAATGTCACCAGATGCTCAGAATGCAAATTTGGGGTTAACCATGTTTTGACCAAATGTCTATGGAGATTCTCAGTCATCCAGATCATAGTTGTATCAAAGATGTCTTTTCAAAAGGCAATTGGACTATATATATATATATATAAATAAATTTCCCTTGAGGAAGAAGACAATGTTTTGCTTCTCATCCAAGAAGCTTCATCAATTCTGGTTGGTTGGTTGGGGTGGGGGGGTGGGGGAGAGAATGGAAGGATTAATTCTTGATGATTCAAGTTAGTCAAAACTAACCCTTCCATTCCTCCCTCGCTCCTCATCCATCCAGAACTGATGAAGCTTCTTGAATGAAAAGGAAAACGACTTCTTCTTTCTCAGGCAAAAAGCATAGTCCAGTTGCCTTTTGAAAAAACATGTTTGTGACAATGTACTGACCACTGAAGATTTTTAAATTACTTTAAAAAGTAGTTACATCTAAGCCTAGTTTCAAGTAGAGATTTCCACATTCCTTGGGATTCAGTTTATAGGTTTGTCCAGAACTCTCGATATTGATTTCTCCCAACTGAACCATAAAATACCCAATGTGATGTCCAGTCCAAACAGGCTGGAACTGTTTGATTTATCTAATTTGCTTTTATGAGATAAACATACATCATAACTATTTTTGTTTGCTCTCATTTTTAGCAGAAGAAAATCCTATGAGGTGAAAGGATCCCACCTGTATGATGGAATCAAGCTTGGCAAATAAGGCTATACTTGTTTGTTAAATTTCAGACAGGGAAATACTAGCAACTTGGTGCTGTTTTAGGACAATTTTTGTCCAAATTTAAAGTAATAATACTCCCAGCTTTGAAATAGCAATGTCACAATTCTACATACTAGTGAAATCAGATTTTTTAAAGGTGTTCCCCTCTTTCCTTCTCTATCAGTGGTCAAGAAAAGAACTTGTCTAAAATTCTAAAGCTCCAGAGATATGGAGTGAAATCAGAGCTCCGTGATGCACAGATCTAAAATAAGGCAAAATTCAATTTATTGCTTTACTGCTGGGAATTAAAAATGTGTCCAAGTTAACCTATTTTATCTATACACTTGAGTTCCATTGGAAACATGCTTGTACCTTTTTTCTTCCATACTGCAAAGGTGCTGTAATCATCATTGGCTTGACTCTGCATATAATATCCTTCGTTCCTATCTGGTTTTGCCATTCTGCCACCTATTATTTTTTGTTTTCTTGTTTTAAACAAATGGCAAAATGCTCAGTAGTCAGGAGCATATGAAATTATTATTATTGTACAGTTTTGATATGCAAATATCCACTATATGGGGTATAATTGTCAAGTAATCAGAATAAATGTTCTCCCAATACTGGTTTATTGCCAGGATTGTAATCATTTTAATAATGTCATCTTAATCAGTTCTATCACTTCAACTACAAGTTTTTGTATAATTCATAGGTGGGTTTTTGTTTGTTGTTTTGTAGCCAATCCAAGACAGAGTTCAACAGTTTCCTGAGTGCCAGTCAGACTTTCCCCCCAGTGGTTAATAGAAGGAGAAAACTTGCTGTTAAGGGTTCAAAGACATTTTTAATAAGGTAGTTTTATTTCAAGAACAAGAAAAGCCACTAGCAAAGAAATCAGCAATTGTGAAGCCTTCAATGCAAGTCATATTTATAGTAAAAGCACAGCTCAAATTTTCTATTTCTTTCTCTCACCCATGAAACACAATAGGCTGAAAATGTCTTGCTTTTGGGTAGAAGGAGCAGTTGATACTTCTGTAATGCTGTGCAACACATTAGTTTCATCCCAGAAAATCTGCTTTTTCCTTGCCCCTTCTAGTCTTTACACCTTACATTACCTACACTATCTCTCTTTCTATTTACTTCTTTCTTTACTCTTTCTTCATGGAGGAGCTGGAACCAGTAAAACAGCTGTTAAGGGGACTGCACTGGTTGCCAGTCTGCTTCCAAGTCCAATTCAAGGTGATCACAAAAATATGTTAACACCAATTTGTATGTATAATTTTGTTAAAGTTGTTTCACTCTTATTTTGAACATTCAAGAATAGCAAAGACAAATCCCAGGGGGAAAATACTGTCTCAAGATTGCAATGGAAATGTTTTGAAGGTAAGTAAAAAGACTAGAGAAAAACCTTTAAAGATCTTTATGGCATGAGTCCAGATTTCCTGGGTTTTCCCCATCTGGTTGGTAAGCTGGTTTTCCCCAGCTTACCAAGTTGGTAAGGAGCAATGGAGTAAAACAAAATGCAAGACTACAGAGCATTCAAATTCTAGCATTGGGTATGGTGTTGGTGGAAAAATAGTATCTTCATTGTATAGTAGGGTCTTCATTGTACACTATGGCATCTTCACTGTAGTTCAAAGCTATAAATGAAAAGCATCTGAGCTGACCTGTATATCTACAGGGGAAAGTCCAATAAATATGCTATCCAAAAATAGAAGTTATGTAGGACAACAACAGTGAGGGTGGGAGTTGTTTCTTTTGTAGAAAGCTATAGGAAAACCCTTCTTTCTTTGAAGAAGAGTTGTGTTGTTTGAGACAAGGAATTCTGAACGATGAGGAAGTTTTACACTACAGGAGCTGCACAAGGCTGAAAAGTGGCATACAAATAGAAGAATGACCTGGGTTGTTGTAAGTCAACTCAGCTTCAGGCAAAAATCAGGCTAGGTGCCTTGCTGCTACCTTTACCCTAGAAAAGATATTGGGTCCAGCATGGCATCCATCCTCTCAGTTTGACTATTGAGAGATAGAAAATAAACCCTATGCCAACATTTACCTGAAAAGAAACATAATGCATATGCTTGAATTAGGAATGCCCTTTCTTGGACTGCAGAGGAAATTGGTGATCAACAATACAGTACATTTTAATTTTTAAATTAAATTCACTGTTTGACATTCAGCAATAGCAAAGACAAATTCCGGATTGGGGGGCTGGGGGTGGGACATACTGTCTCAAGGTCAGCTATAGAAATGGTTAGAAGGTAAGTAAAAAAAAAACTAGATAAAGAAGAAAAAACAGGGAAAGAAATTCACTTAACCCAATTCACATGTCTATTTGACTGATTGTTTAACTATAATTTACTTCTGTAACATATAAACTTCATCACAGAACTATCAGAATGTTTCCATTCACTAAGAACAAACAAACAAACAAAAAAGAAGCCACAAAATAATTATAAAACACATGGCACACACCACAATTGTGTTTATTTTATGACAGTTAACTTTATTTACAGTGTAATCTGGTAAGAATTAATTCTCAAAGGACTATATACAATGTGTGCCCAGGTTTTTTCCTCCTCCTAAAACCACACACTAGAACTATGTTGTCAACCTGCGTAAATAAACTATCCTAAGTAGAAATCTCTGGTTTTCTACAGACAAAATGCAATACTTTAAAAAAAAACCAGATTATTATGAATTCTTGAGTGACAAAAGCTACACATTGTAATAGCAGTTAAAGCCAGACTGGTTTTCAAACCATGGCCAAGATTTGGGAGAAACATAAAATATTAAAAAAAGCTTTCTCTGTCTCTACTTTACTCTAGTTGCTCAAGAATCTCTGGAGCTTGAAAGCTTTGTGCAAATCTTTTCTTTTTCTTTCTCACAAAAGTTATTATTATAGTAAAATCTTTTCAGCAGCGTTTGGAAGAAAGTGAAAATTCATTTGAGGAACTGGTTCAACTGCATTAAATTTTATTAAGTTGGCTCAATATTCGAGATTGATGCATTAAGCATTAAATAGGACCAAGTTGAAGTAACAGGGCTGGGCCCCAAAGGAACTTTCAAGGACCAGGGAGAAAGAGTTCCTCTGAAGTCTGGTCCACAGTAGTATCTCGCTTCTCTTAACCCCTATTCTCCTCTCCATCCATGAAATATAGATGCAAGGCTATAATAAGGTGTGTGCACAACGTAGTCAGATTCCACCCCCCATTGATCCTAAATCTTGAATTGCATTTACAAGAATACTGTAAATGTCCCTTCGGTTCTTGCAAGGCAGAGACTACTCACTTTGTTAATTACTTTCATTATTTGGTTTTCTGAGTGAACAATTGTACAGATAGCCCTTGCTTACCAATTGTCTCATTCAATGACCGTTTGAAGTTATGATGGTGCTGTTTCTCAGCCACCATTACAGGTAGTACAGTACTTGCTGTCCTGTGATTGATCAGTGTTTTTTCTTTCTTTCCCACTTGTAAAGGAGAAAGATGGGAGGGGAAGGGATTACAAAAGAGTAATTAGGCACACAATGGGAAATACACAAGGATGTTTGTGTTACGCGCTCCAGACTGCCTGTGCCAGTGCATTGCTTTTGATGTGTATTCCACATTTTTTGCTTTCTTGCTCTTTTATAATCTCCAATGAATGCAAATGCAAATATTATTTCTTTTCTTATTAATTATCCAGCAACAGGGAGAGCATTTCAAAGAATGAAATTGTTTCAGGTTTCATGCTAGCTATCCCAGAACTGGGGGGGGGGAGAATTCCAAAAGTGGGGGGGGTGACGGGGTGGAGAAAAGGAAAATAAAGTCACGATCACCCGATATCCCATTTAGCAACCACTTCAATGAGCAACAGAGTTGCCAGTCCCAATTGCGGTAGCATAAATGAGGACTATCTGTACTTTTTGTTAATGAATTTGCCTAAGATCTGCCAAGGTCTCTGATATAGTGATATTTTGTATTCAAATGCATTGTATTCCAACATAAAATCATGGTTAAAAGATTTTCAGTCTATGGGAATTGAAGAATTAGGTTCTAGGGACTATAGTTTATTCTTTTTCCACAAACAATTCTCCCCCGCCCCCCAAATGGTCTCCAAAACATATTTGACCATTTTTCTCCTTCAGTCCTAGTGAATCTTGCTGGCTCAGCCTGATCTGAAATGGCTTCTGTACTTTCGGATGTGTATTAATTTGCAGCTACAGAGAGATTTTCTGAGCGGCAGGATAAGAAAATTCTATTTGGTAAGTGAACATTCTTTCTGGATTATAAAGAGAGAAAAAGGTTTTTTAAAAATATTTTTAAAGATCTCTTTTTAATCATGCCTTTATTATTTTTCTAAATAACTCAAAGGGGGAACACCTTTCTCTTCATATTTCCTCCACAACAACAACTCTAAGAAGTGGATTGGGCTGAGAAAATGGCTCAAAGTCACCCAGCCAGCTTTCATGACTAAAACAGGACTAGAACTTAATTTCCTTGTTTATGGTCCGATGCCTTAACCACTAGATCAAACTGGGTCTCTCTATTGTCATTCAGAGACCAGACACCAGGAAAGTTCTTGGTGTTTCTAATACTTTTGCTTTGTATTATACAATTGTAATTGCATATAGATATTTTATGTAACCCACCAAGAGTCAACTGCAAAGGAGAATAGGAGAAGCAAAGGCATATCTACGTACATACATATGTACGTATGTATGTATATTATGTATGCGTTTGCCTCCACTTTCCCCTTTCATCTATATGTACATCTACACCTACCTATCTATCTATATTCCTCACTTTATTCAAATTTGTTTTTTGCAAATTTACTATTTAGTGATTGATCATTTCCTGTAAGAATTCATTTTACACTAAAAAAAAAAAATTAACTAGAATGTAATTTGTGTCAGAGTAGTCAATACAGTGAAGTCCTGGAAACATGCCAAACTTATTCCTGCCAAATTTATTTGAACCTTTTCCAGGAAAATTCTTTTCTGTCTTCACTCACATATTTGTCATTGTGTTGTATAGTTCTATTTTTGCTAGAGAACAAGGAAGAAGTCTCTTCAAAGACTGTAGTAATCCTACACTCAGGCGTCCCCTGGGTAATGACATAGAGTCAGCTAATTCTTCCACAATGGTAGCCAGACAATCCTTGTGATATCGAGGGTTAAAACACATCACTATGAGAAGACCTCAGGAAAACAGTCCTTCTAAGGACTTAGCATATAGAAGTGTTGGACCAACCATCCAAATAATTAAAATCAACATAGAAGTAAAAGTATCTTAAGCCACATAAATAAATCTACTTTTACTTCTCAACTCTCACTTACTTTATACTTGGAACTTATTGTGACTGCTTCTATCAGATCAAAATGGCCATCAACATCTTGTTCAATCTCCTGTCCAAAATGATGAGGATAAGGACCATGAAACCAAGGTGAAAATATTATGTCATGACAAAATTATGACTTAGGATGAGCTTCATCAAGTTTATCATGCACAATATAACAAAGAATACTAATAAAAATTCATAGTGCTATGAATGTCATACTGCTGTAAAATCCTTAGTGCTCTGAAGCATTCTGCCTCTTAATCTTCTATGATAACTACACATGTTAGAAATCCTTGTCCAAAAAAGATGAAGAAAATGCTTTCACCATACATGAAACATAAGACAAAGAAGACAATGTATTTGAGTAACATAGTACTTCAAAATAAGTACTAAAAATTTATGTGCATGTATGCCAATGGTTGGGGGTACAAATTTGACATCACAATCTCCCTTTTTTAACTGGTTCAGCTCTCACTTTATGCTTTCTCTCTCACACACACATACATTCCCATGTTTTCTACAACATTTTCTACAACATGTGGAGGTTCAATACATTTTTAAAAAAATAAGAATTAGGAAAGCAGAAAGAACCTTGCAATTTTAGGATTCGGCAATTATTTACCGAATACCAAAAATGCAATTTTTCAGGCCCACTGACTCTTCAGAAGTATACAGGGCAAATACTATTGATTTAAATCTTACAATGCAAAACAATTTTAATTACTGTATAGTATGAGCACATAAGCTTTCCATATATTCAGAATACAAGTGTTTCATTTCCTACTACTTTTAGAGATGTACGTACTACTCAATCTGCTTTGAGAGTGACAGTAAGTGTTAATGACAGTTACTCCTTCTAATAAGAGACAGTCACACGTCACTGTTCTTCTTATTATTACACAAGACAGACACTAGCATCTCACTGAAAGTTTACTGCTGGAAGGAAAATGACACTCCTCCAACCCGTTAGACATCAAGGAAAAGTCAATCAATGGATGCTAGAGAGATGGCAAACTAGATTCTCTTAAGTCCCTTAGCAGGGGGATCTATATGGTCCGAGGTTTCATAATTATCTAAAGCCAGAACCAGTGACAGTAAATTAAACTAGTACCTAACTTCAAGAATTTATGAAAGAAAACAAATCAAGAAAAGTTCAGATCTATCCAAATAGTCTGGGAAAAAAAAACTCAGCATGTCATGTAAGTATAAAAATTGAGAATCACACGAGTTATAAAATAATTGTTTCACATATATTTCTGCACTGGATTTCATGTTTAGAACATTCCAATGAAAATGGGTCATACTGGCTTTAAGGGGATTCAGATTTCCTTAGAACACATCCAAATAAAGAGTTTGCATAATGTATTTCAGTCAGAACTGAATTTCATGAGAAGCAAAACGTCTTCAAGGAAAAACAAACTCTGGTTGACTTTTGAAAAAGTACCTTTGGGTCTATTTTGCTTACATTTTCAATTCAATTTCTATGGTGCTAATCATATCAAAACAGCCTGATAGATTTTTGTTTGTTTGCAAATCTATTCCTATATACCACATTTTAGAAAAGGTAGCAAACAAAACGTTAACTTTGTATCCAATTCCTTTTATTTTATAAAAATAGTACCACGAACCTGTACCAATATATTTTTTTAAAAATTTGGTTTACTTTGTAATAGGGGTGGGTTCTCTATTCAGATACAATGGACACTTCCATTTTTAACTCTGGGCCCACAGTAAGATTACTTTCTAAAATTCTAAACATGGAATTATTTTAAAATAAAACTATACATTTATGCCCAGCTAGGATACCAATAGTTGAGTAATATTGTTTTTTAAAAATGGCAGAGGTGAGGGGAGAAACACACATATTTTTGGCTTAAGTATGGATTTCAATAACAGGTTTTGCCCCAATAATTGGACTTTATGCTTTAGCAGTTAAAAAAATACCTGAGCAGGCACTTTTGCCTCATAAATTTAAAGAACATCAATGGATTGCAAGAATATTAAGGGAAAAAAATTATTAAAGGCCATGCAAGATTGAATTCAGCCCAACCCTACTTAGGGCTTTTATAATGAGCAACGCTGTTTTCGGTATATATCAGGAATATTTCCAGTCATGCATGTACATAGCTATATTTTTTCAGTTTTTCAAAAGTCTTCAGCCTTAAAAGTCAATCTCTACTTTGTATCAAATATGCTACCAAAGATATTCTCAAAAAGATGCAGAAAGGGGAAACCAAAGGATTATTATAGCGTAATTAAGACCCTTTTCTCCACAAAGATTTTGTATGGCGGTATAGGAAGGCATAGAAGAGCATTGTGGTGTGCATATACAGTACATGCTACCTTGTGTTGTCCTTGTGTTTAGTTGCTTGGGATGAAGATACAAGACAAAGGCATAGTTGAGCTGTCAGAGTAGATTGGAAGGTGGGGCAGTGCCAACTTTTGGCTAGAACTTTTGAGGTGCCAGGAAAAAGTTCACTATTTTATAAGACCTTGTCCTATAGTCTAAATCCCCAAAGAGAGCATAATAGAACAGCTCGATATACTGTTGGTACTCAGCTGATATTTATAACCTGAATACTCTGGACCTCTATATATGAAAGCCCTTTAAGCTTCTATTTTGGAAAAGATCACCCAACCTCTCTCTTATTTTGCAACTTTTCCGAATCCACGTTAAAGGGAAGGTTTCCTCTGTCCAGTCATGTTCGACTCTAGGGGGCGTGCTCATCTCCATTTCTTAGGGAAGGGAGCCAGCATTGTCTGAAGACCCTTCTGGGATCATGTGGCCAGAATGACTATATGTCGAGGCGCACAAACTCTGTTACCTTCCCACTGAAGTGGTACCTATTTCTCTACTCACATTAGCATACGTTCAAACTGGTAGGTGGGCAGGAGCTGGGACAAGTAACCCTGTAATGCACTGCTCAGGTTTCAAATCCAGTCTGTGAGCTTTCCAGCTGACAAGCTCAGTGTCTTTAATGCTGAGCCATTAATCGTTATAATTTCTTTCGGGAGTACAATCCCACCTGAGTGTAAAACTTTTTGGGAATTACATAATCAATTATTATAAAACTTTCCTGGCAGACCAGATTTTAAAATAGTCTACATTGTGCTTGGATTATTTGATCCAGTCACCCAGTATTGTATATTCTGATTGGCAATAGCTATCTATTATTTCAGACAGGGATCTTTCCCATTGGAAGATGTGCGTGCTTTCAATCAATGTTGACATCTGGCAACTGCCTAGACAAGTCCCTGCAGTTTTCTTGGAAAGGCTTCAGAAGTATATCAGTTTGCCATTTCCTTCTTTGTAGGGCTGAGAGAAAGGGACTGGATAAAAGTCATGCAGTTGGCTTTGTGTCTAAGGTGAGACTAGAACTCACAATCTCCCAGTTTCTAACCTGGCCCCTTAACCACTATATTACATTGGCTTTCATTAGAATATATCTCAAGGTATTAAAAAAGAAGAAACTTCACACTGACCTTCATTCCTTCTTTGGTGAATGGAAGTATTTCGTATAAAAAAGCAATGTAAGGTTATTTATTAATTATTTATTAAATCTATATGCCACCCATCTCACTATTGAAGCAACTCTGGGTGGCTATGTTTCCGTTTTATTAGCTTTTGCTTAAATTTAAGAAAATGTTGTGTATGTGTAAACCTAGTTTTACTAAAATTTAAAGCGCTGCCAATGCTCAAACAACTGAGGATTTTGGATCTGCTTGAGAGTTTAATTGAATGGAAAAAAAATAAGCTGATGATAAGTAAGTATAATAAATGAACAGTTTGGTGTATGATTTATAGATGTGCAACCTTCTGCTCGCTGCTTTTAAAAAGAATAAAAGATAGTAAACATTCGTAATATTGGAGCTGCTTCTTTTTTTTAGGTATTATTCTCTACAGGAATACACCAATATGATTGTCGTCCCCCCCCCCCCCAAATTGCTAATGCAGAATATTTGAGAACATAAGTAATAACTGCACTTACCTCGGTCACTTACCATATTCCTTCATTTGCCCAGCAACTTTGCCCGCAAGCCAGCTACTAACCAAGTTAATATGTGGTGAGCCTTCTATAGCTGTTTTAACTTGCCTCAATAATTATTCTCTTTTTCAGCTGAATTAATATTCCACACAGAGTTACTGCATTTAATAATCATTCTGAACCCTTGAAGGCTACAGTATGATTTATCTTTACCCAGATAAACTGACCTCTAACCTGATGGTGTCTTGTAGAGCTTTGCACTACTCAGCTGTGTGACTCATGGTTGATAACTTTGCCTTGTAGACATTACCACAAAGCTGAGAGAACAGTTTACTTGTGGATTCATTCCACGGTGCAGTTCTAACTTAAAGCCTGCTAGAAAAATGGTCAGGGAACATCAGCTCCTTACTGCACTGCATTGTCAATACTGATCTCTTAGAAAAAGACACAGGATGGAAAATTAACAGTTCAGCTCAAATACAGGTACTTAAATTAGGGCCACGACTGAGCCTAAAAGTTCTTTTATAAAGCAAGACAGTTGTTAAGTGAGGTTTGCATTTAATGACCTTCCTTGCCACGGTTGTTCAGTGACTCCATGCAGTTGATAAATTAGTAACACAGTTGTTCAATGACTCTGGCTTCCCCACTGACTTTGCTCGCAAAAGATATAACCCTGGCTCCCTGCAACCGTCATAAATACATGTCAGTTGCCAAGCACCAGAATGTGGATCACATGACCAAATGACCATTTGGATCACATGACCCAGCTGGGGAAGCTGCAATGGTCGTAAGTGTGAAAAATAGTCACAAGTCACTTTTTTCAGTGCTGTTGTAACTTTGAATAGTCACCAAATGGATGGTTGTAAGTCAAGGACTATGTGGATTGGGGACCTTTTGGAAGGCTCACAGGAGTGGGATAATGAATTCAAACACCTGAATATTGCTAAAATGATATTTAATTTTAAGATGTCATCTTGCCTATTTTTGTTGAAACAAATTAACTCAACTACCTGTCTGCAAATCTGCCCTACTTGTGCACAGCCATTCTAATAGGTATCTTAAAAATAAAGTATTGGCTTGTTCCTGCAACATTTGCTCAGTACAAGCTTCTTTTTTCATGCAGGAGTTATATAATATAACCGTAGAGTGTTGAACTTTTCATCTGAAAAAAATGGCATTTTTAAAGCTGTGTAAAAACCAAATCCATTTATCAGGATTTATTGGGACGCGGTGGCTCAATGGCTAAGAAGCTGAGCTTGTCAATCAGAAAGTCAGCAGTTCGGCAGTTCAAATCCCTAGCACCGCGTAACGGAGTGAGCTCCTGTTACTTATCCCAGCTTCTGCCAACCTAGCAGCTCGAAAGCACGTAAAAATGCAACTAGAAAAATAGGAATCACCTTTGGGGGAAGATAACAGTGGTCCGTGCGCCTTCGGCATTTAGTCATGTTGGCTTTGAAATGAGCACCGTCCCCTAGAGTCAGGAACGACTGGCACATATTTGAGAGGGAAACCTTTACTTTTACCTTAGTCTTTTCCTTCACCTTTTAAGCAACAATTATTTAGTCCCTAAGAATTTATAATACACAGGCACACATGGCATTGTTTAAGAGAAAAATGTACATCTGTGAGCAGAAGTGATATATTTGAACCTAAAATGTATGGGAATGCACCTACTTATGTTTTCACACAGTGAAAAAAGAGTTACACCTAATTTACGTGTAGACAACTGCCAACTGATTAAAGGCTTGAAAGGTTATTAATAAAGTATCCCCTCTAACATGCTTATTAGTTTTTATGAGATAAGCTCAGCTCATCCAAAACTGAGAGATATAATTATAGAATTATGATAAAAACAAAAGGCAAATGTTATTAGGAACCAACCAATCATTTGATCTTTATGGTGAAACTAGTACCCTTATTCTAAGTTTACATTCCTCTGGCAACAGTTTCACTTTTACTAAAAAAATAATAATAATCAGATTTGGAATATATAAGAGAGTATACAACAAAAACAAGGCTATGTCAGTCTTAGTAAAATGTCATGGAGTTAAATACACCTCAACATGCTTCTCCAACAGATCAAAAGTGTGCTTTCTGAAGAAGTGGCTCTATCCCTCTATTGTATTTTGGAGATATGCATTTAAAGCTATTGTTAGCGAGCTACGTACTTGAGTTTTTAATCTCCCTTCATCCAGTGAACTGGCAACATGGCATGTTAATACAACTTCATCAACATGAACATTCAGAGCACTGCTCATTCTCGTTCTAAATTTGTCTTTCTAAATATAAATTGATCAGAAATATTGTCTTCTTATACAGGAGCAACAAATCAAATACTTATATCAACATCTAACAGTAGACCATGTTATTAGGATATATATATATATAAAATCTGTGGAGCCCTCTCAGTAGGCATGTGCGCCATCACCAGCTGGTTTTCGGGTTTCTCACGCTCTGGTGCCCATGTGTGAATGTGCACGAACGTGTTTCAATTTGGCTACTTGGTACCGAAAAGATCCACCATCACTGCTCTAGTCATTCTCCGTTCAAGTATAACCCTAAACTGTAGCTAATGAAATTGCTGATTTTCAGTAAAACACTCATAGGCTGCATTCCAATTATGCACCCTTAGGTAATTTTAGTTCAGATGTTAATGTGCCAGAGGTGTGTTTTGTGGGTTCAGGCTTGCAAACATAGCTTGTTTATAAATTTCTGTGTCATCTCAAATATGGCACAATGGCTTAATTTGGCAAGAATAAGATAGAAAAAGAACCAATGTTTTATTTTAATCTTTTTATGGATTATTTTGGTTGGAAATAACTACTGCACTCTATTTGGATGACAAGGTAAAAGTAACCCAAGGGCACTTGTAGTTAAAACATGGTTGGCCAAATTGTTCAAACTGAACCAGCTTAGAGCTCAGGCTACAGACTAAGCTGCAGGTAATCTAAAACAGAAGTTTCCAATCTCTACCATGTACATGCATTACGGCAAAGCATGCAAGCTTAGAGAGATGCTTATTTCTGAAACATTAAACCATGGTTTTACATTACCTCCAAACACAGTGATTATTTAAACACAGGATGTTATTGTTTTTGCAATCACCGTGTTCTGTTTAAAAATATAATATGCAATTATAGATAATAATTTGATTATTTTGCTTTCCTTTGAGCATTCAGTTTTATACTTGCGTACCTGAAGTTAATTTCAAAAATGCCAATTCACAATTTGGCTAAAGTTTGTGTTTTTCAATTTAGTGTACAGTATTGCAGGATTTTAACAATGTAGGCTTATGCATACCTAATCAGAAGACCAGCGAGACTTACTTTCAGGTAACTGTACACAAATACATCCTAAATCTTGCATACTTTATAAATAGGGGCAATCGGTTTCCAGCCATCCCATTTAAGCTTAAAGATTAAGTAACCTGGATATTCAAATGGAATTCAATTGTGGCATAGTCCATATCTCAGATAATAGCCAATAAATGTTGCTCATTACTTTCCCTGATGTAGAAGTAAACTATTCTGAAAATACTATAGTTAAAAATGAATAATATTCATAAATGGATTTATCATAAGGGCAATGTTTAGCTAATTTTATCCTTCTTGATTTACTATTTTAAATAATATTTATTTTCAATTCAAGTGGGAGGGCTAGGAATTGTATTAATTTCAGAATGAAACATTGAAATCCTAAAGGTGTTTGTAAGTCATTTAATTTGTGCTGTGCAGTAAAAATGTACAGGAGAAATGTTTTGGCGAATTTTTAAAACTACTGGTAGTTCTCGACTTACAACAGTTCATTTAATGACCAAAGTTACAAGGGCACTAAAAAAAAGTGAATTGTGATCATTTTTCACTCTTGTTATCACCCCATGGACAAGCGATCAAAATTCCAACACTTGGCAACTAGCTCACATTCATGACAATTGCAGTGTCCTTGGGTCATGTGATCACCTCTTGCAATCTTCTGACAAGCAAAGACAATGGAAACCCAATTCACTCAATAACCACGAGTGAAGGCGAATATACGTGTCCCAGGATAATGCTGCAGGATTCAATTTGGGTCGGTCACTGGGACCAGAGCTTTAGTCTTCTGAGCTTTTGGATTCATGCTGGAGATGATCTGTCAAGAGAAGAAGGACTCCAGCATAAGTCCGAAAGCTCGGAAGACAAAGGTCCCAGTGATGGACCCAGATTGGATCCTGCAACTTAATAACCATGTTACTAACTTCGATTATGCTCGTCAGTCGAGGACTACCTGTATTCAGGGGGAAAAAAATCACACTTTTGGTAACATTATTTTTCCTCAATTCCATACAACATACCTAATACATTTTAAGGGAGGCACTGAACAAAGAAATAGATGCCTTTCTTGTTTTGCTTTTTTAAAAATCCTGGGACTATCTACCTGTTTGTGAACAGGGTTCCTACCTGAAGGATGTAACCCCGAACATAGTCGCGAAGAGTCCAGCCCAAACCGTGAAGGATGTGCAGTACTTCTTCCTGTTTCAATACACTGAATAGTCGATCAAGCAGAATCTTCAGTCTCACAGGCACAGCCTGAGTACCATATAGCATCAAGCTGCTGATGTCGAACACAACGTTGGATTGTACAATCTCCACTTGAGTTGGATGGTACAAATGCTGAGTGCTAAGCTTGTCCAAAGCTGAAAGAAGGAATAAATAAAGAGAATGGTGACATGAGGACAATACATTAAATTGAATCTATTATCATTAAGATTAAAAGATTTAATATTATTGTTAAGATTATTAAAGTAAGAGCCATGGTGGTGCAGTGGTTAGAATGCAGTACTGCCGGCTGCCTACAATTTAGCAGTTCAAATCTCACCAGGCTGAAGGTTGACTCAGCCTTCCATCCTTTCAAGGTGGGTAAAATGAGGATTCAGATTGTTGGGGGCAATATGCTTACTCTGTAAACTGCTTAGAGAGGGCTGTAAAAGTGCTGTGAAGTGGTATATAAGTCTAAATGCTATCGCTAAGTGCTATTATACTGTACTGTTCAAACTACAATTGTAGGCTACATTAAAAGAGGATATTACACTATAATAACTGAAGACAAAGTGCACAAAATACACATTTAAGTGCACTGATAGCAAATACCTGACTAATAACAATACTGTTAACCTCTCAACAGACTGTGTTGTACAATAGATATTTTCTCTCTTCTGCCCATGTTAAGGATAAAACTATTTAGAGAAACAGATATTTATCTACCACACATAACACAACTCTGTTATTCTGTTACACACTCTGTATATGTGTGATAGATAATTGGGTATATAAATTTAGTATTTCTTTCTCTAAATAGTTTTATCTTTAACATGGGCAGAAAAGGGAAAATATCTATTTTTACAATCTACTCGGTTCAGATGAAATGACATGAAACAATGAAATAAAAAATGAAAATAATGTCGGCTTTTAACTTTCACTTAACATTTTGCTGTTTGAAAATATGTTTTTAATACGTACATACGTGCAAGCTTATATATACACAAAGATTTCACCCAATAATCCCCCTTTTCATTCAAATAACTTCAAAATCAGTTCAACTGTTTCTTGTTTTTTATTCTGAAAGACTCAAGAATCCTTGATAAAGCGTAACGTTTAACAAAATGGACTTCTTTATTATACCGCCTGTTTTTTTTTTTAAATGCAGTTTTGTCAGCTTTAAACATTTTCTTGCAGGGAGCCCTCTTCCTCCTTATGCACTTTGGTATCTTCTTTGCTGGCGATCACTGGAGAGCTCATGTACTCTTGATAAATTGCTTTCTTCTATCCCAGCATAAATGCCCTTATCATTTCCCTACTGGCTACATTCAGCACACTTACCCCCTGGGACACTTTGTCAAAGAATACTGGTTTCCTCATATTTCATTTCTTGCTCCTGATTTGTCTGATCTTTCCTATTTTAGCTGTTTAGTCAACCTTGAATAAATAGGTTTTTAAAAATTAATTTGAAGTTCACAAAAGATAAGGGTCTGGCAAGCTTGGGGACTGAAGTCCTCCGTCTCTTCACAGAGCATTCGCTCTGCAGAAATATGAAAGGAAGTATCAATACACATACCATTAATTGTTTGATTTACTTCAATTTAAAACTCCTCCATCACTAACAGTCAAGGAAAGCACTGTGCTTTCCGTGTAATTATGGAATTGCTACAATACATACAGTAACTATAACTCATTATCTTTAAAAAGTTTTATCACCTGATTAAAAAAACCCCCAAAACTCTCTTTCCCTCTCCCCTCTCTTCAGTCAATCTTCCAACTGTAAGTACCATATTCCTTTTTCAGTTTATTTTAACTCATTACAATGACATCGCTATGAACTATGAGCCATGGTGACACAGTAGTTACCATGCAGTATTGCATGCTAATTCTCCTGACTGCCAGCAGTTCGATTCTCGTCGGCTCAAGATTGACTCAGCCTTCCATCTTTCCGAGGTTGGTAAAATGAGGACCCAGTTTATTTGGGGCAATATGCTGGCTGTAAAGCATTATGAGGTGCTATATAAGTCTAAGCGCTATTGGTATTCCTATCTACCTGTACCTTGAAAATAGTGAACAATATAAACATGACTATGCAGCACAAGCTAAATTTTTCAGAAGATAATATTCTTTTGATTACATGTCTAGTGTATGTAATTTGACAGCTAGATGATTCAAATGGATTTTCCATGTCTTCATTGTGGCTAAGTGTGTTTGTATGTGTAGAATGTTTGCATTAGGTAATTATTCAGAGAAATATAATTGTTTATAGGCAGTCCTCAACTTACCACAATTGACCCCAACATTTCTGTTGCTAAGCAAGACAGTTGTTAAGTGAGTTTTGACCCCTTTTATGATCTTTCTTGCCACAGTGGTTAAGTGAATCACAGCAGTTGTTAAGTTGTTAAGTGAATCTGGCTTCCCCGTTGATTTTGCTTGTCAGAAGGTTGTAAAAGGTGATCACATGACCCCGGGACATCGTAAATATGAACCAATTGCTAAGCATCCGAATTTTGATCCTGTGACTATTAGAGGATGCTACAATAGTAGTAAATGTGAAAAACAGTCATGTCACTTTTTTCAATGCTGGTGTAACTTCTATCACTAAACGAATAGTTCTAAGTCAAGGACTACTACCTGTATTGTTCTAACAACATATTCTTTATTTTTTCCCCGTTTTTGTTTATTTTTTAAAAGCACTTGTTAGGTATTTTTAACAATGTATGTATCTTTGTGTTTTGTTTTGTTCTTTTGTTATTATTTAAGGTATTTCTGTGCCCCTTGCTTACATGTCTTTCTCTAGGCCTACATGATGCTAAAGCAGAAAAATCAATCACTGCCAGAGTTTTCATCTGCACAAAATTAGAGATCACGAAGTAGATTGTGTCTCTCTCTTCTCATCCCTTCTTGATATTTGGATTACCATGGCAGCAGCATTGAAGAAACCCAGGAAAATCACTCTCCGAAAGCATCTGAAATGTATTTCTACCCTGGAATAACCTCTTGTGTTTGTGTTCCTAGGGATGCTGTTGTAACTGGATCCCAGGTGCTGATGGAGTGGTGGGACATATACTGCTCCCTTTCTCAAAAAATATCCCTCTCTATAACTAAATTCCCATTCACAATGAGAAAATGAAGGACAAGTGATGAATCTGAACTGCAGAACTTCACAAAATCCTCTTTTATTTATGAAAATGCAACAAGTCCTCAGTTAACTACTGCAATTGGTACCATCACTAAGCAACATGATTGCAAAGTGAAAAAATTGCATGATTGTACCAACTCATGACAGCAGGTCTAGCAGTTCTAATTGAGGTCATTAAGCTTGATGTCATATGATTATGACTTGCAATTTCCTGCTGCTTTCCCCATTGAGTTTGTTTGTTGGAAGTTGGCAGCGAAGAGTCACAAATAGTGACTATGTGACCTTGGGGCACTGTGACCATTGAAATTGCATGCTGGTTGCCAAGCACCCATGTTGTGATTGTCAGGACAGTGCAACGGCTGTAACTGTGATGACTTGTTGTAAGCCTTCTTGTTCAGTGCCATCATTACTTCAAATGGTTCCTGAATGAGTGGGCACTAGGTGAGACCACTTGTACATATCATAACATGTCAAATTGGTATTCTGAAGTATAAATTGCGAACTTTTGCAATACTATTATAGAGGCAATATAGATAAAGCAACATCTATTCTTTAATGATAGAAGGTGGTGGTGGGGGATAGTAAAACACTTTGGATAGTCTGTCAATAGAAACCACTTAAACTCTCAAATGAGCAGAACAAAGAATTTGCTCAAGCTCATTATTATATCTAATTTCGCCCCAATAATATCCATTAATTCACACTAAGGGTTTGGAATAAGTAAGATCACCACACTGTTTAGAGGAATATATGGAAGTCTTATAGGATATTCTTAATTTTTTATTTTGACGGTTCTGATGTATTAAGCTGGTTCATGCAATACATTTCAGGGGTTTTTTTTCCCCATCGGGAAGATGCCAGAAGTAGTGTCATATTTTCCTTTCGAAATGTTTCTAAGGTTCTTTAAAAGCTTCACCTTCATAGTCCCAAGAGAGTCTCTAGAGTACGTTTCACAAAGGACATGAAACCTTTGTCTTGAGTTCATGAATGATATATAAGAGTGTTTGTTTTTTTCAAAGGTGAAGAGATTTGCTTGTTTCAATTGACCTTTGGATTTTCCTGAATGGAACACTGCATTATTGCAAATATTTTCCCACACTGTACTTTTATGTTGCCACTCTGTTTTCTTTTCTTTTTTTCTAATGGATTGCTTAATATGTTTATAGATTATCCATGCTGGACTAAAATAAATACAGTATGACTATTTATATGCTTTATTTTGAGAGTAGAATTTGTGCAATCTTAGTATAATTCTTTTAAGAGGAGAGAAGCTGGTAGCTACCAAGTAATTGTAGTTTAATCAAAAAAGGATAAATCGGGAAATGGTAATTGAACCAGTTCTTAACCTTCTAGACCAGGGGTGTCCAACTCGATTACATTGAGGGCACATTAGGGTTGTGTTTGACCCCGGGGGAGGGGGCAAAGTGGCCGTGGCCAGCTTGATGTCACTTATATTGGGTGTGCCTGTGGAGCTCCATTTTCAGCCCTCCCGATCTCCGTTTCTGCTGGCAAAGGCCCTGTGGGCCAGTTCTTTCCTGTTTCCAGGGTGGCCCTGTGGGCCAGATCTGGCCGCTGGGCCTTGAGTTTCACACCTCTGTTATAAATGGACACCTAGGTTTGGCAGGTGGATAAGAATTTTCATATCTGTAGAATTGGCAAAAATAATAAATATTTTATTACATTTATATTTCATCCAACTCCCAATGACTCATTAATTAATTAAAACTAATGAGTCAAGTACAGAAAGGACAAATCCTACCCTTGTCAATCTCCCCTCCCAAAACAATACTTTTATAGGTTTTGTAACTATAGATTTTCCTACTTGTTCACAAGGAGGGGGGGGAACCAAAGGTAATAGAAAATAGATATATTTTTGCAGATGGAATGTTTTATTTACACCCATATACTGTACATATATATTTATTCTAAAAAGTCCCATCATGGCCTTGTTAAATGCAGGGGATTTCCTTCTAGAATTTCTTTCAAATAAAGAAGGAAATAATGTTTATCTAATCAGAAAATATGTCATATTATAGAATATATAGAATCATTATAGAATGATTATCTTGCATGGTCACTTGACCATTGCTTATCAAATTATTACTCTTTGAAAGAAAATATAAGTGGAATCCTTACAGCACTAAACAGATGCAATTGGAGAAGGGAAGGGAGAGGGAAAGGATTAAAAGTGTAAAGGTAAGTGAACTTTCCCCTCCCCATGAATTCTAATATCTGTTCTAGTAACCCTTCTCTAAATTGAGAGTAAACTAAAGAAACATAAAAAGTTTAAAAGGGCACTAATATCCAACATACTTAACCCTGGGGAAAAATAACCATTTGTAAAGTTTTTGTTTTTTGTTTATACGAAGCATTTAACTACTTTGTTACAAGAGTTTGTAGTCTTTTTCGTGACACAATTTAATAGGTTGATATACAAAGTCCTACATAGTGTGAAATTCGAATATTTAAAATACTGGATATCCTGTATGAACCTATCAGAAGATGCTTTGCTGGAGAGAACACAAAAAGAAATTTTATTTTGATGTTGCTCCTAGATTCTGAATATTTTTGCTTTTTATTTTGGCATTAAAATGGACTTTACAGCTGAAGTAGATTAAAAAATGGTGCTTATCAGTAATACTTGCCAGATGCATTTAAAGATACTTCCAATTTTCTCTTTACACGTTACAAAAAGTCCCATAAACAGCTATCTGTACTGCGTCACTATATCAACAATGATAAATTTAAATTTCAGAAGGTACTTAATTTTTTTATAGCATCTCATATTAGCCAGCTCAGCATCCTAGAAATCTTTGTGTAGCTTTTTTCCCCTTTGCTCTTGAGATATTTTGCCATTTAGGGCTTGTGTGCTGTGAAGTGCTCTGAACATACAACCATATATCCAAATCACCAGGCTGCCAAATTCCTTAAAATACAGCAGGTACAGAATTGTTTCAATCATATTAAGGCACCTGCCTTCTTGAATGAAGTTCTCCTAACATCTGGATGGCTCCCATCCTGCTAGTATTTTGATCAACCCTAAACACAGAATGGTTAGTGCACCCCTAAGGGGATGTTAGATGTTGGTGGGATGTTTTGGGGTTTTCCTGGTGTGTGTGTGTTTTTTTAATGAGTCTAGTTCTGTCGTTTGTTTTTGTAAAATGGTTTTTACATTGCTGTGGTGTACTGTCAGCTACTCAGAGTTATTTAGAGTTGTACAGCATCAAATCAAATAAAAAAAGAAAGGTGATAGACAGAGGTAATAAAGTAACTCCAATAGATTATAAAAGAATATTCAAATGTGATTATTGGACATGTAAATCTTTGGAATAAGATGTAAGCGAACATATTTGTTTATTAGCCTTGAAATTAACCTACCTTGGCTGGTTTGGACTTTTCAATTACTATACAACCCACTGATTTTAACACTGCTGCAGGAAAGAAGGTAAGGGAAATAGCTGCTTTTCTATGTATATTTTATTGGCATTATGAGATCTTGAATGATTCAAAGGAAGTTAAATACACACCATGCATTAAACCAATGGCAAGTGGTTACTCAATTTATCAAGTGCCAGAAAGTACAACACTAGTTTCTATTTCACATATTTCTTAACCACTTAAACTTACCTATGGCTATGCAAGACCTCTTGTTGACCCCAAACTACTGCACACTGAGATACTTTTAATAGGTACCACAAAGTCTTAGCACATATTGAATTATGGCCCATATATTGAATTATGGCCCACGTTTAGTCCAAAAATATAATGTGATTCTTGTGACAAGTTGTGGTTGATCATGAAAGTTAGCATTGAGAGGCACACGGTGGAACCCAGTGGAAACCTGAAATTGCACCCAAAATCTAGTAATTATCCAATCTAATCCAACATGGGATGCTGTTTTAATTTATACTGTATCCCATAGCTACAACATGTTTATATAGCAGATGAGAAGGAATAAAAATAAGGATATTCTTCTGGCCAACGTCCCCCAACACTGAGATTTTTACATCAGTGGCTAAAGGATTTATTCTGCTGTACAGCCATCTATGTCTAGAAGACTTGGTTCCAACAACATGTGTTAACACTTAGCACTTAGACTTATATACTGCTTTACAGTGTTTTACAGCCCTCTCAGTTTATAGAGTCAGCATATTGCCCCAACAATTTGGGTCCTCATTTTGCCCACCTCGGAAGGATGAAAGGCTGAGTCAACCTTGATCCTGGTGAGATTTCAACTGCCAAATTGCAGGCAGTTGGCAGTCAGCAGAAGTAGCCTGCAGTATTGCACTCTAACCACTGTGCCACCATGGCTCATAGTTCCAGAGAAGACATGAGAAGACTTTAACACGCTAATTGGTTCACTCATTTTATAGACAGATTACAATTAATAATTAACAGTGAAATGAACGTATGATCTGAAATATATTCACTCTAGATTTTGAGAAACCTTGGTGAAAGATGTTCTCAGTGATGGCACGTCCCAGAATAATTCCTTCTTTTTATTACCATCATCAAAGCTCATTGGCTTGTTTCCATCCTCCACGTTAAACCCTGAAGATAAACAGACAATGCCAATGAAATGTGCAAATCCAACTTCTAGTCTTGCTGTGCAAGGTTCAGTTCTGGTGAAGAGGCTGCTGAACAGCAGTTGTGTAATACTAACGGAGAAGGGCCAAGGTTCACGGGGAATAACAGTGATCCCCTGTTGGATGTGGGACTTGATAGGTGCTGCAGGTTACTAGATGATTAAGTGACTGAATGCAAAAGCAAAGGATATTACTGATATTTTGGCAACTTGCAAGTAACCATAATAAATGTTTTCAAAATTCACCAGATTTCTCAGGGTGTTTATAAGTGGCTCTTGAGAATATTATAGGTTTAATTATAACACTGCCCCATCTCAAATCTCTTTCTTAGCTCCTGGTGGATACACTGAAGAGTTGGCTCTTCTACTTATTAAAAATGTAGTAAAAATAAGAAATATTAAAATACAGAAACATCACATTTTAAAAATCTTCTCATTTTCAGTTTGTGCAATATATGAGCCATGTTTTCAATTTCCTTCACATGTCAAGAGCAAAATCACTTGGACCAAGTTGCAGGATTTGGGTTTGGCTACTCTAAAGAAAAGAAAAGGACGAGGAGGGACATGGTATTATAGTATTTGAGAGGTTGTCACAAAGAGGAGGGGGTCAACTTACTTTTCAAAGCATCAGAGGGCAGGACAAGAAACAACGTATGGAAACTAATCAAGGAGAGAAGCAACCTAGAACTAAGGAAAAATGCCCTAACAGTGAGGACAATTAACCAGTGGAGCAGCTTGCCTTTAGAAGTTGTGGGTGCTTCATCATTGGAAGTTTTTAAGAAGAGATAGTCACTTGTCTGAAATGATATAGAGTCCCCTGCTTGAGCAAGGGATTGAACTAGAGGACCACAAAGGTCCCTTCCACCTTCATTCTTAAAATTTTGGAAAACCTGCTCAGTAGGAAAGCTGATGGAACATTAAGTTATGGCTGTACAACAGTGGTAGGTTGCAGGTGGTACACCCCGGTACGGGCATACCGAATCCTGCCCGGAGCACCGGATACCATTCTGGTACGGTGCTCCGGAGGGCCCACCTGCCCGCCCACGCTCCTTACCGGTGCTTTATGCTGTTGGTGCTTCTGCACATGTGCATGGCGCATACGGCACCTGCGTGACGTAGCGTCATTTATGCTAGAACGCATTCATGTGCTGTGTCCGTGTGCATGAGGTAACTCCAGGGCCCAGAACCCATCACTGCTGTGCTACCATTTTTACAGGGACCTAAGTATTTCTCTTATTTCTTCTCTTCTGCAATACTATCCAGGTTAATCAGATCCTTGTTACATAAACTTTCTACTTTTTAATTTTATTTTAATATTAGCATTACCAGTTCTGTGGCAAAATGTTGTGTTGCTTCAGTTAACACACTGCTTCCCCTGGTTTTTATATTAATAAATTTATTTCTTCTGGATCATTGATCATAATAAAGATATGTTGCTATGTATACTTTTCTCGTATGTATGTATATATGTATGTATATATGTGTATATATATATGTGTGTGTGTGTGTGTGTGTGTGTGTGTGTGTATGTATGTATGTATGTATGTATGTATGTATGTATGTATGTATATACATATATATATACACACACACATGAACAGTAATTTGAACCCCGCAAAAATTACCAAACACCTGTCTGGAAGTTCCTAGTTGTTTGTTTAGATAAACTAGAAAGAGCCCCCATTCATAAATCTACTGAATTTACACAAAACAGAAAAGATTATTTGAAAACTGTAAATAAAGTTTCATTCATTTCTGTTTGTGTGATCTGATTCCAAAAGTTAAAAAAATTAGACGGCTACTGATTTATGTAGCCGAAAGCAGAACCAAGGTTCGTTCATATATGATGCTTGCTCCTGCATTTTTTCATCCCTCTGTAAAACTTTGAACTTCATCCAGGTTTGACACACTGCCTCTTCAGTTAATAACTATCAAGTTTCCCTTGTCTCCTGTCTACTTTTCTTTGAGGCAATTGCGCACTCAGCACCCCGAGATAATAACACACATCTATGAGATAAAAGCAGTGGCATTAATGTAATTGTCTGCCTCTTTCTCTTTAGCCTAATGTTTTTTTCTGTTCAGTTTTGACTGTCTGTGTGACACCTGTTTTTGTCTCCTCTGATCCTACGACAGGTTTTCCGCTGACAAGGTTTTTGCCTGACAGAGATTCTGCCAGACAAGAACATAATAAAATATGAAGAACTGCTTGTCAGTGTTTCTGCCAATAAACACATGAAATAACCAAAAAGAAATACCCTAGGTGCGTTTCTTTGCTTTCTTTTATCTAAGGGGACCTGAAATGGCCATTGGCTTGTTGGGAAAACAGTCTTTCTCATCAATATCTTCAAGCTAAGGACCTTCACTTTCCCTTGCCTCCCTCCCTCCCTCCCTCCCTGTCTGTCCTTCTTTCTTTCTTTCTTTCTTTCTTTCTTTCTTTCTTTCTTTCTTTCTTTCTTTCTTTTTCTTTCCTCTCTCCCTCTCTTCTTTCTTTCTCTCTTCTTTCTTTCTCTCTTTCTTTCCCTTTGCCATCTTTATTAAAATTATTATGGATGGATGGATGGATGGAAGGAACGAAGGAACAAAAGAATGAAGGACGACTTTAATTTTCCTTAAAATGTGGAGTGATTCAAGTGGTAGAATTATGAAATATACTAAAACTTAAAAAGCTGATGCTATCACTATAACCTGACAGCTGCTTTTTTAACACAAGCTTTCTGCACAGAATTTATGTTTGTTTGTTGTACTTGCATGCTATCCACTCTCTTAATTGCTCAGGTGATAAACAGAATTAGTGATAAAATAGTAAAAATACAATTAAAGCAAATATTAAACATTTTAAGAAGTTAAAACACAATTTAAAACAATAAAAATAAGCTCCCTCATAAATTGCAACAGAGATGGTGCTTGTAGCCCCATCACAAATAAAGCATAATTAAACACAAATATTAAACTCAGCCACTCTAACACTCACAGAAGATTCTCACTAGTCTTTAACATAAGTAACTAATTTGAATTGAGTTCAGAAAGCAACTAGCAACCTGTAAAATTGCTTGAATACGGGAATTATGTCAGAGCTTTGGAAGCATCATTAAGAAACCATACGGTATATTTTAGGTCACTGTTCAACAATTAGATGTATCTATTAATGTACTAATTGTTTTCCATTTATCGTGGAATCAGTACATGTTGCTAAAGATGTAAACCCCTTTTACTTTTATAGTCTCATTATATATTCCAAAAATGAAAGCATTTTCTAGTTTGGGGAAAGTTTCTGTTGCAACCATACAATATTTCTCTACATGACTGACCCTAACCAGCATTTATATGTAAATAATTCTTGTTACAATCATAACTTAAATACTAACCACATTTTTCCTCTTCTTCGTACCTGTGTTTTTCTTGAATTTTTTACCATCTTTCCTGACAAAGAGTTCTTGGAAAGACTGTCTAAAACTTCCACTTGAAAATGAATATATTGTTTAATATATTAATTTTCCAGATCAAGATAAATATTGACTTCCCTACTCTTTGTGATAAAATTAATTCAACAGATGTTTTTTCTTCAATTCATACTCTTTGCAAGACTTTAGCTATTCCATTCTTCATTCAATTGTTTTCAGAAAGAGCTGTAGTTCTTGACTTACAACAGTTCATTTAGTGACTGTTCGAAGCTACAACGGCACTGAAAAAAGTGACTTACAACCATTTTTCACACTTATATCTATTGCAGCATCCTATGGTCAGAGGATCAAAATTCAGACACTTGGAAACTGGTACATAATTATGACAGTTACAGAGTCCCAGGATCATGTAATTCTCTTTTGCAACCTTCTGACCACGAAAGACAATGGAGAAGCCAGATTCACTTAAAAACCAAAACTCACTTAACAAATGTCTCACTTAGCAACATGAATTTTGGGCTCAATTGTGGTTGTAAGGCAAGGACTACCTGTGCTTGGCCTGCCTCTGCATTTCCAGGCTTCTGCAGAGCAACAAAGAATAAGTCTTCATTCAAGAACTCTTTTTTAATAGCAACAGCCATCATAATCCAATGAAAGAAATTTCAAAATTCTTGGTAGAAGTAGATGATATGGTGTATTTTTTTTAAATCAAAGCTTATCTACTGCTGTTTGCCATGTGAAAATACCAAAGTAGACCTCATATCTCAAGAATAACACATACAGTATGTCCAAGTGAATCTGTTTCCCCCCTCTCTACTGGTAGTCTTCAACTTATGACCACAATGGAGCCCAAAATTTATGTTGCTAAACAAGACATTTCTCAAGTAAGTTTTGCCCTATTTTACAACCTATCTTGCCACATGAATCAGTGCAGTTGTTAAGTTAGGTACACCATTGTTAAGTGAATTTGGCTTGCCCTTTGACTTTGCTTGCCACAAGGTCTCAAAAGGGAACATGATCCCAGGAAACTGCAACCATCATAAATACAAGTCAGTTTCCAAGCGTCTGAAATTTGATCATGTGACCATGCAATAGTCGTAAGTATGAAAATGGTTGTAAGTCATTTCTTTTGGTGCCATTGTAACTTTGAACCTTAAGATTGTGGCCTGCTGGCAGCCAGCAAAGTTGGCAGCATAGTTGGACAGTGAGGAGGTTGGGGAGGAACATGGGCCAGTCCTGGGGGCTGAGGAAAGCTCAGATGAGGGCTCTGCATTGGAGGCAGAGAGGGAGTTAGACAGCAATGAGGCAGAAGAACAGCTGGAGCCTGTTCCCAGTGTGCGCATGCACAGAGCTGCCAGAAGACAAGAACAACTAAGAAAGCAGGTTCTACTTAACAGTAAAGCCACACCTTGGAGGTGATTGACCGCTCCCATAAGAAACCAAAGCGGAATGAACGAGGAGTGGGCTTTTGCAGGAAACAATTAGTTCATTCAGTGGTGTCAATAATGGAAAGTTCTGTTTGTAATTATAAAAGACTGTGTCAAGTTTTGCTTTGCCCTGTGTTTGGAAACTAGTTATCGTGCAGCGCTCCAAAAGAGATAAGATGCATGTGGATAAACATTCCTCTGAAAGACTGTATGCTAAAGACTTGCTGACTGTGAATGAAAGGGATTCACAGTCGTGGAAATAAAAGAGGTTTTGTCAGGACCAAATCTTTGCTTCTTGCTTTCTAAGGAAGCCTGGGTAAGAACACCTAACCATAACCATAACCGGAAAGAATTGTTGTATGTCAAGGTCTACCTGTGCTACAGTAGAACAGGGGTCCCCCAATCCTTGACCCATTACGGGGCCTTGAACCATTTGGAACCGGGCCATGGAAGTGCATGAGCAGCAGGCAAGTACATGCCCGCATACTCCATTTTCCTGAGCAGTGGGCAGATGTGCCCATCATTCTCGCAAATGGAGCTGCGCATGGGTGCCTTCTCAATGCCCGCGCAAAACCATCCCTTTCTCCCCCGCCAGGCCACAAAGCTAGAAAGGTTTGGGAACTCTGCAAAAGCAGACAACTCTGAAATCACCCCCACTATCTAGGGGTGAACTTTACTGCTTGCGTAGGGTAATGTTCTCTTTCACAGAAAAGCCCACCAAAAATACAAAATACAAAATGCAGGCCCTTCTGAAATAGCCCTATAGAAGAAACCTAATGCTGATTTCCTTTGTCCATGCTGCTGGAGTATGCAGCATACTTACAACCTGTTCTATCCAGTGTGCACTGCTGGATAAATCAATAATGATTTCAAGCCTTCCAATTAGGAGAATATAAGTTAATTAAGGTAGTTTTACAAGCACCTCCTCATAACTGACACTCGTCATGCTATTATAAAGTCCGTACAATATGCCAATAGTCAGGTCATGATTATCCTTTTTAATCACCCTTCCTTTGTGCCCTGCAACTAAACAGGACACTTGTGAGTGATTGTCATAAAGTTCATCTACTGTGACCGTTTCGCATTTCGGCTCCAGATTAAATATACTCCAGCAAATTTGAGTGCAGTCAATTAGACTGTAATTACAGAAATCTTTAGCATTGTTAAGGGTACAATCCAGAGTACATTTCCTATTTCTGAAGGCCAAATGGGAATAGGATAATTAAGAAACCTTAAGGAGTCTGTTCAACTAAACCTGGAATATATTCTTTAGCAAAAAAAATGTAGCCAAGCCTTTTCCCACCTTTTATACAGCGGTTTTCAGCTCCAAATGCAAAGGAAAAGTTACCCACACTGGTATATCCTCAGAAAGGAATGTGACATTTTTATTCTTGTAATCAAGTACTTCTGCTTTAATTTAATGGTGTTACATTTCAGCCCAGTGGTGGAGTTTGTTTCACTTTTAACACTTTCAATTTGTATTCTGTTTAACCTGGTGAACTTTACTTAATTAAGATGTTGCTATAAACAATTAAACCTCCTGTAGGATCATTAGAGAGAGATAAAACTTTATGATGTAATAAAGCGCAATAAAATAATAGTCACAGCACTTCATGTGTAGCATAAGGTGCTCTTAGAGGGAAATAGGGTGTTTTCTTTGTCTAAAGCGGAAAGATTTTTAAAGCACGTGATACGACGGTAGCCACTTGTTGCCTGCAAAGAGGCAACCAAGGTTCTTTGCGTTGAAATCCTGCATCATAAGTAATTTAAACTAGAGAAAAGTATTTCTAAACAGACAGTTCTGGAAATAAAATAAAATAAAATTAAAAAGGTGTTGGAAATAAAAAAAAAGGCATTGTGCAGCTTCTTGGATCTTTAATTTCTGAAAGTTAATCTATAGTAAGAGAAAAGAGGGGACTGGAGACTAAAACATATGAAGAACGGTTGCAGGAACTGGGTATGTCTAGCTTAAGAGAAAGAAGGACTAGGGGAGACATGATAGAAGTCTTCCAATATCTCAGGGGTTGACACAAAGAAGAGGGAGTCAAACTATTCTCCAAAGCACCTGAGGGTAGAACAAGAAGCTAATCAAGGAGAGAAGCAACTTAGAACTGAGGAGAAACTTCCTGACAGTTAGAACAATTAATCAGTGGAACAGCTTGCCTCCAGAAGTTGTGAATGCCCCAACATTGGAAGTCTTTAAGAAGATGTTGGATAGCTATTTGTCTGAAACGGTATAGGTTTTCCTGCCTAGGCAGGGGGTTGGACTAGAAGACCTCCAAGGTCCCTTCCAACTCTACTATTGTATTGTATTGTATTGTATAGAAAAGAAATGGAAGGATAAGAAACTGAAAAAAGTGGACAGCTAGACCTCCGCATATAATTTTTATACATTACAAAGGCTGATGGCATAATTAAAGCCATATTTGGAACTAGCTTCAAAGGAAAATTATGTTATATGCCAGTCATGGTCAATCTTTTTGGTACCGAGTGCCGAAACTGGAGTATACACATGCACACTGGAGTGACGGAACCCGGAAGAGAGCAGCTGGTCAGTGTGCATGCATGTGGCGGCCAGCTTCCCTTCCAGGTTTTGTCATGCACATGTGTGACAGCAGCTGGCCAGCTGTTTTCTTCTGGGTTCTGGTGCTTCAACAAAGATCAGCTGGCCGGCGCACATGCATGCGCTGTAACCCAGAAGAGACCAGCTGGCTGGTGCGCATGCACATGACGTAACCCGGAAGAGCAGCTGGCGACAGTGCGCTTGCCCATAGAAAGGGCTCTACATGCCACCTCTAGCACACATGCCATAGGTTCACCATCACGATTATATACAGTAGGGCACTCAAGTGACCTTGGGTATTTCCAGTTTCAGATCGGGCTTGTAGACTGGAGGCGTCTCAATTGGAATAGAAACTTGCAGGTTCAGACTGAACCCCTGCACTTTGTTCAATAATCTGTGGGTGAGAGGGAAATGTTGAAAAAAGTGGAAAAGAAGGCTTATGTCAGGCCCAAGGACAAAGATGACACAGTGAAACCCATTTGAATCCATTTCTTCATTTGCTTACACCTCATAGGTAGAATTACTCCCCAGGCTAGTTATATCCTTCTAATCTAGTAGATAAACCCTGACAGATTCTACATTCAGATGCTTGACAACTGACTCACATTTATGACCGTTGCTGTGTCCCAAGGTCAAGTGATCATGTACGTGACCGTCTGACAAGCAAAGTCAATAGGAGAGCCAGTTTCGCTTAACAACCAAGTTACTAATTTAACTACTTCAGTGCTTCACTCAACAAATGTAGCGAGAAAAGTCGTAAAATAAGGCAAAGCTCACTTAACAAACTTCTTACTGAGCAACATAAATTTTGGCCTCAATTGTGGTCATATGTTGAGGACTACCTGTACACGACATAAACATCTGTAAACATAGAAACCTTGGAAATAGAGGATCCATCAGGGTGCTCAATTTAGATTCTTCACAGAGAGGGAAGGGTAGTGCATGAGAGCAACAGACTAAGAATAGTGCAATCAGAGCCCCCAAAGGAAGATTAGCTTAACTTTTATCTTAATGTTAATGAAAAATGTTAAGCTTATTGTATTAAAAATGATTCCATTAAATGAACGAGTAAATCAAGCTGATAACGAATAAACTTTTATTAGGGGAAATAATAGAAAAAGATGGGGAGCGGACTAGATTTAGTTGACTTGATCTTCTGCAGTTACTTGGCTGAATGTTCAACACATTAACTGGTCTGTAAATTTTGCTACATGTTGTAAAGAGATATTAGACACCCCTAGAGTGGGAACACAGTACATTGTGGCATACTCTCTGTGCTTGGTTATTTACTTGCAATACAATAGAATACAATAGTAGAGTTGGAAGGGACCTTGGAGGTCTTCTAGTCCAACCCCCTGCCTAGGCAGGAAACCCTATACCGTTTCAGACAGATGGCTATCCAACATCTTCTTAAAGACTTCCAGTGTTGGGGCATTCACAACTTCTGGAGGCAACTTGTTCTACTGATTAATTGTTCTAACTATCAGGAAATTTCTCCTCAGTTCTAAGTTGCTTCTCTCCTTGATTAGTTTCCACCCATTGCTTCTTGTTCTGCCCTCAAGTGCCTTGGAGAATAGTTTGACTCCCTCTTCTTTGTGGCAACCCCTGAGATATTGGAACACTGCTATCATGTCTCCCCTAGTCCTTCTTTTCATTAAACTAGACATACCCAGTTCCTGCAACTGTTCTTCATATGTTTTAGTCTCCAGTCCCCTAATCATCTTTGTTGCTCTTCTCTGCACTCTTTCTAGAGTCTCCATACTTTTCTACATCGTGGCGACCAAAACTGAATGCAGTATTCCAAGTGTGGCCTTACCAAGGCATTATAAAGTGGTATTAACACTTCACGTGATCTTGATTCTATCCCTTGCAGTTAGTTCAGTGATGGTATTTTGCTGGTTCTTACTGATTCTGGCAAGTTGGTAGGGGTGGAGGCTGGAGGCTCTGCCCACCCGCCCCAAACAATCACTCTCAGGGCACCAAGGACCCCACAGTTCAACTCTGAGCCACAAATATTCTCTTCTATTAGCACATATTGGTACATAAGTGTTGGCCAGAGTTCTGACCAGATTGCCTTCAAAAGGATGCCTGAAGCTAGGCTGAGGGCTTCATGGGATCCTAAATCTGAAGATTGCTCATCTGCCCCACATTTAGTGGAATCAAAAGAAATAGAGAAATCTATGGGAAACTACCAAAACTTTACTCTCTAATCTCTTGCTGTTTCTGTCCAATAAGTAGACTTAAAGTCAGACTGAAATGACACTGGAAAATGTTTCTTATCTAAAACTGGATGAAATTGAATTGAATTGAATTTTCCCAATGATATAAACAGGGTGCAACTGTGACTTTGGTGTGGATCAGGCCAATAGTTCATTTGCTTGTGATGCTGCTGCACTGTTCAGAAAATGCTTTCTTTTTTCTGTTTTGGTTTTTGGTTTGTTTTGGTTTTATTTCTTTTTCCATACTCAGTAGCACTGACCTGGGTTTAATCAAAGTGCTTATAAAACGCCAGTGTTAGCTGTATTTTTAAAAATCCTGCAACATGTTTCAGATTTTTTTCTCTCTTTTTTAAAACCTTTTAACAACTCCAGACCTAGGAAATGGTTTAGCCAATTTAAACCATTTTAAAAATAAATAAATCTTTCTCCAACCTGAAAAAAAACAAAAACCCCACCACCATGTGCCAAGTTTCAGCTGGACACAAATTAAAACGGTCTCGTTCTTTAAATCCTTTAAACACCAGAGAGTTGCTTGAGAAACAACCAATTCTTTTTTAAGAGCCACAGTTGTAAGGAAAGGCTGCCGTAAGCTATGTAATTGTTGGCTTGAACATTAAAAAGGACTGAGGCTGGATTACCACTACAGCATAAGGGTGCAGGGTCAAACTCAATAAGCCGTATTAACGCCAACAAAAATACTTATTGTGCTGCAAAAAAGAATCCTTTGATGAATCCATTCTTCACCTGACATGCTACATTTAGTATCTCTGAAGATAAAAAGGAAACAAACTCATATATTTTATAAAAAGATCTTCAATAAATTATTAGGAAAAGTTTCTTGGTTCTCAAAAGTGATGATGACGGTTTTTCCCAAAGCAGAGATGAGAGTGCGGGTTGGTAGGATTGGTGTGTGTGTGTGTGTGTGTGTGTGTGGTCTGGGAAAGACATGATAGCTGGCACCCTTTAATGCTGACAATTTGGTCATTAATGTACAGTGCCCTGTACAATTTTAAGCAGCACTCTTAATCAATATGCAAATAACATGCCCTATTTTCGTCCCTTTCATCTGAAACCAAAGGAACAGAAGCAATTCTGAATTGATCTCTAGAGGTGCAGATGGACTAGTTGAGGACTAATAAAAAGAGAAAATTCCAAGGAAGGCGACACGCTAGAGTAAAAAGTTGCTTTATAAAGGTAATAATGCCTCTGAGGAATCATGTTCACACGTGGCATGCTCTTGAATACAGGGCTATATTTGGCAATGGCAAAAAAAAATTGAACTGTCAGAGTCCCAGCTTAGCATAGTTTAGTGATATCTAGACTCTTGGTTACTACAATGGACACTCCATGGTGCAACCTATCTTTAAGTTGTCTACGCAGCTTCAGTTGGCCTAGAATATTGTTGATCATTAGTAGAAGATTACAATGATTTGATAAATTCAGATCATTAATTCTTAGCCTAAAAGAGTTTGGGATTATGACCATTCATGAACTATCTTGACCCAGACCAAACTGCTTACTTATCTCAGTTCTAACTCTTCATTGGAAATAAGACTGGCCAGGAAAACAATAGGGACTACTCAGGAAGTACTCTACAATTGTTCTAGAATATTTTGAGGTTCAGATGCTTTCAATTTTGATTGCCTGCTACTTTCCAAGGCAATATTTTCAATTATTTCTCCAACTAGTAGATATAGGGTGATTAAGAATTTGAAATTCAAAGACATTTTCCTTACTAGTTCTCATGCACCTCAGGGTGTGTGTGTGTGTGGAATCATCTTTTCATAAAAATAGTGGAATGTTTATTTGCACTTACCGACTACGGGTTCTATGCAGAATAGGGACTACTCGGGTATTCTACTGGTTTGGACCAGTTCACTCGAACCGGTAGCGGAAATTGTGGGCGGCCCCACCCACCTACGCTGGGCTCTATAGAATCCCATTTAGGCCATTTTTTTCACCAAAAGCGCATGCGCCAAAGGTTGTACGCATGCGCAGAGATGGTGTGTGCGAGTGAAGTGGAAGCACGCACTCACATTTGTGAACCGGTAGGGAATATAAGTGTATACCACCCCTGGTTCTATGCAAATATGCTACTTTTCACTGAACGTTCATCTCTGCAGCAGACTGATGCCTCCCTGCCTTTTAATGCCTCATAGTTGTACCTCAAAGAAGACATGATAAGGGGCATTTTCCCTTTGGGTTTTCCAGGTCTGACAATAGGAGCAGCCCAAGAGTCTTCATAACTATGAAAATATGTTTAACAGAAAATGGTGGAGGCAGCAGCATTGTCCCATCATATTATTTAATAAGATAAAGTGAATGCCCCAACACTGGAAGTCTTTAAGAAGATGTTGGATAGCCATTTGCCTGAAATGGTATAGGGTTTCCTGCCTAGGCAGGGGGTTGGACTAGAAGACCTCCAAGGTCCCTTCCAACTCTGCTATTGTATTGTATTAAATATATATAATGCTGTATTTTGGGGCTTTGGCAAAAGAGTGGTATAGAAGGAAGGAGGAGTTATCACAGTAGTTGCCCTGTGGTGGGAAGACTTGAGAAGATACTTACTTCCCTATTTTTCCTCAACTACAATTAGTTCTAGATATATTACAACAATTGAGCCCAACTTTTCAGTTGCTAAGCAAGACAGTTGTTAAACGTGTTTTGTCCCATTTTATGAACTTTTCTTGCTACAGTTGCTAAGAGAATCACTACAATTGTTAAGTTAGTAACACAGTTATTAAGTGAATGTAGCTTATATATATAGATATATGCCAGTTCTCAAGTGTCTGAATTTTGATCACTTGAACATCAGGTTCTTGCAATGGTGGTAAGTGTGCAATAGGGTTCTAAGACACTTTTTTCAGTGTCATTGTGAACGACACTGACATTTTTAGTGACCATTTTGAATGGTCACTAAACGAGCGGTTGTAAATTGAGGACTATCTGTAATATGCTTCAATTTATTCTTTCATCTAGCAGGGAAGTTTATGATTAATTCAAAATCCTTCTCTATGGAGATTGGTCTGTAGGAAGGCATAAAGAGAAATATAAATTTCTGCCTGTCTGTTTAATGTATAAATTTATATTTCTGACAGACAGGAACATAGAAGTATAGAGAGATATAAGTAGATAGGGATAGAGATAATGGAAAGATGGATAGATGTATGATATATATATGATAGGTAGATATATCTATTAATTCACTATACATTTTTACAGCATCAGACTTTAGAGTTTTTTTTTTAATCAGGCCTAAGTTCTTCCTACTCTTTTTAGAAATGGCCTTTTCTTGTGGATGTCTCTGGTAATGACATATCATTCAAATCATACTTCCCGTGCACCAATTCTTCAGACCACCTCATTGACGAAAAGCAATCAGTAGGCCTAACACAATCTTATTAATTTAAAAAATACAAAGAGAGGATGGACTCAGTAATTCAGTAAAATTTGCTATAATTCAGCAAATTAAAGAGTAAACATATTTTTAAGAGTTTGGAATAGTAACCAGCAGTGGTTCCTTATTTCAAAATCCAGGTATTCTAACTGCAAAGCTTTAATAAGCCATCAAGGAACAACCTCTAAAGATTTTGGAGAGCAGCTAAATGAGAAAACCTCAAGTTGCCTTGCCATTTCCTTAAGATATCAATTTATACACATATGTTTGGAATGTGTCTGTGCAAAATTTATCTGTATATATCACAAGTTTTGCTTCACCATGAAATGTAAACACTGTGATTGGATTTATTTAAAGAAGACCAAGAAATGTACACATGTTGGCAGGATGCTGTTCTCAAATGTAAATTTTTTGTTTATCACAAACTCATCTCCTGAATAGGAATTTTAAGCATCCAACCCAAGAAATGTATTAGGAACAGGTGTGTGTGTGTGTGTGTGTGTGTGTTCTTGTGCTGCCACAACCAGATCCATAGAAGCAGGGATCTACCACGCTAGACAAAACCCAAGGTGCAGACTATGCAGAGGAACTTCAGACACAGTCCAACACATTGTGGCAAGGTGCAGAATGCAGGCAGAAACAGCATACACTGAATGTCACAATCAAGTAGCTTTCAAAGTGTACAGGAATATCTGCCACATATATGGGCTACACCCTGCTGGGTCCAGATGGGACATTCTATAAAAGGATCTATGACAATTCGCCACGGCCAACTTGCCATAGCCAGCTGGCTATAGCCAATTCACCATGGCCAACTCACTGCAGGACAACTCACCATGGCAATCTTGCCACAGGACAACTCACTGCAGGACAAGAGTTACACTAATATCAAAGAAATAGTGGGATAGAATCATTAAAGAAAGGACGCAAAAGGTGGGACAGAATGAAATGTGAATGGCAAAAATTAAAATAATTTTTGCTTTATTTTAAATAATTGAATAGAATTGTCAAATTGTCCCACAACAAGTTGTCTCATGGTGAGTTGGCCATGATGAATTGTCCTGCACCAATGGTGAGTTGACTGTGACGAGTTGGCCACGGCAAGTTGGCTGCGGTGAGTTGGCTGCAGCAAGTTGCCCCATTCCCTCTATAGAAGGTCATGGAGAATAACACGACTAAGATCCCATGGGACATCCAGGTCCAGGCAATGAGGCATCACAACAGCATGTAATGATGTCAAATGACAATAATTACTGGACAATGCCCAGCCAGTCCCAGAGGAGGAATCAAGCAGGGAGTTAGCCTTGAACCACTGAGACAGACGAGGTTTAATCTTCAACTTATGAGCTAAACTTCCTGAAGGAAAATGAGGAGGAATTCTCTATCTAGATGTTTTGCAGGATGCATCACTTGGCAAGGAGTATTCTTCATGTAGGGCAAGGGACCCCATTGAAGTGGCATTGGTCTCACCTCTCCCAGGTTCATGTGGCAACTTAGACAATGAAGACCACATGGAAGAAGGAGGGGATTGTTGCAGGGAGTAGGGTGATGTTGGAAAATGCCCAGACAGGCAGGGAGGAGTAAACATGTTGGGAATTAGCCTAGAATCATTGTGTAGTTGCAAAAGATCCAGAAATTAACACCCTCTAAGCACCATGGGACATTATCTATCTGGTCCCAAGGAAAGTCAAGAAGTTTGAAGAGATTCCTGTATTATAGGTAGTACGGCAATAAAGTAACCAACTTGAACTCTTGATGTGTTGATCTAATGCTTAGACCAGACAAAAACATAAGGCAGAAGGAGTTTGAGAAGTTAAAGAAGTACCAGAGCATGGAGGAACTAGACAGGATATGGAAAGTAAATGCCAAAGTGGATCCAGTGGTGGTAGAAACATCCCTGGAACAATATTAGACCTCTGCCCAAAAGACCTCCTTTGCTAGGGACAGCAAAGATATTGCGCAAAACCTTCAAACTTCCAGGTCTCTGCTAGAGGACCTGATATTGAAAAACACAGAGATCACTCATAGAGATGGGAAGGGAATCTTTTATATTATAAGAAGCAGACAAATATATTGATGATTCTTATCCCTAGTTATATGCCTTGAGACAGTATAAGAGCCACGGTGGCGCAGTGGTTAGAGTGCAGTACTGCAGGCTACGTCTGCTGTCTGCCTGCAATTTGGCAGTTGAAATCTCACCAGGCTCAAGGTTGACTCAGCTTTCCATCCTTTGGAGGTGAGTAAAATGAGGACTCAGATTGTTGGTGGCAATATGCTGACTCTGTAAATCACTTAGAGAGGGCTGTAAAGCACTGTAAAGCAGTATGTAAGTGCTATTGCTATTGCTAAATGCTATATTGGGAAAAGAAAGTGTTATTTCATACGTGACTGTGAGAATGGTTCTTTTTTTTTTCTTCAAACAAAATAGTTCAATGATTGAAGCAGAAACATACTTTATGACAATCCTTTATCTAGCCAAAAGATCTTCTCCCTGAAATAATTGTTTATTAATTTCCCCCTTCCTGCTAAGTTTATAGAATGATGAACCTCTATTCATGGTCTTTCTTTTTCCTAATACGTTTCTATTAGGTTACCGAAGTATAAAATACAAAGAGAAATTGTTAAAGGTAATAGAAAACTGAGGTAGGGGGTGTAAAAAGAAAAAAAAATGAAATAAAGAGGGAAAAAGAAATAAAAAGATACTGACTTCCAGCTTTCTTTAGCACAGTAGAAGATAACATTACAACCTCAACTTTTTACTTATACAGAACAGTATATACTAGCTATTTGTATTTCTTTTTCTATCTGTCTATCTATCTATTTATCTATCTTTCTTTCTTTCTCTTTTTTTTAAAATTTTACTCAATCCCCCTTCCTTTTTTGTATTTGATTTCATTTATTTTTATTTTTTTAAATTTGGACCCTCATTTTATA
This sequence comes from Natrix helvetica, assembly GCF_964273705.1. NCBI lineage: Eukaryota > Metazoa > Chordata > Lepidosauria > Squamata > Natricidae > Natrix > Natrix helvetica. The sequence goes on from NC_138552.1 coordinate 82,569,853, forward strand.
CAAATGGGGCTGTCAGGAAATACCAATGAATAAACAGCAATCATTAGCTATTATTTTGATGTTCTATCATTTCTCTTTTTCAGGGTTGTTATAAGCTACCCACAGTTACTTAGGTGAGATGGGTGGTGTAAAAATTACAATAAATAAAATATTTACATTTTTCCAAAAGTGATGTTCTGCATAAACCCATAGGCATTCTCCCTTCAATATCACATACTGACTGCTCACTCTAGCTGAACCAAAGAACTTTCACAACTTCCCTCTTTCGGCTGTTCATTCATGTACAATTTCTATACCCTGTTCTTTGTGCAGTAGTAATCTTTCTCAAACATTTAGGTTTTTTTTTGGGGGGGGGAGCAAACAAAGTTCCAACTATATCCTCAAACACCATACAATAAAATACATGCCCTTTGGCGGCTGATCTCCGACCACTAGCAGTTATGAAGTAGGTATTCTTCCAGGAGGAGAAACATACCACAGCTCTGCAGGCTGCATAAGCTTACGTTAAACCTAAAGTTACAGAGCTTTTGTTCACTTTGGACTTAATTCTCTGTTTAAAGTTTTTTCTATTAGCAACAAGACAGCATTAGTTAGGTTATCAATGTTAGGTGGCAGATCATTAGTAACAAACAAGAGCATGCTAATTTGCCAACATCTAGGTTTCGCAGCACTAATGAGAGAATAAAGGTAATCCTCGACTTACAACCACAATTGAGTCCAAAATTTCTGTTGCTAAGTGAATAAGTTGTTAAATTCAATTTTGTGACTTTCCTTGCCACATTTGTTAAATGAATCACTGCAGAGGTTAAGTTAGTAACATGGTTGTGAAGTGAATCTGGCTTCTCCATTGACTTTGCTTATCAGAAGATTGTACAATAGAATAGAATAGAATAGAATAGAATGGAATGGAATGGAATGGAATAGCAGAGCTGGCAGGGACCTTTGAGGTTGTCTAGTCCAACCCCCTACCTAGGCAGGAATCCCTACACCACTTCAGACAATGATTGTCCAATCTCTTGTTAAAAACTTCCAGTGTTGGGGCATTCACAACTTCTGGAGGCAAGTTGTTCCATTGATTAATTGTTCTAACCATCAGGAAATTTCTCCTTAGTTCTAAGTTGCTTCTCTCCTTGATTAGTTTCTACCCATTGCTTTTTGTCCTACTCTCAGGTGCTTTGGAGAATAGCTTGAATCCCTCTTCTTTGTAAAAGGGGATCACATGACCCCAGGACACCGCAACTGTCATAAAAATGATTCCATTGCCAAGCATCTGAATTTTGATCACATGACTATGGGGATACTGCAAAGGTCGTAAATGTGAAAAAATGGCCATAAGTCACTTTTTTCAGTCCGTTGTAACTTCGAACGGTCACTAAAAAGAACTGCTGTACGTTAAGGACTACCTGTATTGCTATGTGTTCCTGAAGCATGAATTACCATGTCTTTTCTATGGGCACTGTCTTTAAAGCAGCATCTTTAAATGTTGACTTTCATCATGGATTAAATTCTATGGATCAGAATTAAATTCCATGGAATGCCACACGTCAGAAAAAGAATTTCTTTTTCTTTTTAACATTCTCTCAATTTGTCTTTGTTGTATCCTGTATAAACCAAGGGTCACCAAACTTTCAGACCTCAGGGACCACTAAATTCATAATTTTAAATCCTGTGAACCACTAATATGAATTAGTGATGGGATGGGGTCCTTCAGACACTTAGCTTGGCCGCCTGTTAGCGGAGAGAAGCTGTCCATTGGAGCTACAAATCTCAAATACAGCCAAGAATGAATGTTTGTCTTGTAGCCAGCCTGAGTGCTAAATTGGCCCCTGCAAACTCTCTCTTTCAAGGAGCATGGGCGAACATTTGTGTTCACTGAAGCGCGTTGCATCCTAGGGAGGAAAGGGCTGGAGCTACTAAAGCCAGGCTAAGTGCCTGAAGGATCTAGTGGTGGGTTGCATGCGGTACTCCCCAGTACGGGCGTACGGAGCCTGCTTAAAGCACCGGATACCGTTCCGGTACAGTGGTATGGAGTGCCCACCTGCCCGAGCTCCTTACTGGTCTTTTAAGTCTTCAGCGCTTCCGTGCCCGGCGCATACAGCACCTGTGCGATGTTCTGCTGAGCAGCTGGAGCATCACGGAAACTCGCAGAGGTGTCAAGACGTATGCGCGCGCTGCACCCGTGTGGGCGCTGTAAGACCCGTTCCAACTGTACAGGTTGGAACAGGATCCAGAACCCACCACTGGAAGGATCCCATCCCATCAGCGTAATTGCTTTGGCAGTAATTGCTTTGGCAGGTCGCATCCAGCCCAGGGGCTATAGTTTGAGGATCCCTGATTTAGTGGAATATAAAAAAATGCAAAGATTTTTCTATAGACCACCAAAATTTTCTCATGGACCACCAGTGTCCATGGAACACCAGTTGGTGACCGCTGGTATAAACTGTTAAATTGCCTTGTTTATTTTACCTTCCTATATTAATTAATTGCTGGAAACTGATCAAAATATTTGTGAAAAATTTTTCCAAGATGTGCTGATTAACATGAAGGAGAACCTAAGTGAAGCCAACAATTAAAAATACATTTCGGAATGCTTAAACAGTAAAATTAAAATATTGTCCAATTTCCAAATAAAAATGTCCAGATCCAAACCAAGAATTGAGTATCATGTGTGCTCTTTCCTGGGTTTCCCCAATCTGATGCTGCTGACCAACCTGTCTGAGAATTCTGGAAGTTGTAGTCCAATATATCTTAATCCAGATAGCTACTGAATATTGCTAGTGGTTGGGGGCAGCACATTGTGAGAGTCAAAAAGTACCACTCGGAGGTTTAAAAAAAATCCCTCACTCTTTTTGCAAGAAACAGCCCAATTTTCTATCAGCACCTGTACCAAAAGAACAGCTGCAAGATTCTTCAGCATCATGAGTGTTTTCCTCATTGGCCAAGTGGGTTGCAGTGGATGCAGAAAAGAAGGGGGAATAGCCAGGGAAGAAAACTAGCAGTGCTGTCATCACTCATCCCACAAAAGTTTATAATTTCCCTTGAATTCTGATTGCATTGTCTCTACTGAGACCTCATTGCTCAATGTCCAATCTCTGCTGGGCTCACTATCACATCAGTTCTCTCTGCCAAATAAATGTTTTTTTAAGGAAACATATGCACACATTAATACTCTTTGCAAAGAAAACAAAGCCTTTAATCTGAGAAACAACAGAAAGGAGACAGCCATTGCCAACCCAATAAGACCTACAGAAGCACCAAGAAACAGTTGAAAGGGAAGTAACTTATAGGATATCCACACTGACAAATTCTGCTTCTTATTTGAAAGTTACATGATTTTTTCACTCGTTTTGCTTTTTAAAAGCAGACTGGAAAGTTGGTGAAGTGAGTACATGAACCTCCAAAAATGAATCACAGGATATAAACCATTTCTATAAGCACTGGATTTCAAGTGGATGAATGGTTTGCAATGGGGGGACAAATGGAACTTTATTTTCCTTTCCCACTCGAGTTAAGAAGATTCAAGAAAAACATCCTTCAGCTTGTGTGCTTCACACTGTAGACTATCGTGGATACTGTGGCCTTGTTATGAAAGTTGAAGAACTATCAATATTTTCACTCTATAATTGGAGAATGTATCACCTCCACTTGAATATCCAGACTTTGAAAGACACATTAGTACACCAAATTCCTTTCAGAAGCTGCTAGCTACATAAATATATGTATGCATTTTATTTTAAAGCAACACTCTAAAGAATACAAAGATTGTTATTGGGTAGAAATAGAGGTGATGTTCAGCAGATTCTGACCAGTTTTGGAGAACCGGTAGCGAACATTTTGAATAGTTTGGAGAACCAGTAAATACCACCTCCGGCTGGCCCCACCCCCATCTATTCTCTGGTTCCCGAGTCCCAACTGATCGGGGGGAAATGGGGATTTTGCAGTAACCTTCGCCTGGAGTGGAGTGGGAATGGGGATTTTACAGTATCCTTCCCCTACCATGCCCACCAAACCACGCATGTCCACCAAGCCACGCTCAAAGAACTGATAGTAAAATAATTTGAATCCCACCACTGGGTAGAAAAGTATAAGCTTTTTAATAATAGTTGTAGGAGAAGAAAAGGCAGAGCTTGGGGCTGGAGTCAAGAGAGGAATCAGACTGGAGTCATTCTGTTGCCACAAGTGACCCAAGTCCAGCCCCCTTTGAATTCCATTGACTCTCATCTAGTGCCAATTTGGTGCTGATCATTAGTTGAGTACATCCTCCTATTTAGGTGTGAGGAATAAAGCTTCTTAACTGCAATGTGTGGTCTTGATTCTTTGCACCTGGCAAATTTTCCCAAAGATACAATGCAGCCACCATAGACTTGGTAGACTTTTAATTACTTGCTCTCATTAGATTGCCATTCCAATTCATAGTTTTGTCACAATGTTTAGAACAAACAAAACATGTTTTTCTCTTCACCGACTTCAAGCCATGAGTAATAAAGTATCTTCTTTATACAAGTCTATAAATATTATTCAGAGTTTGGCTGTGCTTGACCCTGAAATTCTCAAGTATATTCTCAGCCACACCTTAGGATAAAAAGGAAGGGCAGTACCCAGCTCTGATGCTTGCTGCAGCTTGTTCTCTACATGCTAAACTATTAAATAGCCATTAACTATTAAAATGATGTCTGATCATATCTAATGTATGCAATTTATGAGTAATTCATGGAGCTAAAGAGCAAGTACGAAAGTCAGAAACAAAATCAGTGAAAGATGTTAATGATGACTATAACTGAAATACAGTTAATTTTTAAAATATTTGTTGGCTTAAGATCTGTTTCATGTGCACTTTATATTAACATTATTTACAACATGTTCTTACATTATGAATATGGTGAAAAACCTAATATTACTCTCTACAATCTTCATGCTAAGTGATGTCTTGGTTCTAAGTCAACCAATAGGAGAACAATTTTGGTCTCATTGCCAGACCTGAAGTTATGCTGAAACAGATCTATAAATTCTTTCCATAAAGCATATTCCGAATTGCAGGCCAGCCTCAAGCACTTGTCTGAAAAAGAAACACTAGCAAGTGCAAAGAGGAATTAAAAACTTAGAGACTGAAGACAGGTTTCTTCAGTAGTATTCAGTCTGCAACTCCTTTTAAGATAACTGGGAGCATGATTCTCAACCCATGTTCCTTTATTACAACTGCCATAATATTTTTAATAATCTTCTAGTCTTCTACTGTTATGTTCCATCAGTGCTGACAAAAATGCAAATCACGTGGGGAAAGACTGCTATGAGACTCAGATAATTTAACATAACTCAAGTATCTTAGCTGAGATGCTAAGGATACTAATCTCTCTACTATTTGTTAGAAGTGAAGATTCATTCTTTCAGATGTATACATAGCATAGGATATTTTACTACAGATAGTCCTTGCCTTAACAACTATTTGTTTATTGACCATTTGAAGTTTCAAACGCCTTGAAAAAAGTAACTTATGAACAGTACTCACACGTATGACCGTTGTATCAGCACTGCAATCATGTGATCATAATTCAGGCACTTGGCAACATGTACATGTACATGTACAACCAGCACATGTACAACCACTTGCAGCTTCTTTTGATCAGTTGACTGTGATTTGCAACATTTTTTTGCTGATTTCCAGCCAAAAGTTGGATTTGCTTAACAACTATGTGAGATTCATTTAACAATTGCCACAAAAATTGTTGTAAAATCACGTCCAACTTAACTTACAACCACAACGACTTACAATGGAAATTCCAGTTTCAATTGCGGTTGTAACTCAAGGGCTATCTGTATTTAGAATATTTAGGACTTGCTTATCTTGCATCAAAATGCTTCAATTATTGGAGGATAAACTTGTTTAGCACAATTTGATTTGGAATAACAGAATAATAGTTTTATTATTTTCAATAGATGATGAAGATTCTTTTTTTATATATTTAATCAATTACTATAAACTGCTTTGTTTCATGCAGGTCTTTCTAGATCAAAAGCAATGTACACATATGTCTAGAGTTGCAGACATGCACACAAACACATAATAAGAGAAACAAACAGCATTGTAGGTCCTTACCATGTGCCACCCAGCCATGTTTACATTGATCACAGGTTCTCAGGTTTATCTTCCCTGGTTGGAAACATTCACATGTGCAATTTACCAATGTGCAGCGTATTGCCTACAACAAAAAAGTAAAACCAACATACATAAAAATGTTACTTGAAGAAGAAGTAACTCTATAATTAGAACAATCAAAGTTCTTCATATACGTTATTTCAAAATGTATAACTCTTTAAATTATTTTTGAGGAAGGCCAAGCGTTGCAAATTTAGGAGTGACTGAAAAGATTTATGGCATCAAAACAACTGACTTTGAGGCAAGAATTGATCTGTAGATTTCCAAAATAATGGTTCATTCTTTGACACAATGTACCAGGTCTCAATGTATGCTTAACATATTGCATTTAATCTACAAAGGTACACATAGTGTAACAGCATTCATGTAACATAAAAGCTACACACTACCAGGCCATTTTTCTATTTCGACCTAACTACAGTATTAACATACCCCAGAAAACTCATTTTTCTGGCATGACCACAAACTGTTGTATCCCTATCTTTCCCAACCCATACCTGAGACAATCATAACTCACCCTTGGCCTGTTCCAGGATTAAGGAGACAGGTACAATCAGATCTACTTCACCAACCACATATCAATGGGAGAGCAACTATGTCTAGCAACTATTAGCCATTTTAGGCTGCTGTGGATATAGTGTTCCTCTACAGTATATCGACTGTATCCTGCTGAACTGTTCTGCTACCCAATCTTCTGGCAACACAAGGAATCTGTATCTTTCAAACTTGATTTCCCTCCTGTAACACTAAATCTATAAGCCAATCAGTGGTGAATTCAATTTTTTTTACTACCGGTTCTGTGGCCGTGGCTTGATGGGCTAGCAGGGGAAGGATACTACAAAATCTCCATTCCCTCCCCACTCCTGGGGGAAGGGAGAACAATAAGAACTATTAACCAGTAGAACAGCTTGCCTTCAGAAGTTGTGAATGCTCCAATACTGGAAGTTTTAAAGAGATTGGACAACTATTTGTCTGAAATGATGTAGGATCTCCTGCTTGAGCAGGGTTGGACTAGAAGACTTCCAAGATCCCTTTAAACTCTGTTTTTCTCTTATTCTAAGCATAATACAATGATGGAGGTATTGATGAAAACTAACTTAGGAGATCTACGCCAGGTTCAATTTGCCTCTATCGCTGCTTTATTTTACAAAGTATAACAGTTCACTTTTTGACAAAGTAAAAGAGCATTTCTTTAAAAATATTCCCGCTTCTTATAATGAAAAGTAAATAGGTAGGATTGAAACAAATCAGATAGGAAGAAGACATTACTTCAGAGGGAAAAGTTGTGTAATTTAAAAATATAGGAAGCAAATACATAAATAATAACCAATATATTCCTTAGGGCACTTTCTAAAGAATATTGAAGATGACCTGGGCCCTTTAAAGACTAGTAGTAAAAATGGGGTATGCATTTAGGCTTCATTTGCACACAGGTTTTTGAAATGAAGGAAATTAAATTCAACACTCACACATTAACAGTGTACTCTAAGTACTAAAAATGCCAGTAAATGATCATTCTGCCAATTTGAATGCAACCATTTATTATAGGAAGGTCAAAGGGAAAGAAGGAGAGAGAAGGAGCTTTTATCTGCAGTAATATATGTGAAATTCCTGAATGAGGCTTTAGCAATTTTTTTTTTAATAGCAAAACTCTATAGGAGTTACCATTGTTTCAGACTAGTGCTTCAGGATGCAATTAAATGCACACTTAAGGCATATCCACACTTCATATTTAAGCAGCCACTGTCCTAGGTGTATGCCAGTTTAATATACCAGGCTAAGAACATTATATCTGAACTGAAACATCCAGCAAACAGACTGCAGGGTATTCAGTTCAAACAGTACGCTACATTCTCCCATTGAAAACTCCCTACTGTTGTGCCCTCTCACCTTTCTGTCCAAACTAGCAAGTGCCAGTGACATTCCTTTCTATGGTAGATCCTCTTGGACATTTGTATAGGTAGTCCTCGACTTACGATCACAATTGAGCCCAAAATTTCTGTTGCTAAGTGAGACATTTGTTCAATGAGTTTTGCCCCATTTTGCAACTTTTCTTAACACAGTTGTTAAGTGACTCACTGCGGTTGTTAGATTCGTAACACTAAACTATCAGTAATTAGTAAATTGGGGTTGTTAAGTGAATCTGGCTTCCCCATTGACTTTGCTTATCGGAATTTTGCAAAAGATGATCACATGACTCAACCACCATAAATGTGAATGAATGACCAAGTGGCGGAATTTTGACCCTGTGATCATGGTGATGCTGTGAGTGTGAAAAACGGTACTAAATAACTTTTTTCAGTGCCGTTGTAACTTCAAATGGTCACTAAATGAACCAGAGGTGGGTTTCTGCTGGTTCAGTCCAGAGTGGGCGAACCGGTTGTGGTGGTGGTGGAAGACTCCGCCCTCCCGCTTTTGCGCATGCGGAGAAGCGTTGCACACATGCGCAGAAGCACTGCACGCATGCACGAGCGAACCTGTAGTAAAAAAAATGGAAACCCATCACTGAAATGAAGTATTGTAAGTTGTGAACCACCTGTACTTTTATATCTGTGCCTACATCTATGCATGTACTGGTATTTGTATGTGTGGTGCATTTATCACCCACCCAATAAAGTTAAATTGAATTTATAATACCGAAATAAAGTTTCAGAATTTCATGCACGCGGGTGCAACTACAGGAGTCCGTCTGTCCCCCCACTTTCTTGTTGCCTAATGCTCTCTAATATATTTTGGAGATATCTTTAACTTGAGTTCTTTATCTAGCACAATGGGTATAAATTTTCTTTGAAAATAGAAGGGTTTTGCCATACCAAATAGCCCTACGGGATTGTTTTTGTTAGGCATAGTTTCAGATTGTACTGTCATAGAGACCAATCTGATCCTGAACCTAACGACGGCAGCAAGATTGTTGGTGGTGGCGCAATACTGGAAGAAGGAAGAGTTGCCCACTATTCAAGAATGGACGTTAAAAGTAGTAAACTTAGCAGAGATGGCTAAAATTTCAGCATATCTGAAGGACCACTCAGATGAGAAGTACAAGCTGGATTGGAGAAGATGGATTGACTATATTCAAAACAAATACCGGATTAAAAAATTTCAGTTAGCTTTTGAATGAAGGCATAAAGAATGTTACAATTTATTCAAAGTTAGTTTAATAAAGGGGGAGTTAAAGCACAAGAATAGTAACATGTTAAAATTAGTTAGCTTATGTTAGCATATGGTTGTTATATGTCTATACCCTGTATTTTGCTCTGGGAAGTCAGGGGGAGGGAGGGTGGGAACAGGGAAGGGTAAGGGGGGTGATAATTGTAAAATTTATTAAAATGTTTAATTAAAAAAATAGCCCTATGGATTGTTTGAGAGCTGGGAGTAAAATTATCCTTATCTCAAGCGATTGGTAAAACAATGAAATATCTTCTGCTGAAAAGTAGCACAGGGAAAAGTAGGAAATGTGAGAGGAAGAGGGAGCAAGCAAAGGAAAAAAAACAAAGAAAAGGTTTCTACTGGAGTTTGAACCAGATAAGTTCTACTTACAAGGCAAATACTATAAACATTGTACTACTAGGGCATTCATGGTAAAGGGCTTTGGAGAACATGATAAATATTAACCCAGCTGAAGAGGTTCTCCTGCCTCTATGAAGCACCCAAGCGACTCGAGGCAACATAACATCGCTACCCATGAACTGTTGAAAAACATTTAGGGGCGCCAATCAAAAACTGAGTGGCCAAGAAGTACCGTATTTTTCGGACTATAAGATGCACCGGAGTATGTAAGATGCACCAAGATTTTGAAGAGGTAAATTAAAAAAAAAGTTTTTGCACTCTGCACACCTCTCAAACCCTCTGCACACTTTGTTTTTTTGCAAAAAAAGTGGGGGGGGGCATGCAGGCTTGTAGAGACCTCCCGGGGACTGAGAGGACCCAAAAACAAGCAAAAAATGGCCCATTTTTCACACTAAGCTGGCAGGAATAGCCAACACTCCAGAAGATAGGCTTAAGATACAAAACGATCTTGACAAACTTGAACATTGGGCACTATCTAATAAAATGAAATTCAATGGTGAAAAGAGTAAGGTTCTACATTTAGGCAATAAAAACCAAATGCACAGGTACAGTATAGGTGGTACCTTGTTCAATAATAGTAACTGTGAGAGGGATCCTAGTGGACAACCATTTAAATATGAGCCAGCAGTGTGCAGCAGCTGCCAAAAAAGCCAACACAGTTCTAGACTGCATAAATAGAAGGATAGAATCAAGCTCACGTGAACCATTAATACCACTTTATAATGCCTTGGTTAGGCCACACTTGGAATACTGCATTCAGTTTTGGTTGCCACGAGGACTAGGGGACACATGATAGCAGTGTTCCAATATCTCAGGGACTGCCACAAATAAGAGCGAATCAAGCTATTCTCTAAGGCACCTGAGGGTAGGACAAGAAGCAATGGGTGGAAACTAATCAAGGAGAGAAGCAACTTAGAGCTAAGGAGATATTTCTTGACAGTTATAACAATTAATCAGGGGAACAACTTAAATCCAGAAGTTGTGAATGCTCCAACGCTGAAGGTTTTTAAGAAGATGTTGGATAACCATTGTCTGAAGTGGTGTAGGGTTTCCTGCCTAGGCAGGGGGTTGGACTAGACAACCTCCAAGGTTCCTTCCAACTCTGTTATTCTATTCTATTCTATTCTATTTTAATGTAATCCATTACATTCTTGCATGTCAAATACAGTAGAATTATGTGCTTATTACCTATAAAATGTTATGACTTTGTCCTTATGACCTTCAATAAAATTTTAGAGAAGGGAATTGGGAGGGCAAGAAAAGACTTTGGAAGGGAAGGGGAGTAAAAAACATACCCCACTTGTTATCTCTCCTGCCGTCCACAAATAGTTGCTGTCTTGCTTTGGCAAAAAGACAACTGGGCAGCGCAAATAAGCTTTTACTTAGGGAGACAAATCACACTGAATATATAGAGATCAACTTCACATGAACATGCAAGAAATCAGATCATTTCCCAGGAAAAATTGCCAGGGTGTGTGAGCCATCTCTTCTGCTAACACTGAGAAAGAAATGTCACTTTGTTTTTCAAACAGCATCTCTCTGACTAAATTGGCGTGCACCCCATGTAAGAGGAAGAGAGCTGAACTTTCAAGAACTTAAGTTGGAAAATACAATAGCCTGCAGCGGGAAGGGTGTATTGTATGGAAAAACACCGTTCTTCTTCATGCAGAATACTTCACACAACCTTTTGACTCTTGCCCTTAGCCAGCATTCTCAGCCAAAGCTATCTAACAAATCAAAAATCTCTCTCTCTGTGTGTGTGTGAACAAGTAGAACGGGGATTATTTCCAAAAGAATTAATATAAACCATGCTTTATAAATTATTTCCTTTGCTCACTGGTCTCTAATAAAATCTTATCATCTCTTTCATTGCTTTTTTGAAAGTATCTCCTACCTTTTCCTCTACAGCTGTTGCTTTATATTATATTCTAAAAGGGCCTGTTGAAACAGTGTGTGTGTGTGTGTGTGTGTGTGAATCTTGCTCTATTGCACTTGACATTTAAGTGTTCCAACCAATGACAACTGACCAATTGTTCATTAGTGAGGTTGTAAAACACTGTTGTACCTATCAATGATTAAAGGAATTAGAAATATGAAATATAAGAGCACCCACAAAACTGCTGAATAGGCAAGAATAATATATGTGACTGTGGGTTACAAGATGAAGGGGGTGGGAGAATCTACCAAAAGGTCCTTCTGAGTATTCAATACATTATTGACTCAGTAATATATCAGATCTCTCCTAGTCGGTAATGCTGTCTCTCTCTCTAATATGTTCATTAATTAATGAACTCAGTAATTAATTGTACTGCAAAATGGCAAGAAAAAAAGTAGAGCTTTTTTTTTTGCTAACAAATGCTTTCCTTCACATTTCATTTCATTTTTTCATATTTTTAACAATATATGTTTAACAAGTCAAGAACATTTTATTAATTTGATGTTTGTATTCAGTAGGATATAGTATGGAATAAACTGAATTAATACTAGTGAATAAATAAAAATAATGAATAAACTTAATAATTTCACACATTTTACCAAATGTCATCTTTTTCACGGAAAGCTTTTATTTATTTATTTATTTTGGAGATAAGCAACTATAAGTTATAAGTAACCCAACAGATTGCATATCTACATATATTTTGAAAATCAAAGTGAAAAATAAACTTGCTGAGAACCCAAATTCCAAAGGAATTCCTTCTGCTGGGAACCTACAGCCTAGCTTTCTCAATGGTGGCATCCATCTGGTAGATGAATTTGCCCTTCCACGTAAAAACTAATCTCTTTAATTTCCATAAAGCAGTAAAATATTGATTTTAAGAAATTTAGGGCATGTTAGGATTTTTGTTTAGGGCATGCTAGGATTTTTTTTACATCTTCCTCCTTTGGTCAGTGCTACTTTAATATATACTACTTAGATGTTTTTAACTCTTGATGTCATGGTTGTATGTTGCTAAAAGCTGTTTGTAGTAAATCAGTATGGAAGGGTCAATAAAAATAAATATATTTCAAGCTGGGCTTTTAAGAAATAACTAAAAAAGAGGGGAGGAGTTAAAATTCACAAGATAAGTTTGACATGTATAGAGCAGGTATGTCAAACTCAAGGCCCAGGGGCCAGATCCGGCCCATGGGGTGCTTAGATCTGGCCTGCGGGGCTGCCCTGGAAACAGTGAAGGAGCAGCCTACAGTGCCTCTGCCAGCAAAGAAAGAGCTCAGGAGGGCCACAGGCATCCCTCCCCAGCTCAGTTTTCATTGGCAGAGGGTTATAGGAGGCTGTCGCAGCCAAAAATGGAGCTCTGGAGGCCATTTTCGCTGGCAAAGCGCTAGGGAATACCTAGACGCCCCCAACATGAGTGATGTCGAGTTGGCCATGCCTACACTGGACACACACACACACACACACACACACACACACACACGATCAAACACAACCCTGATGTGGCCCTCAATGAAATCAAGTTTGATACCCCTGGTATAGAGGTGTTTTTTTAAAAAAAATGATCAGAGTATAATTGTACATCCAGATTACACTGCACAATTTTTGTAAACAAGTAAATGCTACTGAGAGTAAAGAGACCTAGCACACTTCTAGCTAATTTTGAGTGAATCAGCTAGCTAAATGTATGTTACAAAATATATACAAACAGGGGAAAGCGATGTGTCTGTGCAGGTGATACGTAGTCAGACACCATATCAAATGTGAACAAATGCTTAAGTACACCTGAACATGAATCTGGATCATCCTTTAGATTATTAGACATAGAAAACAAATTTGATAATATTCTGAATTGTTACTACATTAAAAGAGAGCTGTCAAACAAATTGAGAACATTAGTTATTACTGTCCAGTGGCAGAGATATAAATTTCCTCTGAATAATAAATTGGCATTCATTTTGATAAAGTAAATGCAAAATCTCTTTTGCTGATAGAAAGGCAAAACAAATACTATAATTATTCAAGAAATTATTACAGTAGGGCTGTAGGAAGAGGAACAAAATTAAATCTTATGTAGGATGCCCTGGAAACATTTGACTCTACTATCTAAATAATCCACAAGTAGTTGGAACATCAAGTACATTTTCTAAATGGCAACCAGACATAGTATTTCCTGCATTTCCATTAATATTATAAATGTCTTGAAGGAACCTTTATAATAACATTTAAGATGTCCTAATTCCATTCAGCTTCACCTTCATGCAAAACATATCATGGAGTCACTTTTCTTTTAAAAGCCTATTTCTACTAAAATTGTGCTTAAAGAGAAGAAATCATCCTAAAAATAAAGCACTTGATTTTATTGAGCACCAATATTTCCAGCACCACTTCTTAGCTATTTCCTCTTTATGCCTGCCTCTGGGTCTAATTCAAATGTATAAAAATGCTGCCTGATATCATATTACAATATGTTAGCATTAATGGTATAGTCTCTTTTCAATAACAGGGGCTGGATGTGTGCGGCGGCCTGAGAACCTATGAATCAGTCCTGTATTAATTGATTAAAATGCTAGTTCTGACAGAGAAAAGAATTGATGAATTGATACTGCGGTTGATGAAATTACTCTTGTTTGTACAACAGTTGGGGGGGGGGGAGATAAAAATTGATGAGCTGAACCTGATATTAATTGTTTGAAATGCAGCAGATAATAATGGAATCTTGTAACTGGAGATGAAGGTCATCTACTGCAATTCAGCTGCCTAATTTTAAGGCAGGTCAGCATCCCACAAAAACATAGGTTTCTACAGGTAAAATTGTGAGACATTTGTTCCCATGCATTAATGACAGCAGTGGGCAAAATCAAAACAAAGATCAGTGTAATACAGAGCAGGACAGCACTACAATTAAAATAGGAATAATTCACTTATGGAAATGTTCAGGAATGGATTGCAGATATGTTTATGATAGTTTTATAAGGAAGGGAGAAGTTTGGATCTAATACTCTACAAGACCTATTCAAACATTAAAAATTTGGTTTAAAATTTGACAAAATTGCACAAGTTAAACTAACATCTAACGTTAAACCTACCAATAACATATTGGCATTATAGCTGTCATACAGAATAGATATGCACATTGCTATAGACAGATGCTCTCTTGAAGCATAATCCATCACTCAGTCTTATCTACAAAGGAGGTAGGAGAGTTAGAAATAGTGCTTTTGCTTCTGGTGTTAGAAAGGCCTTTTCTTTTTGGGTAAGGGCATTAGACAAGAAGTCAATGGACATTTTGACCCTCTAATAACAGCGGTAGCTGTTACAATTGTGACGTTAAGAGGGAAACAGAATGGCTAACTATAGCAACTATGATAGTAAATGTTTGAGTGAAGACAGAAAGGGGTTTTGGCAAAAAAAAAAGTTTGGCGAGGAGTCTTGGCCTGTTTTTGAATTTCTGGGCACAAAGTGAATTAGCTGATACAAATCTCTCTTTTTTATGATGAAAATTGTCAATTGCATAATCAAATTTTCATAAAAGAAAAGAAATTTGTATGCAAGCCTTAGGCGCAGAAGACAAGTAGGTGACTTTGGGCCAGTCATTTAAAGAAGAAAGCAACTGGAAACCACTTATGAAACAGATGTCTAGAAAATTGTATAGAATTGTCCATGTAGTTGCTAGGAGTCAAGATTAGAAATTATGAAAAGAGACAAAGGGGCTTTTTCAGGAGGCTCAGAGCTGAAGAAGCTTCTTGGGTGAGAAGCGAAACATCTTCAAAGAAAAAGCAAGATGCCTCCTGAAAAAGCATCTTTGGGACAACCATGACTTGGATGACTGAGAATCTCTACAAACCTTTATGTAAACAACAGTACTTTATCAATATATATATATATATATATATATATATATATATATATATATATATGTATGTATGTATGTATGTATGTATGTATGTATGTATGTATGTATGTATATGTGTATATGTGTATATGTGTATATATGTATATATGTATATATGTATATATGTATATATGTATTTGTGTTACAACCCCTGGTATGCCCAAATATGGGAGGGAGCTCACTACTCCCCCTTTCTGTCCTTTGGCTCATTACAGAAGACCATCCAGGCAGAAAATCATATTTTTATTTTTAATGTTGCCTTTGCTATGTTTGTATTGTATATTTGGGCATACCAGGGGTTGTAACATAAATACATACCTACTTCCCTGGCTCAGCTGATAAGGAGGAGAGCCTGTGGCTTAGTGGCTAAGACACCTGCCTAAAATGTAATACAGTCCAGGTTCAAATCCCAGTAAGGGTATGGCTAGCTGCTGAGAGCTAAATACCTTGAAATGGATCCATACTAGTCTCCCTTTATTTATTTATCAGCACAAATACAACACACACATTGTACTGAAACTTCAAGTGGGGAAACAATGAAAAGATAACTGCAAAATGATACAGTAGTTCTCCTTTGAGTGAGAACAGTATTCCATACTATGAGCAGAAAATTAGTCTCTGTTACCCACATGTTGTTTTGCATTACAGAAATAGAAAAACTGGAACAAACAGTTCTCACTATTAAAAGATACCAAGATGCTGCTGGGTGTTTGGGCTGCAAGACTTCAGTGTTTGCAAAAGTACTCATGGCCAATCTAAACATGTCACTCCTGGCCAATAAGAAAGTAAAAACATCTCAAGTCATCTATTGGTCAGCAACTGAGTGATTCATCCTGTTGTACAGCCTCAAGTCAAAAGACAAAACCCTTCATCAAACCAATCAACAAATGCATATATTAACAAGCAAGTAAACTGCAAGCTTCTTATCCATCTATTATACCAATTTAGCATTCTAATTCCATATTTTGAACTCTTCATTGAGTTTTGTTTCTATAACGGCTTGCCTAGAATACGGGAGCTGGAAAATAGGTCATTCCAGTCGTTACTAGTTGTAACCGACAGATCGATGAGGTGTCAACTCTGCTACACCAGTGCATTGATAGAAACATGTGGAAATGCCCATAGATACGTAGTTTTGTTATTTTCTTCTTTTGTTTTTCTTAACTAAAGGGCCAATCACATGAAAGGATTTCAGCTTCCCTATTTAACACTGACATTCAATAAAGCCAATCCTGACAATATTTTCTTGCTTATCCTATCTTATTACATCATTATAAGCCTATTATGCAGGGGTAGGTTTCTGCGGTTCGGTGCATGTGTGATTTTGTGTGCATGCACTCGCTTCTCTCGAGTGCGCGTTCAGTTGCCTATAAATAGGTGTGAGCATGCTCAGAACATTTTAAAAGGTCCAAAAAAAGATGTTGCTGCGACCGGGAAACCGGTTAGGGGGCATGGCAAGCATGTCATCCCTTCCGGTTCAGAGATCCAGTTGTCATTTCCACTACCTGTTGCATCGAACCGTTGCGAACCAGTAGGTACCTACCTCTGCTATTATGTCTGCTAATGTATTGGTGACTAAAACTATCATGCTCACTTTCTGTTTTCATATGGCTTAATAAGTTGTTTTATTCAGCTTTAGAATATATACATGTATCATAAAAGTGATGGACCCACTCCGGAAATAGTCTCAACTGGGAGCATATTGCCCATGGAGAAGCCATTATTTTCATCTAGATCAGTGGTTCTCAACCTTCCCAATGTCGCGACCCTTTAATATAGTTTCTCATGTTGTGGTGACCCCCCCAATCATATAATTGGTGTCTCGGTTCCTAAGACCATCGAAAATGTGTGTTTTCCGATGGTCTTAGGTGACCCCTGTGAAAGGGTCGTTCGACCCCCAAAGGGGTCCCTACGCACAGGTTAAGAACCACTGATCTAGATTTTATTTTTAACAATGTTAAATTTCTAAAAGTGAATTAAAAGTGAAGTCTGTTGTATTCAGAAAATAGTATTCTGTCACTTATCATTCAGTCAAGCACCCTGGCTTTATTTTTATTTATTTAAGAAGAAAGAAAGAAAGAGAGAGAGAGAGAGAGAGGGAGGGAGGGAGGGAGGGAGGGAGGGAAGGAAGGAAGGAAGGAAGGAAGGAAAGAGGGAGGGAGGGAAGAATTTCATGACTGTTCAAACAAGTAAATGGTAATTGCCTCTATTTTTGCCAGTGCAAAAAACTAGGTCCACACAGTCAATTAATCTGATTAATATTTTTTTTAATGCATGAACAAATTTGTTCAAAAATTTGAGCAAGTTTGCAAAGACTCACTTTTCTTTGGAACATATTCCTTAAAGCGCCATTCTGGTTTTGGTGGTTTCCAAATAAAAGATATCTTTGCTTTTGCATTTCAATATCGCTGAGTACTCTTGCATCTTTCCTATGTCCTTCACACCCTGTATCAGTCAGATGTAGCTTTTGAGTGGTCCAGTGAATCTTAGCATTGTATCGCCAGTTCTTACATCACATTACATTAGCATTGTTTCCAGCTTGTATTCATTTTCCATAATACAATTTGAAAGGTGCTAATATCATTATATTTCTCTATGGCATTCAAGAAAACAGTACTAATATGGTATGATGACAAGAATATTAACATGATATAATATTATGTGCAGAGAACAAAAGTTCTCTTTGAACAAACCATAATGCCCAAAATGTTTTGCAAAGCTACTCACAACTACTGTATTCTTTAGGAAACCTAAGAATGAAAGACATACTAGGAAATAAAATATTTGTATTTAAAATATTACATTGTACTTACATCAAACATTTTTATTTATGAAAAAGCCTGCTTTTATTCTTAGGGAATGTTCTATAAAAGATAAACTGCAATGATCTAGAAATTCTATATTGAAAGAATCAGAAGGGGTCAGGTTTTTTGCTAGGTACGTACATTTTACCAATAGAAAAGAATATTTGTAGCTCCGGGTTAAATTGTGGGGGGTCCTAAGTGCTCTCTGAGAATAGTGGTTTTCTTGCAGAAGTTTCATTACCAAACTAGGTAACATTATCAGTGCACCAAGTTCAGAGATCTCCAAGAGCACCAAGATTCAATGATGATGTTACCTATTTTGATAATGAAACATCTGCAAGAAAACACATACATTTTTATTATCTTAAAATATACCTCTGTCCAACACAAGATTGTTCTGCAGATTTACTAAACTGGAGATGTTTTACTGAACATTCAGAAATTCATACACCTTCCCCCATGGCATATTTACAGAAGGAATACTTAATTCTTCCTAAATACATGACAAGAAATATTGAAATAAAAAATGTGCTTGGACTCATGTATGCACAATCCATAAATGATATACCTCATTGCTTATCAACTACCTATATTCCTTTCTAATCCTGAGTGTCCATAGAACCATAATAATAGGGAAGAGCAACACTCTTAGTTCTGACTGATGCTTATTTCTATATTGCATTACTTCTAATTTCTAAGCAAGAGTCCTTGACATCTCTTTTAAATTAGTTTGTGAAATAGTCTGCCTATTGAATTGATCTGCTGGCCTCCAGGCACTGAAAGAAATCAGAGGAAAAGTACTTAGGTAGCCAAACTACCCAATGCATTTCAATGTGTGAAATGCAGGAAATACGCATTTGTCAATTGAATGTGTCTGTAGTATTATGTACTTAGTTTTCTGCCAAACAAAAGGGTAAGCTTCCATATTTCCATACTTTTTTCTTCATGAATACTTTGTCTTAGAGCATTTCCTCATATAAACTCTGTATCAGTTTGAAACCAACTTTAGAACTGTGCGTCAGCTGTGTGCCAAGACTCAAACTAGTTCATTTCTGCAGGGCATTTGAATTCTGAAACTAGCATTAACTTTAAACATTGTGATACTTTGGAGTTTGCAATGATCCATTTCCATTTGCAGGAAATTTTGTTCTCCCCACCTCCAAGCTACAGACATCAGCTCCTTCTGCCTGTGTTTTAGAGCAGGGGTGTCAAACTCACATCGTCATGGTGGTGTTACGTGATGTATCGGGACTTTCCCCCCCCCTTCACTAAACCAGACATGGGTACGGCCAGTGCGTCATGCATCCGGCCCATGGGCCGGAGTTTGGCAGCCCTGTTTTAGAGGAATGTGGTTTGATGTGCTTACCACCACACAAATACACACAACAAGAACATGCATGCCAGAATGAATGAACATCCCTTTCCATATAGACTAGAATTGAGAACATTTGGGCTTTTGTAGGACTGTGGTAACTTGTGAGGTTAGGAAGAAACGGGATTTGCTTCCTATTTCAAGCACTGCAAGGTTGACAGAGCAGAAAGTCTTGTTTTTATCTAAAAACTTGTTTCCTGAAAAATCAAAGAGTGCAAATGATGGTGATGTGGAAATTCCCTACTCTTCCTTAAGGATTGTAGGATAAAACTTTAAGATCCTTTTAACATTTATTCTTCCAGGATGAGAGTGTTTTTCTAGCATCCTAAATCTTTTACTCAATCCATGGAACTTTGATTAATGTATTTCTTATTTTGTGGGACTTTTACTTTCTCATCCTGTTCCTTAGATTTCCATAGTTGCTGACAAACTAGCAACTGATCCTGAATAAGGAAGATAATATTTTAAACATTACACTTTTGAAAATGGGTCCCTATATTTCAGGAAAAATTATAGTCTTCAGTATGCTTTAAATTCAGAAATAATGCAAAATACACAAGTATAGGAATTGATGTGTTATTGTTATATTGCACAAAATTAATAATCATTGGATTTACAATCTTTTAAAATATATTTGACAATATTCTAATTCTTTCCTTGTGAATCAAACTATGAATCAACAGTAAGAAATCATGCTATCAAGAATTGTTAGACATTGCGCATATATTTTAAATTTTGGCACCAGAGTAAAAAGAAAAAGGAGGTTCCAATAAAACTTTCTTTTATAGTCAAGGCCAAATATTATTATGTGTAACTGCTGGTTAGAAATAAACGTTATTGGTTCTCTTTTAAGGACTTTCTTTTATACATAGCTTTATCCTATAATTTTATCCCTAATGGGCATGCTGCCTAAATTTAAACACAAACAGTCAAGCAATGAAGAAACATTAACACATTTACTGTGAACAAAAACTCCCAGTTGCACAGTGAAATTTTAATACATTTCAACTTATCTCTTTTACTAATGGGTAGAGTACAAACCCTGAAGGAATTCATTTTGCAAACTGGTAATTACAACTAGATTCACTTTTTAAAAAATTGAATGCCCATGTATAGTCAAACAAAAAATCATGACAGCCCTTTCAATGTAAGTTATAATAGAAATGTTCCTCAGGAAAACTATAATGAAAATCTACGGCAACTCTAAAAGGACAAATTACTTGGAAAGGTGTTTGAATACTCTCTTTCATACACAAACAGATATACAAAATCCACCCAAGATTTATTGGCATGCTTCTTTTATTTACAACTTCTTTTTTTAAAGAACATGACACATACATTTGATGCATTCATTTCAAATATACAAAGAAGAAACAAAACAGGACCAAATGTTGGCTGCTGTGTTTATATTCAAATTTGTATTTTTTTTCGCCAGAAACTTTTTTTTAATTTTTCATTTTCAAAACAAACATAAAAATCCTCCTTCTTTACATACTGTAGAAAGTGTATCAGTTGGTTTTTGTGCATCTCTTCTACCGTCATCAAGTATAATTCATATTAACTCTAGTATCTTAACTCAAATGTTTATACATGTTACCATCATCATACCTCCACTTTTATTTGACTATAATTGTTTAAACGGCCTTCATCATAAAATATACCAAAATTTAGTACATAACCACATACTGGCATTTCATTTACTTATTTATAAAATCCTCCATTAACATTAAATCCTTATATCCTATTCTAGCTAAACAACCATAATATTTAATAACAAGATTTTCTAATCCTCCTTTCCAAATCACTGTTTACAATTTACATCCAGTTTCCTTATATTACATACATACATACATACATACATACATACATACATACATACATATAATCATTATCCTTTCTTTATTTGACTATATCCTATATCATAATATATTCAAATTTGTATTATGTTAATAATAATTAGGATAGAGTAAGAAACTTCTCCATAGTTGTGGATGGAGCTTCTGCACTCATGGAAGACAGCCACCGGCTTAGTTGATGTGGCATACAGGGCCTATCCAACATCAGCCATAGAAGTTCATAAGTTGACTTTGAACAGCCCCTCTTTCTTAGGCCAGACTAATTTCAAGGAGTTATTTTTATTGTGCATGAAAATGAGAGGAGGGAATTCTATGCAAAATTCATTCCGTTTGTGAGCAAAAGGAAAAGCTTCAATCAAATAAAAACATAATATGTTGTCTACAATTATAATCTATGCTCCCTACACCTTTATTCCTGTTTTCCCACAATTAGTTTGTATATTAGATTTTGATAGGTGGGGGTAGAGGATGGTATTAATGTTTTTTAACATGTATGTATCAGGATAGTCATTGAATGAGATTATAAAGCCTAGCTTTGTACTCTGAATTGGTCATAGTTACAGAACAGCTGCCATAGCTAATTTGCTACAGGTGGCAGCTTTTAGGAATCTGTTTAGAATGACTAATGGAAGGTCAGTTGCTGAAGCCTGAAGAAGAGAACAACCAGATTTAATGGTTGATAGGAACAAAGCTCAGAACTGAAGAGAGAGGGGAAATGCTAGAGCAAGACAAAGCTGCTAAAAGAATAACCAAAGACTGGAATTATTAATTAAAGAAGGTGCGTAGTCATGAACTGATAATGAGATATCAATGAACTTTCTAGCAGGTAGCACAAACCAAAGGTCTCAAGAAAGGAGAGCATGAACAAGCACTTCTTGAAGCAGGTGGTTCAATCTACAAGCCAGAAACTGTACAAAAGAAATGGAAGCTGAGACATTCTGTTATACAACATTTGTTTCTGGTTGTGATAGATTACTTAGAATTAAGGTTAAGAGAACTTGTGAAGTTCCACTGAGAACTTATTTGTTTAGAGAATAGTCCCTTGATAGTAAATACTGTAGCTAAAAATATGTAATTATGGATAACTAAGTAGTATACAGGGACGCGGTAGCTCGGTGGCTAAGATGCTGAGCTTGTTGATCGAAAGGTCACCTAGTGCCGCATAGGGGTGAGCTCCTGTTACTTGTCCCAGCTTCTGCCAACCTAGCAGTTCAAAAGCACATAAAAATGCAAGTAGAAAAATAGGAAGCACCTTTGGTGGGAAGGTAATAGCGTTCCATGTGCCTTTGGCGTTTACTCATGCCGGCCACATGACCACGGAGACGTCTTTGGACAGCGCTAGCTCTTCAGCTTTGAAACTGAGGTAAAACCCACCCCCTAGATTTGTAATGACTAGCACATATGTGCAAGTGGAACCTTTACCTTTAAAGAAGTGTACACTTAACAATTTCAACTCTTTGAACAGCAGCATTTCCAATAAGTAAATAAGTCCTATGGCACACTATTTAAATGTTGTTCAGTTTATTACTAGCAGTGATATCTACATTCTCTTGAAATGTCACATTGAGTTTATTTGGATGATGATAGTAAAGTATTAGTCACGTGGGCAGACTCTGTCTCTAAACAATATAAAATAATGTGACAAAAGATACACAGATTAAGGGGTTTTTTAAAAAAAGAAGAATGAAGATAAAATTTGCCAAACTGAAAAACAATGGTGATAATTTTTCTACAGGTTGGAAAAGTTGTTGTCTGAGCCATGGAGCTTTGGTTCACTCTTAATGCTAAACCATAACAAATGGAGTAACACACATACTAAATTAGGACCTATTTAAGCTCTTAGTCTTTAATAAAAAAGAAAGACAATTTGAATCTTATCACTCCAGATCCATAAATTAATAAAACCCTCCTTAGGAATTTACACAGCTATAACTATTTACCTTATTGTGCTTTTAAATGAGTTGAGGAAAAAGAAGTATTGCAATTTCCAGAAACACTTCAGCAATCATAAATCATAAAGATATAGTTCTGTTTTTACCTACTAAAAGGCCACCTAGCTTAAAAATCACCAGATCACATCATTTTTCAAATACATTTTTACTAAGGGCACATTTTCAATAGTCACAAACAGGGTTGTTTATATGTTGCAAGCAAAAAATACAGTAGGTGTAAGGCACTATATAACATTTAGCAAAAGAATGTGTAACTAATTGTTTTGGTCTCCATAAAATCTTTTTTGGTGCCTTTAATCTTCCATCAGGGAGACCCTCTACAGCTAAACAAAACTCTCAAATATACGTAGTCATATTCCCTTTTTAAAATGCAAGCCAAAAACAAGAGGAATGGGAGGAACTAATGTACTCATTGGTTTCTCCTTCAAATTTGCTCCTTTCTTTTGAGAACAATGATTGAAGAGGACAGGATTATTTTTTACATATATAATCCAGCAACGACAACAAGAATCTGTATCACTGGAACCTTGTAAAATTGTGTTGCATAGGTGTGCAGAATGAAATCTACTGCAATTTTGGTGGATGTTTTTCTTTTTTGGAAGTCTTGGATAGAACGTGGTATATTTAACATATAAGTTTTGAAAGAGAAAGAATACTTGAATATGAGGGAAAAGCTTAAATCAAACTGATTCAGAATGAACTTGTATAGCATTGAGAAGATACAACTATAAAAACTTCTCTGTACAATATACCCTTTGTTTTACATCTAATACCTTAGAGACAGAAAGGTGAAAGATGTTCTACTGAATTTAATGCAAGCAAATGTACAGCATTATTCGGTTAGCTTGACAGCCAAACTTCCTTACAAATTGTTGCTTGTTTACGTATTTGTGGTGGAAAGCAGCCAACCTACTGGCACATTTTTGTCATCATAACCTCTCTAGAGCAACAAATGGAGGAGAGACAATTGAGAAGTGCTCAGTCTTTCACTTGTGACTTGAGAGGCTTCAGATAACATTCCAACAGAACCCTGAACTCTTCCATAATTTATAGCAATGACTTCTACATTAGGTCAAATAGCATCCAGTTTGATTTAGAAGGAGCAACTTGTCCTCTTGTGTGATTCGAAAAGGGCAGAGCCTGAAATGGTAGGAAGGAATTCTGCAAGTTGAATAGCTGCAACCTTTGCACATCATTTCAAACTTATTTTAGACTAATATATTTCCAGGAGTGAAATCTTATTCTTACCAGTTCAAACCACACTTTACCACTGATGATATTTAAAAAATAAAGATAGCTTCCCACGTACCTATAGAGTCTTTACAAATTTATCTATAGTCTCCATAAAGACAGGAATTCACTAAAGCTTAAATAGCATTGATACAGCTATCACTTTCACACCTGTTTAAAATTGACTCCTTTGCTCAGATATTTAAACGCATTCTGTTGGGTAGTTTTTATTTAGAGCATTTTACTGTTACTATTGTGGGTCTTGCCTTTCTTGGGTATAATTCCATGACTTCCTAGGAGACAAAAATGATTAAAAGTACCACACGTTTTTTTAAAAAAATAAAGCCGTTATGTACAGAGCTGGTATACAGCAGGTTCTGACCAGTTCTGGAGAATCAGTAGCAAAAATTTTGAGTAGTTTGGAGAGCCGGTAAATACCACCTCTGACTGGCCCCACCCCCATCTATTTTCTGCCTCCCGAGTCCCAGCTGATTGGGAGGGAATGGGAAGTATCCTTCTCCTGCCACGCCCACCAAGGTCGCCCACCAAGCCATGCCACGCCCACAGAACCAGTAATAAAAAAATTTGAATCCCACCACTGGTTATGTACCCTGTTGTATAGGATCAGAAAAATGGAAAATTAGCAATGAAGGCAATGATAAAGATACGGCAGAAGAAAATGTTCAATTGACAAAAACGTCATACAAAAATTGAAGATAAAAACCCCGTCTAAATTATTTATATAATTTAATTCATTTATTGAATTGCAGTCTCGCTTTTTCTGGTGAATCCCAAGTGGCATAAATAGGAACCTTTTAAAATTTTATTCCAATAACAAATCTGTGGGGGTAGGTTTGGCTAGGATTTAAACTGTTTATATACTTCAAAAAGTAATTCTGCTTATCTGATATATACTTAACAAATAAAAATAATAAATGACAAGGAAAGAGGATGGATTACATGTAGATGGTCATTTTCATCACTTTTTCCACCTGAGTGAAGATAAGCATCACATCCTTAATTTTTCATGTGAAGATTGGAGATTCCTTCCCTGCTAGGACAGGAGCTCCAACTTCAGTCACTGTAGTATTTAAAGCTTGTTTAACAGAAAACTACCTTGGATAATTTGGGGGGGGGGGGGGTCATAAAATACAGGTGCATATCCCTGAGCTAAATGACTAAAAATACTATATGTTTCACACATATTCTCTAACTTTTCCTTAGATCACTCAAAAGGTTCAACTAAAGCTCCATCCCTTCTTTGATGTCTTCAGCTCCTTCTTAAGTGACTAATGAAATTCACTCTCCAATTTGTGTGTTTCCTTATATGCATTCCTTATCTGTGCTTAAGATGCATCATGATTATCAATGATTAAATAATTATTTAATAATTAAGACAGGGAAAGGACGGATTTTGAAATTCTTTACCAGCAAACAATTATGTAACTTTGCAAAGCACACAGCGTATTGCATAGAGTCTGAACCGGGTCACATGCCAAGAAGGGAAGTGGTTTACAATGGAAAAATTACCAAACTTTTGAGACGCATAAGGATGCCCTGGGAGAACTGGGGCAGGGTTTTTTCCCCTGTAATTTTGAGAGCACAAAAGACCCTGAGCTACAAATATTTGTTTCTATTGGTTTCTTATCTCTGTCCACCAGCCAGGTGTTGTATATTGATCTGGTCACAAAAAGCCAAATTCTCTTTCTGTGAAAGAGAATCTTTATATATATTTTTATTGCGTCATTGAACAATATTTTGCTTTGTACAATTCATCCAACTACTGCATGCCTGGACTACATTGGACTTTTATTATTTGTTAAAAGTATAATACTGTCCTTTCCAACTAAGTTGTTCTGTGTTAATTATCTGGAAGAGCTCAGTGTTTAAACTCCAAAGATAAACTCACTCTGTAATGCTTTTGTATGGAATATTTGCCAATATCAGTTGGCAAATTCTGTTTTAGTGGTTGAGTTATATAAAAGGCAGATAATGCCAGAATCAATTAACAGGAGGTCATACCAGAAGACTGGGTATGGTAAGGCAGGGGTGTCAAATTCAAGGTGGTTAGATCTGGCCTGCGGGGCCACCCTGGAAACAGCGAAGGACTGGCCCACAGCACCTTGGCCAACCCAGGCCAACCAGTGCTGATCTGCAACCTAGCGGCATCCATCTGGGCAGGACAGCAGCCAGCCTTAGATCTGTGGCACTGCCTCAGTCCCACCCCTGAGACAAGGAGGAGTCAAAATGGGAAACCTCTGTCTAGACTCTAAAGCCTCTGGCAGCTTTAAAAAGAAAAAGAAAACAGGGAAGCAGTCCATCCGGGGTTCCTCCGTGTGGTCTGAGAGGGTTGGCAAGGGTCCTCTGGTGGTCAATGGTTTGACACTCGCCCTGGTCTATCCTTCCTCTGCTGGAGACAATGGATTCCCTCAGTCCCACCTGGGCTACCATAGGCACCCCCAGCCATGAGCGATTTTGAACTGCCCATACCCACCCTGTCCACGCCCACCTTCCCCCCCCAAGATCACCCACACGCCTGATGAGGTCCTCAATGAAATTGAGTTTGATACCCCTGTGCTAAGTTATTCTGGGATTCATCCACTCAACAGTGGGGAATAGTCAGCTGTTTCTCCTGCCACAATCAAAGTGATCAGGCCAACTCCAGTAAAGAGATGCAGTCCTATCAAGTAAACTAGGAGGCAAGCAACAAAGCTTGTTCAGCTTATAACCAGCGCTTTAACTTATACTCAAAAACTAATAGGGAGCAAATGCAAGCGGTTTATACAGAAGTAATATAATCCCACCAGCATTGCATTTTGCACCAAGTGAAGCTTCCAAATAGTCTTTAAAGACAGTTTTATGTGAGGTTCTTGGTGTTTGATTGTCTTCTTTTAGATGTTTCATTACCCAACAAGCCGACATCATAATGTTCAATCCTGATAAATATTCTTTTCTACTGGTATTTTGTCCAAATGTAGGATTTACATTTTTGCAGTGCTAAGTAGAATTGCTCCAGTCCTTTATCATTTTGATTGAAGCTTGTCTAGAACCATACTCTTAGTTATGCCATGACTGCATAAAACTATTACAGGGAGTCCTTGACTTATAACAGTTGAATTAGTGACCATTCAAAGTTACATCGCACTGAAAAATGTGACTTACGATCATTTTTTTACACTTAATGACCACTGCAGCATCTCCATGATTATGTGATCAAAATTTTAGATGATTGGCAACTGGTTCGTGTTTATGACCGATGTCCCAAGGTCTTGTGATCACCTTTTGCAATCTTCTGACAAGCAAGGTCAATGGGGAAGGCACATTCACTTAACACCTGGGTTATTAATTTCTCAACTGTAGTGATTCACTTCACAATTGTGGCAAGAAAGTTCGTAAAATGGGGCAAAATTCACTTAGCAGCATCTCACTTAACAACAGAAAATTTGGGCTCAATTGTGGTCATAAGTCAAGGACTACCTGCACTGGAAGGGTTTTTTTTCTTTCTCTTTTCTTATGATCCACAAATGGCATTTGCCATTTTCAGCAGCAAGACGCTAGCTTGATGCATTCATTCATCTATCCAAACCTTTTCTGCTCTGTCATTGGCACTCAATCATCGTCACAAACATGCAAAGTTTAGTTTCGTTGTCTGCACGTACAATGTATCACCTTGCACATATTGTTATACTCAATTGCTTTTGTCATCTTAATTCCCAGAGTTTGAAGAAATCCCTTTGTTTTTAATTAGAATTATTCCATGGCATTAGCAGCCTAGCCAATCATTGCTCACTTGTAATGTCAGATTAATTATATATAAGTTGACAAGTGCCAGGAAAAAAAAGTTACAGCATTCTGCAATTTAATGCAGATATGACTTCCAAAGTGCTTTGAAATTAAAAAGATTCCCTAATGTCAGCAAATTATATTATCAAATTGACTTATTATAGTCTTCATAGCAGTCCAGGAACAGTGCTGTCATCCATAGGGTCAATTTATTTTCCAAAGCACCAGAGGACAGGACAAGAAACAATGGATGGAAACAAAGAGAGAAGCAACCTGGAATTAAGGAGAACCTTCCTGACAATGAGAACAATTAACCATTTGAACAGCTTGCCTTCAGAAGTTATATACTCACTTGCCTTCAGAAGTTATATACTCCAGTCACTGGAGTTTTTAAAGAAGAGAGCTGTTAGATTGGGTAATGGAGAGGCACACACAGGCTTAACGGTAACAACAGCTCTTTATTAAGTACAACAAGTGAGAACAATCCAGCGAAGGTTGAGTCTGACAGCAGCCCTTTTATAGGGAGCTGTCAGACCCTTCGACCAATAGGATTAAACCTCTGTTCCCGCCAGAACAGAGGACCTTGGTGGAAACCACTGTAGTTAGAACAAGTATCTAACAAGAGTGGAATGGTATAGGGTCTCCTGCTTGAGCAGGGGGCTGGACTAGAAGACCGCCAAGGTCCCTTCCAGCTCTTTTCTGATTGATTGATTGATTGATTGATTGATTGATTAAAGTTATGTGGAACTGGTATATAATCTTAAAAGCCAAAGGCTTCATACAGTATTCTTTCATTTTTTGTATATGCAAAAGAAAGAATAGATAAATAGATAGAATTGGTAGATTGGATTGCTATATAAAAGACACTTTTGCTTAGTAATGCTATTAAGGATATGTTTGACTTGTACAGATGTAAAAAAAAAGGCAGCTGTCAGTTTAAGTGCCATTTCTGTCACACTTTTAATAATATACTATTTCTGTAATTATATTGCGGTTCTTTTATATTTAATAAAAGCTTGCTTAGTTTTACAATGAAAAACAATTTAAGGAATTATAGAAACAGACTGAACACTGTGGTTCATTTGTTGAGGCAATTATCCAGATCCTTGTCAAGGAAAAAGAGAGAAAAAGAACAAAGATGGTGATGTGCAAAAAATGTTTCTAATTCTATGCTATAATGCTTACAATATGTCTGTGGTTATGTTGGATTATGTTAATAAGCTCCAGTCAAAATGTATTTGTCACAACACAAAAGAAGGGTGCTATCAATTGTCTTGCCAGATATTTTAAATTAGTCACCAAAATGTCTAGCCAAGGGTTTCTGTATGACCCTCATTTGAAGGGTGAGGTCTATTGGACAGAAGTTATTTTTCCTGTGAGACTAAACAATTCCCCACCCCCACCCACCACTGTTTTATTCTGGATAATCTGAACAATAATTGCAATAAAGTGAACAAGGGTCCACCTGTCATTCTAATAGGCGTATGTAGTTCTACTTAAAACTTATTTTTATTTTAAAGGTCATTATTCTCCAGCTTTCTGTGAAAGCTCTCAAACTTAAGTTATGGATGAGATGTGGAAATACAACAAATGAGCTTTACCAAGGGGTTTAATTGCACTGTAAACCAAGAATCTACAAAATAACTTTTGGTTTTTCTTTGTTAACACCACCAAAAGTACTTTTCTTTTCTTTTCTAATAGCCATGAGAACTGTCAAAAAATAATGTTATCTGTTTTTTTTTAGAAGGCAATCTTTGTATGTAGCTTGAAACAGAACAACCCAACGCAAATTTGCTGTTTAAGAACATTGTGTATTGTCATAATTGTTTTTTAAAAAAATCAGGAAATATCAATTGTAATATTTAAAGTTAAAAAAAATAAATTTTTGGAGTGGAAAATACACTCCAAACATGTGTAATTTATTTTGCCTTCAGGATGCATGACAGATTCTTGAACAGTGGGAAATGCTTGTTTTAATTTCTTGTCACAGATGATACTGCTGCCATCAAGCTCTTTCTCACAATTAAATTATATAATTAGATCAGCAGATGTCAGTGGAAGAGGTTGTTGAAAGATGTTTACAATACAATATTTCATCTAGCAGGTATAGAATGAGAGGAAAATTAAGTGCAAGCGCACAAATGCGTAACACAAAACAAAACTAGCATTCAAATGCAAACTATGAAATGTGGAAGGGTTGCAGACTTCTGAATGTAATAATAAGAGATATAGATGCCATTTCTTCATTCCCCACCTCCCTACCACATCTGGATATAGTTTGGTGAAGCAATTGCCAGAAACCAAATAATAGCTCTGCTTGACTAGTTATTTTCTTTTACATATAAACAATTAATGGAATATGCAACCCATTTTCAAAGTGTTCATATTCATTAGGCTGTTTCCTGAAATTGAATAACTGTTTTATAATACAATACTGCATGTACCAGAAAAAATAAGCTTTATTTTCCTTTATATTATTAAAGGGGGAAAAAACAGATTTGTTACTTGGTTACTCGTATTCTTTAAGGGATCATCCCTGTGCCTGTGCAGACTGATTTTATGGACTTTTTGAATCTCCAGCCAGGGACTGGAATTGTTTTCTGCTTCTTCTGGGCACATTTTGAGGAATGAAATGAACGGAGTGTTAAATTCATTCTCAAAACCATAAAAGGAAATGGACACTTGTGGTAGACATAAGGACTTCATCTGGTACCTAAAATATATTGCTTGATAATTCCTTCAAAGTTTCAATCCTGACTTCTTATGAGGTTACACTTTACTGGCATTACTGACTTAGTATTTGTTGTCATGGACATCTAACATTTTTCTTTTTAAAGCATATGATTTAGTAGGTTTAGGATAGTCATCATACTGCGTGACATATTTAGAGCCTAGGTTAAGAACTGTAGTGAACAATTATGTTGTTCGTTTGGTTTTGGCTTAGGGTAGAATGTAATATTCCACAAACAAAATGACGGCTTAAATCAGGGGTGTCAAACTCAAGCTCTGTGGGCTGCATCCAGCCCACAGAATGCTTAGATCTGACCCATGGGCCCACACTAGAAACCGCAAAGGACTGGCCTGCTGTGCCGCTGCCAATGAAAACAGAGATCCGGGAGGCTGTGTGCGGCCCCCTTGGGCTATGTTTTCACTGCAGAAGGATGCAGGAGGCTGTCGTGGCTGAAAATGGAAGCCTTGATGAGTGACGTCAAGCTGGCCACGCATCGACCCCCCGAGGTGAAACAGAATTCTGTTCAGGAATGGACTTCTGGTTTGCTTGTAGGATCATTTTGGCCCTCCGGAGCCTTCAGGAGGATTCCCTGAAGGCTCCAGAGGGCAAAAATTGGCCTTACAGACAAACTGGAGGTAATTTATGGTTTGCTCATAGGGCTGGTTTTTGCCTTCTGGAGTCTTAAGGGAAGCCTCCTGCCGGACCCTGAAAACTCAAGAGGTTGAAAATCAGTCCTACGAACAAATCGGAAGGGACCTCCGGTTTGCCCGTAGGGCCAGTTTTTGCCCAACAGAGCCTTCAAGGAAGCCTCCTGAAAACCTCTGGAGGGCATCCGGAGGGCAGCAGGGCGGCTGTTTTCGCCCTCCCCAGGCTCCTAGAAAGCCTCTGGAGCCTGGGGGGGGCAGAAAAACTGTGCAAAAGTGCATGGGGGGAATGCGCTGGTTGCGTGCATAGCATTATGGGTGTGGCACACCTGAGCATGACCCCCTGCACTTCTCCAACTTTTGGCATGGGAGCCAAAAAAGGTTCACCATCACCGGTATAGGATCTCTTGCTCAAGCAGGGAATTGGACTAGAAAATCTCCAAGATCCCTCCCAACTCTTTCCCCCACATTTTACAACCATGTAATCTCTTTTATCGGAGTGGAGTTCGGGGTGACTGAATGGAATTGAACATTTACTGGCTGGATGCCCTTCCTCACACCGACGTAAAATTCACAGCAAATATTTTCTAAGGTCCCTTCTAACCGTTATTCTGTAAAACTTTACTGACCTCATTGCTGATAATTTCTGACTAGTTTTTACTTGTTAAGCGAAATATCAGGACAATGTGCATCATTCAGAATGCTTCAAGGGCATCAAGATTATCAGCACAAACACTATTGAGGGTTTTCTCAGGAGTTTATAGATTCTTTCACCAGAGCTATCACCAAGTTAAAGCAGCAGCTGCTTCATCACCAATCTAGCAGAGGTCTATGCACTATTCAAGGACTACATATTGCTATGCTTCTAATGATTAAATTGAGGAGCAGACAATTATTATTTAATGCTGGCCTTGCTATCTATACCTGACTACTGTTCATTGGAAGCAGGAGACAGACTAAAGTCGATATGCTGGCAAAGTTTCCAAACTATCTTTAATGATAGTCCCATATACAATATGTGTCAATAATCTACTGAAGATGCCACAAAGAAGAGGAAGTCAAGCTATTCTCCAAGGCAACTGAGGACAGAACAAGAAGCAATGGGTGGAAACTAATCAAGGAGAGAAGCAACTTAGAACTGAGGAGAAACTTCCTGACAGTTAGAACAATTAATCAGTGGAACAGCTTGCCTCCAGAAGTTGTGAATGCCCCAACACTGGAAGTCTTTAAGAAGATGTTGGATAGCCATTTGTCTGGAATGGTATAGGGTTTCCTGCCTAGGCAGGGGGTTGGACTAGAAGACCTCCAAGGCCCCTTCCAACTCTACTATTGTATTGTATTGTATTGTATTGTAATTACTAGAGCATATATACTGTAACTAATAAGAGATTACCTCCATCTAGCTCAAGGTGTCAAACGCACAGCCGCGGGCCAGTTGTGTTACGTGTTGGCTCCACCCTCGCCCAGTTTAGCGAAAGGGTAAAAAATCCTGATGCATTACATGACACCATCGTGACGACGCGAATTTGACACCCCTGTTCTAGATGGTATATTAGCCTGGAATGATGAGATCCTTGCCCCTAAGGCCATTAGCTTTTGCCTATAGTGACAATAATGAATTTAGAAGTGCTGTTAAACTGTATACCTTTCAAGGAGGAGAAACACGCATCTGAATGTGTTGATTATTGCTTATTTATGCAGATGGCCTATCTGTTGTTTCTAGACTGAGCTCCATGGCATTACTGTTAAATGGAGTAATCAATAGTTGAATTTCAAAAAGATGTATAATACGCTAGAAGCATAAAATTTTCAGCACAAACAAACCAATAGCCAATGTTATCATACAGATCTCATTCACTTCAGTGGGCTTAACAGGACTTCTTCATGACAGTTTGGTGTGGGTGCGTGCATGCCTGCATATCGAATCACATACAAACCTATTTATAAAAATGTATTAAAATATATTGTCCTATTGAGCAGATAGTTCTGAACAACCAAAGAACATTCATACAAATGTTTATTTCAATGTTCCGCTTTCACTATGGCCAACCATATACCTACAGACACAAGCAGTATACAACATTCACTCTTCCCATTGTCTTCACATACTCATGTTCCCCAACAATAGTCACTGATATTAGAATCACACACACTGGTATTACAATCTAATATCACACTGATATTAGAATCACTGCGTTAGTAGAGTTATTAACGAAGTTTCCCTTATTAGTAGTCCCTGGCAATCTTCTTCCATACCTCTAACCATCATCAACACTAGACTTTAGACTACTGAAATAGATAGAACTTGGTTCCAAATAAATATTTTCATAATAATACCGAAGGTTAAAGCAATCAGGTTGTAAACTGTCATGCATATCAAATACAGTCTACATGAATTAATCACATTTTTGAATGTATTCAAATGTAAATATATCGTAAGTGCCTCTTAACACTTAAAGAGATTTTAAAAATGACATCTTATCTAACATGCCCCCATTGGTAAAATGATTTTAATAAATTACCAAGCAATGCAAAGTAATCTTCCATGATAATCTTTCATGAAACAAATAATGTTTAAATATTCAAATGGAAAAATAGAATAGTAAACCCACATATTTGTGAGTTAGCCTACAGGTTTACGCTTCAAAATTGTCATCAGACCACATATACATAAAATATATGATTCCCTTTTTTCATTAGATTTAGTTCACATTAATCACTATCACTTGTTACTTTCTTTTTTCTAACTGTATTATCACTGTTATTTTTCTTCTATTGCATTTTGTTAGTTATACTGGGATATATATAGAGAAAAAGAGTAAAAATTAATTATGATAATACTAGTAATTTCTTTCTTCACATCTTTCTACAAGAGTATATATTTCTGTTGCATTATCGTATCTAAATAATAAAATAAAGGAATTAATACACAATATTTTGATGCCACCTATTAAAAGAACCAATTGGCTTACAGAAGTAAATTAAGAACAATTTTAAAAAATCTTGAAATATTTAAAATGATAAATATTAAAATAATTGAAAGAGTTAAAAGATAAATAAGTATTCTATAAATTCCAAAAGATCTCCCATTGATGGCTTAAAAATATGAGCCAAACTGACTTGGAATAATCCTGTAACTTAGTCCTGAAATTAATATATAGCACAGAATTACAGGTAATGAGAGTAAAACTTTCATTTCTGAAACAGGGAATACAATGCAAAGGTTTGATACAATACACTATGGTAGATATTTTTAAGTTTATTTGATTGTTTTTATTTTATTTTGGTAGCAGACTAGCATAAAACTAATAACATTTTTTAAAAGTACTGCAAGTGTTTTCTTATGGTTTAGTAGAGGAATGTCACATCAAACCAACAAGCTTAACCACTTAAGGGCAACAGCCCTGCTAATTTCAGTTGCAGTGTATTTAAATGTTGTCCTACCCACATAGAAGTTAAATCCCACAGAATTCAATTGGAACTTAATTCTGAGTATGCATAGATTGCACTGTTAATCAAAAGTTTATCCTATAATTTTGTTGTCTGTTTCTTATTTCCAGCTCACCCGTTGTGCATTTTCCCCAACCAAACCGCATAAATGAATTGATCAAT
This sequence comes from Natrix helvetica, assembly GCF_964273705.1. NCBI lineage: Eukaryota > Metazoa > Chordata > Lepidosauria > Squamata > Natricidae > Natrix > Natrix helvetica. The sequence continues at coordinate 82,605,386 of NC_138552.1, forward strand.
AAACAAACACGCTATGTAAAAACAACTATACAATCATCATAAAGCCAAGGCTACATCTGAGAATCTCATTTTGATTTATTAGCATCTCTTATAAATCTCGCAATCAAATAGCTGCTCCTAATTATCCAAAATGCAGAGTGTGATGACCTTATGAATATTAAAATTAGGTTAAGGACAAAAAGGACAGGTAGAGGTAAATTATAACTGTGATAAAGAACGTCCTTTACTCTCTGGCCATCTCCAAAGAAAAAGACTCAGTTATTAAAGCAAAAGAAAGGAAAAGAAAGCACACTAAAAAGACAAAACACCTCTTTCTGAAAGCAATATATCAGTGGAAATGTATGGTGAGGATATATTTGCTTGGACCTGATAAGGGCTTTTGCTATCTGCTATATTAGTTAAATAGAATGGAGATAGAAATTCTAAAACTCTAAAATTTAAACCTACCAGCCAAGATAACTATTGCAACATGGGAAAAATTATTCTTTGCATTTCTTCTCCACCTTTACATCTAGCTCTCTTGGTTGTCACATGGCCAGTGAATAAAGCACTTCTAGGAAGGGGTCAGGGGGAGAATGAGAAAGAGAGAGAAAAATCTTATCTCAACATCAAACTGTGCCTGGTGACAGCAGTGTCTAGGCTGTAAGTAATGTTCAAAGGATTCAACAATGCCTGTGACTGATCATTCTCTTTCCCTTGCCATCACCTGCTGATTTTGTCCAGGTGTTTTATGGCTATCTGGAGGCTCTGGAGAACAGACAGAAAGAAGACTTTGCCAATTTCTTTTGTCTGGGATTGTGAATTCCTTACACAGATGGTGGACAGCCAAACACCAGACTCATTTGCCTTCACCCTCTAAAGGAGAAAATGATAATGCTCTTCTCATCCCAAGCACCATCAGAAATGTGCTGGTGGTTAAGATATAAAAAGTAGAAAATGGGGTTTCCCCCACCCTCTTCAAAAGACATATGGCTGAATTTTTTTCTATGAGTGAGTGTGCACTTATCCATGTGCTTATAATATCAGAACTAGTACAGTAACAGATAGATAAAAGCCAAATCATTACTATTATTAATTTAAGTGTAGGAGCAAGGAAATGTCTAATATAATTGGATGCTACAGTCTTTTAGTTTATTTCAAATAGTACAGAAAAATGCATGTCCTACTTATACTTATACTATGTGCATAGTCGATCTATCTATCTATCTATCTATCTATCTATCTATCTATCTATCTATCTATCTATCATCTATCTATCTATCTATCTATCTATCATCTATCTATCTATCTATCTATCTATCTATCTATCTATCTATCTATCTATCATCTATCTCTCTATCCTCAAAATATCTATTTTTGGAGTGACAAATGTCATCAAGGGAAATCTCAAATGTCTTTTAAAAAATGATGGTGAACATGTGTCCCAATAATTTTGTTATTTAAATTTACAAATTTTTCTTTCAGCCAAAAGGATACAAAATAGTACTATAATTACAGATACATGGTAAGTTAAGTACCTTATTCTTTCCACTATTAATAAAAGCAATATTTGTTACATATACTGTATTGCCTTCGCTTAAATAGCCCAGTCATATTTTTTTGAAAGCATGAACATGCATATTAATAAATGGCATTAATCTATTGTAGTTCACATTTTTAAAAATTATAAATTCAGTGGACAATTCATTGATCAGAAATATAAATGAATCAAGCTATTATCATTTCACAAACATTATGTTTACCTATTACAACTTCTTTTGCTTCTCTGGGCCACCTTGAGTACAAATGAATTGTCCTAGGCTGCATATAGAATATACAATATAGTTAATGTATATAAATGCACATAATAATGTTAAAAGGTTATAAAAGGATCTTGTCCGCCGCATTACTAGCTGTCCCAGATTCACAGGTGCCCTCTTCAATGCTTAGAACATAATAGAAAAACAGGAGATCAGAATAAAATGTAAATCAGTAATCGGAACTTTAAAAGTGTGGCAACATGCATCGATCAATAGAACTAGCACTGTTTGCATGATCAAGGTCACACCTCCTGGTAATGTTATGGGACCAAAGAGTCATGTCTTTTTCTGCTGCTATGCCTGCCTTGTAGAACTGCATCCTCCTGGCAATCTGGTTAGCCTCACCATGTTGGCTTTTTCCAAGACATTAAAATCTGGATGCTCTACAGGCTTGGAGGGTTAAACAAGCTTTGATGTTTCACTGTTCCATTTAGTGATTCAGTAGGAATCTTGACCAGTAGTGTTATAGTAGGCACTGTACAATTGATTTTATGAATTATGTTCTTTGCATTAATCTTTGTGTATACCTCCCAGATTTTCCTTTGTAATGTGGGCAACTACATGTATATATAATGTGGGCAACTACATGCATATATTAACAATATTATGTGCATTTGTAGACATTAACGATATTATATATTTTATATACGGCTTAGGACAATTCCACTTTACTCAATGTGGCCCAGGGAAACAAAAAGGTTTTAATATGTAAAAATAATGTTTGTGAAATATCTATATCTGTCTGTCTGTCTTTTGCCTTTACTATTCTTATAAGTAACTTAAAAAAGTAAACATACCTGATACTCCTTCCTCCTCTTTTCTCCACAACAACAACCCTGTGAGGTGGGTTGGGGTGAGAGAGAGCGATTGGCAAAGTTATCCAGCTGACTCATAGTCTCCCATTTTCCTGTCTTTTTCAGTTGTACGTCCTTGCGGTTACAAGTCAAGGTACCATGTGGCCAGACTTCATTTATGTACAACAGTGTTAAAGCAAGTCACTATTGTCGTAAATCAAATCATGTGGCCATTAAATGAATCTGTTCTTCTGAACAGGTATTTTTAGCTGGAAATCAGCCAAAGACCCCAGAAACTGGCAAAAATGTCATACATTCCAATCATGTGACTCCAGGAAGATGTAAATGATGAGCTGGTTGCCAAGTGCCAAAATGCAACCACATGACACACTGACAAGTACAACTTCAAGCACTGGTGGTAAGTAGTTTACCAAGGTCTGCTGAAGCTTCGGGTCATCATTAAATAATCAATTGTAAGTTAAGGACTACCTGTATAAATTGCATAAATAAATTCTTCAGAAGTTAGTATCACAATATACAATGTGAATAACCTCTACAGGGATTCAGCTGAAGAAAAATATAAGCTTAAACCTGCTAGAAAATTCTTGGGAGTTGAAGTGTATACATCTTAAAATGATTAAGGGACCATTTTTTAAAAACACTGATATTTAGAGCAAGACATCTCAAAACCAAAGCTATTTTTTTTTAATTTCAATTTTAACTATATACTCAAAAATTAAACAGGCGGTTACTCATGAAATAATAATAAATTTTATTTTAGCCATGACATAATGTAATAAGCAAAGCATTCCAATTAGCTTCCAGTTTTTGCAAACAGATCTTTTCCCCCCTGCATAATTCCATTCAAGCAGCTACTGCTTCTTGTCACCCTAGTAATTAATTTTTTAACAGCTTGTAGGTGACTGTTATTATTGTCTATTTTTTGTTGCCTTGAATTGATTTTTTGCTTATGTGTAGGATATTCCCATAGCACAAGAGAAGGCTAAAAAGCTGCAAGTTCACCAAACTAAATCTTATGTTTCCTAGCCAGCATTTATCAGTTTATTTCAAAATGAACTCCCTCCAAAGCACAGGCATAAAGTTTAAAGTAAAAGTTTTTTTTCCATTACTCAACTTTAGCTATATATACAAGTGTTAAGGGTTTAAAATAAATAAACAAAACGAAAATCTAACAATATCTCCTCACTACTTTTGCTAGCTGAATAAGAACTATTGGTACTTCTGTGCATCTTTCAAAATTATCTGGAAGTTCTCTGTTATACATTAGATTAGATCCAGGTAATAGTTTTAATTTATATTTATAAGTAATTAGGCTTACGTTCCCTTGTTGGATTCTGTGGTTTGAAACAAAGACTAAAAATTCTACAAATGTCAACTGTCACAAATGTAGACAATTAGTTAATAGTTCTTCAAATTGTAGCAAATTATCTTTTTGTCCCTCAACCAGAACTATTTAGACCTGACATAATTGTAATTTAATCTGTTTCCTTTCTATATTTTCCTCAGGACAGAATAAAACCTCCAGCTGGGCAAGGCCACCTGCCTTGACAATCCTTTTGATACATTGATATCCAACGTATGGATATGAGCCAATTAGTAATTAACCATAATTTCTCTCAAAATATCTCAAATTGAAAAGAAAAATAAAAAAAATGCCTAATTTAATGGGATTAAAGGGGTATTATCCGATGTTGATAATCAAACTACACAAATTAATGTTCTCGTGCACACTTCAAATACACTCTTCTTTGCTTAACATGGTTTTCAACAGGTCAATAGAACTTCATTTTTTACACATTTTTACATATACTTTCCATTCCTGCCTTTTTCCCAACAGCTGTGTGAACGTTCCTTATGAAAGCATACAGAGTTTAAGAATGCAAATATAACTGGATATTAGAGCCAAATTACTACGCCTCAGACCATCCTTTCACCATTAGATTCAACAGTTCTTCCTTCAAAATGTTACAGAATGGAGCATATCTGCCCGATTACTTATTTGGTTCAGGCACACCAACTAAAATCATTTTGGGTTGAAACTAACACATGAGGCTTTAACTAGTTTAGGTTTTCTGAAATGTAACAGGTAGAATGGGGTCTGTCCGTGATGGCGCAGTAGTTAGAATGCAGTATTGCAGGCTAATTCAGCTCACTGCCAGGAGTTCGATCCTTTCCGGTTCAAGGTTGACTCAGCCTTCCATCCTTCTGAGGTTGGTAAAATGAGGAGCCAGATTGTTAGGGGCAAGGGGCTGACTCTATAAACCACATAGAAAGGGCTGAAGTGATATATAAGTGTGCTATTGCTACTGCTAGCATCAGATAAACAGATTAAAAAGTGACTAGAAATCTAGCAGACTCTGCCTGTTCTCAGAAAGATGATTTAAAAGATTAATCTACATAATTTGTTTTTAAAAGGAGATTACACAATTCCACTCTGTCTTAAAACTATGTGTGCCCTATTGTATCAATAGATCGTTGATTGATAAAATATTGTGAAATAAGGATTAGAAAACAAACAAAAATAATACAAGATGAAGAAGATGTAAAACCTATGAACTGAAAAGCAAATGATACCTATTAATCTCTTAAAAATACTTAAAGTAAATTACTTTTAAAGAAAATGGGGCTTACAACACACAGAGAGAGAGAGAGAGAGGAAAAAAGTGGTATGACTGTATTGCCTCCAGACACAATACAGTGATCTGTTTTATTCTCTTCTGCACATATACCTACAGCTGAGAACTTCTGTGACTATAATCAGGAGACTGAGTGTAACTTTTGATCATGCAGACGTCCATCATTATTTCAACCCAGGCAACAACTGTGATGGGGAAAAGAGGGATGAGAGACAGGGTTGTACGAACTGAAATTCTGTTCTAGGAATTCTTTTTTCTTAAATAAAACTAGACCGCCGATACTCTCTTGTTTCCCAAGCACTGCATGTCCCTTTGTTGTGATTTGCTGTTTGCTTAAAAAAAACCCCATAAAGTACATTTCTAGGTGTAACTTTCTTTTTTCCCTTAATCCTTAACCAGGAAAACAATCACGACACTGGATAGAATATATACTGAAGTACAATGCCACAAGTCATCCTAATAGCTTCTTCAGGGATTTTTTAAAATGCTACTTAAAACAGTACGTAGGGAGGACTGGGGCTTTCCTTGTTCTTGCCTGAGATTCAGTTTATTTGAGATTCAAAACTTTGCCAACTAAAAAAGATCTTACTGAAAAATGTTTGCGATAATGATACAAAAAAAAAGATTATTTGCAGCTAATTAAAATGTTTAGCTTTTTTAAAAAAAATAAGGCGGTGGCCATAAAGTTATGCTCTGTGTCTTAAACCGATTCAGAGTTAATCATACTGAACAGAGTTGGATTCATATAGTGTAGGATTATGCTGTGGAATAGTATTAGCAAACCTAGTGGGTGGCACAATCAGATGTAGCCATAATACTCCCTTAAGAGTGCAGACCAGTTTTAATCTACTGTCATGGAAAGGAGTATGCTGGATTTTTTAAAAAGAAAAGAAAAAAAAGAAAAATTAATGGCCGCCAACTAATTCAGTTCTTATTTGATGTGGTGCCAGAAAATGTATATCTTTTGTAGAAATCTCCTGTGGACATACAAATCCATCAAATTATTCCCTTTGGGGGTAAGCAATGATATGCTAAATGTAGAAAAAGAATAAGGAGAGAGCATAGCTAACCAAAACTAGTTCATTCCCAAGCCATTCTTCCTTCTACCAGGCTCATATAGTAATTCACACATTGCCCTTCTTTGGCTTTAAATTTCTCAACAGCCATCTCCCCCTCTCCCTCTTCCCATCTCCCTCTCCCCCTCCCTATCGATCGATCAATTGATCTATCCATCTTGTCTTACATGAGCTCCATCAAATCACAACATCCCTTTTACTCAAATATCATATGTTGATGATATTATCATATCCATTCAGTTGTGTCTGACTCTTAGTGATTCTATGGGCCACATCACTCCATATCTACTAATCTTGTACTACTTTGAGTTTTTTTCCCATTTAATCTTAATTCAGTCTCTTTATATGGATGTTGCTTTTACTGTTTTCTTTTATTTTAATTGCTGTCTTTGTGTACTATCCAGGATTATGTATATAAAATGATATGGATGTTGCTTTTAGTGTTTTCTTTTATTTTAATTGCTGTCTTTGTGTACTATCCAGGATTATGTATATAAAATGAATGGCCATGTAAAACTCATAATTGCATAAATAAATGACCTAATGAACTGCTTTTGTATTCATTTCACGGCCATGCATCATTCATCTCATTTTTGATCCTAACTCTTACATTTAAGTACTTACATCCCAGTGCATTCAACTTAGTTTTGTTTCTACTGAAGTTCCCACTTGTCATATACATGGAACAAAGTGACACTCTTAATATGTAGTCATTCTCTTTTCTTTCTTTTTTCTTTTGATAAATATGAATTCATTTATTTTCATTAGTAAGACTGCTTACTATGAAATCTCCTACATTTTTGTTTATTGTATAGCAACAGCACTTAGACTTATATACCGCTTCATAGTGCTTTACAGCCCTCTCTAAGCAGTGTACAGTCAGCCTCTTGCTCCCAACAATCTGGGTGCTCATTTTACCCATCTCAGAAGGATGGAAGGCTGAGTCAGTCTTGAGTCTGGTGAGATTTGAACTGCCAAACTGCAGCTAGTACAGTTCTGAGTACAGTTCTAGTGGGACAAAGAACCTGGCTAAATGAACAAAGAAACCTTTCACAATAAAAAAAAATATTCCAGATTTTATTTTTAGGTTCTCATTGTTTCTGTCATTTAAAAGATTTATTTTTAATGGGAAGTCTTTTCAGTGTTATTATTTTTCAAATGCTTTTAAGAAACTTTCCCTGCAAAATGTGCTAGAAAAAACCAATTGTACAGTAAATGCCTAATATAACAATCACTTGACTATCTAACACTTCATCCAGCTAACACTGTCAGGCTATAAGAGAACTCTGTATCTCTTTCAAATGTTGTGTATTTGTTTTAAGGTCTTCCCTTCCACTGCAAACATGAAGGGTGTGATTGTAGAGTTTTTGGATTCACAGCATTTTTGGCACATTCCTTACTTTGCTCCTGACACACTTTTGAACAAATGAAATCACTATTTTAGGTAATAGCCTTGTCATCTGCCACTGAATAATATCCGTGCATAGAAAGAGATACTGTTTTTTTTAAAAAAAAAAGAAAACTACAATAGTTCTTTAGAAAGATTAATTTGCTTTTCAAACAGTCTTGAGAATGTTGTCCAGGGGTAAAAAGGCAGAATAGGACTATTTTAATAAAATATAAGATACTGAAAATCTTGTTACCTTCCTTCTCTAACAGTTTATATAATAAATATCAGGCCAGCTTGTTTTTTAAAACAATTTTTCTCTCCTCCCTCCCCAGTTGGAGTTCCCTCTAGAGACAAAGAAAGAAGGGAGGAAAAATATGTTGTCCTGATAATTTTTATCACTTACAACTAAATGGATTCTTCTAAAAAATAATAGTAACGATTAAGTCATTTGTCTTATAAGTCTTGTGGAATTTTCACAGTATACTATCTAGCTAAGAAGTAGTGCAGGCCAATGTTTAACAAGTCACATATTTCCATTGTCCCCTCACCCCGTGCTTATGCTTTTACCACATCCTAACAAAAACACAACCAGAACTGGTGAAAAACATACGGTTCCAAGTAATGAATCACATACTTTCCCGCAAGTACAGTAAGTACTACCAGCTGTGACAGTCCCGCTTTGGCAATGGAACCACTGCAGTACAAGGCCGTCACATCTGAAACCAGCTGTACTAAAAAACCACAAGCAATATAAGTTCGTCTGCCTTCTGAGGGGCTTCTTTGTCTCCGTCTGTCTCTCTCGGCTGTGTCCCTAGGATTTGCCAGCCATCTTTGTTTTGACAGGGCTCAGAGTTTTAAGAAATTTGAAGGAGGAAAAAAAAATAATCCGCTGATTCAGGAAGCTGAGTCTCTACAAAACGATAAGGAGCTCTTTGTCCAATCTGAGTATACCTCAGGAAATTTAAAGGGAAAGTATACAAACTAGTATGTTCTCTATTTGTGCTGGCCTCTGAATTACTCAGTACTAGGAAAGCTCCAAAGTAGATTTTAATTAGTATCAGCAGAGTAGATTTAGATTTGAAGTAATAACATTCAAATAAGATTTGAATAATTGAATATTAAAATGGGTTTTACAGATGAGATAAGCTTTATTGTCATTTTTTACTGAACACATATGCACATATAAGAGCTGCATTTTACTAACAGAATCAAGAAAACTAGTTTTTTATAATATATCAATGGTAAAATAACCATAAGAACTGGCCCTTGTAAGAAACAGGACACTGGGCTAATAAAGCCTTTCTTGCCACAGTTGTTAAATGAATCACTGCAGTTGTTAAGTTAGTAATACATTGACTTTGTTTGGTTGCGAAAGGTGATCACATGACCTGGGGACACTGCATCCATCATAAATATGAGTAAGTTGCCAAGCATCTGAATTTTGATGACATGATCATGAGGATGAAAAATAGTCTGGTCACTTTTTTTCAGTCCATTGCAAAAGTCACTAAACAAACTGTTGTAAGTCAAAGACCATATTATATTATATTAAGTATTATAACAGCACACTGTTGGAAAGACAAAATTACATGATATTTCTATTCCAGATTTCTTTGTTAGCTCCTCCCCTCCCTCCCAGCATCAAATATTTGCTCCAAGGACTGCCTCAATCATTCATTAATGCAATTTGATTGGCTGAATGGGATCAAGATGATAAAGTGAAGAGAAAATGATTTAGATGTTCACAAACCCAAGAATGGTGATTGTTTGGTGAGAACCTGCTGTGAAGAAAAATATGCTTATTTCAAGTACGTGATTCAAGCACAAGTCATATGTACACATAGCAAAAGAATCAATACAAATCTAAAAGCTTTATTTGACTGTATAATGAAAGATTTTAAAAAGTAGTGAAGCATACAAGTGTAATGAGAACTTCTGAATGTGCATATCATTTTTTGCTAGTGTCAGGATTGGACCTTGAGGTTAAAATGAACATGGAGGAAACGCTTAAAAGAAAGAACAACTGAAGGAAGATTAATGAGAGGAAAGGCAATGTAATGAAGGAAGATGTGGGAGCTGCTTGGAAGAGAGTTAATTATGTTCCATAGTGCCACAGAAGTATGCAAAGTTATACCAATGAGAAGTTTGAAAAAGATGCTTGGTAGAATCATGAACCGAAAAATCTGGATGGGGGGAAATTGCATGTCAGGCAACAATTGCTCCAAAAATGGGAATCATAGAAATATGAAATTATATATGGATAAAAGGTTTAAAAGATATTGTCACCAAAAAATGGTTTAAATTAAAAGAGGCAGAAAAAAAAACAGAGCAGTGATGAAGAAAATGGATACAGATGGTTAAAGAAGCCAACAACAGAATGGAAACATGACAAAATGTTTTGGGATAAAACTTAAGTGCCGAAATGATAGGAGGTTTTCAGCGATTTGTGTCAGAGTGATCATATGTTGAAGAGTGGGACTGAAACATACTATAAATGTTAGTATCTAGTAACTAAAAAGAATGAAAATGAAATAAATGTATGTTGGAAAAAGAACAACAGCAGCTGGAGATTGTGCAACAAATGTTAAAATATGGAGTGGCTATGTGATATAACACATGTGAAGAACTGTCCATGATGACTGAGAGAATGCTGTTCTCATTGTCCTATACAGGAGATAGGTGGAAAAAGGCAAAAATTAAAGAAAGATTATTCAGGGAAGACTTTTGGTAGGATTCCAACTGAAAAGTTATAAGCGACAACAATGAGCAAAATTTGAAACATGCAGTACATACTTATGCCAGAAAGCGTGAAGATCAAAGTTTTTCACTTGTGTATTTGTTAATTTACAGAAACTATAATATAAGCAAATAGGCTTGAATTGTAGAAAGTCTGGCACAAAGAAAATTAAAGGCTGGTTGCTGAATGCAATAAGAACGGTTTACAATAGGCATAAAGGCTGTTTGGAATAAATGAGAAGCTTTGTGACTGGTTCAACACTAAGCAAAGAATAAGACAAAGATGTTTGTTATTTCTTTTATTCCTTCATGTGTTTGGGGGGGGGGCACCGTGAGTTCTAGAACCTGCCTAAGGCATAAAGCCCAGCTGGATGATTCTGGGTCAGTCCCAGGGGTGAAATGCTACTGGTTCGGATCAGTTCGCCCAAACCAGTAGTAAAAATGCTACTTGTTCACCTGACCTGGTAGTAAAAAAAATGCTATCGGTTCAAACGAACCGGTTTTTCCGACAATCTGCTGTGACATCGATTTATATTAGCCAGAAAGCAGGATTTTCTGTTTTTTAGCTAATCTAAATCACATGGCACATCGGATTCCCCCCACTGTTCGCTTACCCTTGCAGGCATGCTTAGCAGCAAACTCTGCCAACCCGCCCAGATGTCATCACGTCCATTTTGACACTCTGCGCATGCACGGAAGGTCCTGCCCATGCGTGGAGGTGGCACGTGTAAGCACATGCTCGTATTTCTAGCGAACCGGTAGCAAAGATAAGTGGATTTCACCCCCGGTCAGTCCTTTTCTCTCAGTCCTAGGAAGTAGGTAGTGGTAAGCTATTTCTGAAGCCTTACAGGGAAAAAATGCCACGTCATCACCAAGAGTCAACCCTAATTTGAAAGCAGCCATCCTCCAAAAGAAGGTATAGAGACATTAGAGATGTCTTGACTGGAGAAATAAGTATTTTATTTTTGTTAAGCAGACAATATCATTTTGCTGGCTAAATGTAAGAATAATTTGCAGCAAGTATTAAATTGCATGATAAAACAAGGCATATGAACCTGAGCATCAATCCATCAAAGAACAATTGTGTTTGGTAAGGAAAATGCAGTGAACAGATGAAATTGTGTACCTTTGCAGAATGTTTACTAAAGATGGCAATATGGATGGAGAAACTTTAAATCATGCAAATGTTGGTAGAAAGAAACTGAACGGTTTAAGGGATGAATGTTTATCAAAAGAAGTGAAAATAGCTCTGTACGAGCATGCTTTTATCCCCTTTGTTATATGGAAATGAAAGCTGGTTATCCCAGGAGAAATGTAAAATAAAGTTGAATACAGTGAGAATTGGGTAGTTAAGAAGTATGTGTACATGACAAAAGGATAAAAAAATATGTAATGAATGTAGCTGGTATACAAAATTGAGCAAACAATATGAAAGTGGGCTGAGATGGGCTGATCATACAGAGAGGATGAATAAGATTGGAATTGTAAAAGAAATATACGAAGGAAGAGTGAATGGGTGAAAAAAAAGGGGTTCTCAAGGCTGAGGAAGTGATGGTTAGATGGAATTGTTGTGATCTCCCCCCAAAAATGCAAGGAGTTTAAATTAAAAAAGACAATATGCAATTACTACCAGTATATGCATAGAGCTAGAAAGGTTTTGTAATTTCTCATTTTGATAATTAGACATAGAACATAGAATAACAAGTTGAATGGGACCTTAGAGATCTTCTAGTCCAACCCCTACTCAAGTAGGAGACCTTATAGCCACAATGGTGAATCTATTGCACGTGTGCACAGGTGGCACATAGAGCCCTCTCTGCGGGCACGCAAGCCGTTGTCCCAGCTCAGCTCCACCACGCATGCGTGCGCCTCCTGCCAGCCAGCTGATTTTTTTTTTTTTTTTTTGTAATAAAATTTTATTGGTTTTTCAAAATTTATAGGGAAAAGGGTAAATGGACAGGTATACAAATTTTGGCAGTTGCAAGGTGTGTGAGGCCCCCCTCCCTCCATACCCATAGCGTACATTTATATATAATGCATTAGTATATAATTGATTATAATCAGCATATTAGTTCTATTATTAAATTCAGTCAAATTAAACATTACAATATAAAATCCAAATATAATTCCATTTTCACTTTCGGTCAATTTATAATAATATGATTTTCATATTTATTTCTGTGATCTGAGTCTTCTTGCTATTGCCCCATCTCCCTCCACTGGCAGAGCTCTGGCCCCTCCCGTGTCCTGCGTGTCCGTTGTAGTGTCTGGTGGTTTCTCTAGGAGTGTTTTATTTTTTTCCATAAAGGCCTGCGCCTCTATGGGTGAATTAATTCTGATTCTTGTCTCCTCCCAGAATATCAGCATACCTTCAGGCATCAACCATCTAAACCACACCCCTTTCTGGTATAATTTATTCGCTAATTGCGAATAATTTCTTCTTTTTTCTCTAATCTTCTTAGGGATCTGCTTCAGAATGGTTATCTCCATATCATGATATGTCAATGCTTGCCCCCTTTGTACACCCAGAATTTCATCTCTTGTGGTTTTTCTAAGGAATTTAATGTGAACCTCCCTGGGTACATTGTGTGTTCTAGCATAAGCTGAGTTCACTCTATAAACCAGATCTATATCCCACCCCATCTGTTGTTTTTCTTTGTGTGTATAGTCAGCCAGAATGTTTGTCATGATGTCCCTTATATTTTCCCCATCTTCTTCTATAACATTTTGAAATCTAAGATAATAGGACATTCTCTCAAATTCTAATTTCATCTGTTGGATGTCAAGATCTTTGTTCCCTTTCTGCACAGCTTCCACCCCCCCCCTCACCTCCTCCACCCCCCCTTCCACAAGATTCAGTCTTTGTGAGTTCTTATATATTTGGGCTTGATTTTCTTTAATTTCATCTTTCATTTCCCTTAACTGTTTCTTGATTTCCTCCTGGCCCTGTAGAATTTGTTGAAGCATTTGTTGAAAGTCCATCTCTGTAGTCTTATGTTGCATCAGTTCTGTTATCTTTGACTGTGTGGCTGGACTGGATGTTGCGGATGTTGGAGCAGAAGTGGCAAAGCCAGGTTTTCCAGGAGGAGGTCTTTTAGATGCCATCCTTTATAACGTTAAAAGTTCAGTCCAAATATGAAGTAAGCAGTTAGAAAAGAAGGGTAGCCAGGTGAATCCGGGAGCAGAATAACCAGGCAGAAGAGAATCTCTCCAATAAGTCTGGCAATAGATAGAAAATTTCCCCTAGAAGGTTAAAAAAATACCAATCCACAAGAGGTTCCTCTGGGAGACACGGAGACAAAGACCGGAAGCCTGAATTTTAAAGGTGGAGTCAGGTTTCAGAGTTCATAAAGACAACGGAAGTGTGCCATCTTGCCCTGCCAGTTTTGGGCACAGAGGCGTAACAAAGTTTTAAAAAGTTCCAAAAGTCCTCAAATCATTGTAATATGTAAAATTAAATTAAAAAGAAAATCATCTCAGCCTAAGTGAGGCTTCATTCGTTGGCTCTCCCCCCTCCTCCTTCCCCGGGGGCTGAGAGCAAAATTGTTTCTTGCCGCTTGTCCAAGGGGGGGGGAAAACCCCCCTCCCTCCAGCCGCACCTCCAAAATGCTCCGAAAGTAATTTTAAAGTTTTAAAAGCTGAATCAAATCTTCATGCAAAGTAAGGGATGAAGAGAGAGGCAACCTCACCGCACCGCAGCTGCTTCCTTCAATTGTAGCATTCTCCAGTCGGCTTGTAGCGAGGCGCGAGGCGTGGAAACGCGATGCGCCCTCCGAGCTTGCTCCCCGGTGCCTTGGGCGCGCGAGAGAGCTCCCGCCGGCTGCCGCCGCTGCAGGAGACCTCCGCGATGCCGCCCCTCCGGCAGGACCCCTCTGCGGGGTGTCCTGTGCCCCCCAAGGAGTGGGGAAGCCCACCGGGGAGCCGGAGCGGGCAAAGAGCTGCCCGTCGCCGCCGCCACCGGAACCGGAACTCCAGCCAGCTGATTTTTAGGTCTCTGCTGCACATGTGCAGGGGCAAGTGGCGCATGGGGAGCCTGTAGCTCCCCTGTAGCCCATTTTGGTTCCAGGAGGCTGTAGGGAGGCCTACTAGGCCCAAAATGGGGCACGGGGTGGGTTTTAAGTACATGTACGGGGGAGCGGGGGGAGTACGGGGGATTGCGCGCTCAGGTGTGGGAGGGTGTTGCATCCACATTGCATTATGGGTGCGGGCACTTTCAGCATCCGACAGCAAAAAGGTTAGCCATCCCTGCCTTATAGCATTCCAAACAAATAGTTGCTGAATCTCTTCTTAAAACCTCCAGTGATGGCTCATCCAGAACATTTGGAGGTAAGTCATTCCACTGATTAATTGTTCTGAGAAGAATTTCAGAAGCCACTTCTTTCTTTTTCATGTTTCTTAAACTTTTTTTTCTTTTCTTGAACATTTTTGCTTTTTTAATTTCTTTTTTCCTCCTTACCTTATATCAGCTTGTGTTAGTTTTTATCTTCTTGTTTAAAAGTTCTAATTATATCTAAAAGAATTATATAATATATATAAATCAAATTACTAAGAATAGACAGACCTTTTTGAAAGTTATATGACTGAATGTACTGTGGAAAATGTTTATGTGCAATGAATGCGTTAAAGGTTTTCAGCAATTGCACACTTCACAGAAACTCTTTCTGAGTAATATATACCAATACATATAATTGGAAACAATTATATCTGTCTGCTAAGTGTGAGAGTATGGCATGAATGTTCAAATAATAATAATATATAAATGTACAGAAATACCTACAGCATAAGGTGAAGTAGAAAATCCAAATAATACTCTGGCAGCAGAAAGATAAATTCATTTATACAATTTGAAATGTATCTATCAAAGCATATCTAAGAATAGTATTTGCTACATATTTTGCCAGGCAACTTTTCTGCAGAATGCTGTGTTAGACAAATTCTACTATAACTTCCCTGATGCTGCCAAATTTTCCACTGACAATGCTCTGGTGACTTAAGCCTCATAGCGAACCATAATTCAGAAACTGAAGCTTTTTCAAGATGCAAATATAGCAATGACAATGGCCTCACGAAAGAAATTTATGCTTCTTTGTTAATTGCACAAGAAAATTGTCAGAACAATGTTGGCAAAGAGTTTCACTGTTCGCCAGCAGCATGCCCAGCTAGAAAGACAAATGACTTCATTATGGGCTACAGTATTCCTGAATAGGGAAGGATTAAACTATGCCCCAGGCACTTTTCTTCAGTAGTTTGTAGCTGGGTTTATAATCTACCATTCCACCATGCCTGTCGCTGGAGGATAAATTCCGTACCTGATATTTTGTGGCAGAGAAAGCAAGGGGAGTGGGGTTAAAGCAGGTAACTATGGGATCCTTTAATACTTTAATTGACACAACCAGATTTATAATATGGACTTTCTTCTTCAAAAATTCCAAGAGGGAAGAACATTTCTGAAACCTATTTTGGGAATAAGAATTAATGTATGGTTAGTGCCCTATGTACCTTGAGAAAAAGTAATTGAAAGAAAGATATTAGTATCAGTTTTACACAGACCATTAAGCATTTGTGTTTACAGTCAAGAAACTTGACTTTTGGCTAATCACTTTCTTATAATAAATACGATGTTTTAAAAATACATATTACATGGGAACTGCCCTTCTTTAAATGTAGATGTTTCATCATTTGTAACAGAAGGAGCTGAGCTGTGTGATCCAGCAGATTTTGTGCTCTAGAAGACATCTATTGGATTCTACATGAACAAATTATAAATTTGCAACAGATTTGGGATATCATTATTTGCAACATAAAGTCAGTCTTCAAAAAAAATGTATTGTTATATGCAATATTCATGTAGCATATATAGCCTTGCCTAAATTATGTTGTTTTCTTTGCATTGTTCAAAAAAGGAAAACATTTAATCACTTTTATGAATGTCATATGACAACAATAAAGTAAGAATAGTGCTGAAAGAATATTCATTATATGTCCATTGTTACCTTCTTATTATGGCAAATAAATGAAATATGTATCTATTTCACCATCAAACAAAACTGTATACCTTTTGTGACAGACTTTAAAATAAATTATCATATTGCTTCTATTTTAAATGATGTCATTTTATTTTACCAGCAAAGCTAGATAAAAAAAACCAAAACAAAGATGGAGACACTACACTAAGTATGCTGAAGGACTATTTCTCTTTTGGATTAAGTTCATGATGCAAAAATGTATTCTAGCATTGGGCCATGGCTTATCTGACTTACTTAAAATAACAATATTCTCCGTGTAAATTCTCCCTATTCTACAAAATATTGTAAATGGCGTTAATACAATACTTATTAATGTTGCAAAAATACTATTGTACATTTATTGGTAGATGAGTCCAGATTGGCCAGAAGAAAAGCATGTACTTTGTTAGCTTTCAGTTTATTTTCTTTACTGTTTTAAAATGCTGTAATACTTTGTTCATTTTACAAACTTGCTATAGCTTAATATTTTATATACACTGAGTTGATTTGCAAAGTATGGCTCATGACTCTAATGTTTTTGTCTCTCCTTAAAGAAAATAATAGCTTTTGTTTTTATTTTGTGGATTACTGATTGTATTGGAAGGCAAACAAACTTTGATTAGTAGTAATTGTAATTTAACAAGACAAGCGAACTTCAGACTATGTTTTACAATAAGTACGGCTTTTTGTTTGTAAAGAGTGAGTGATTCTGATTAGCTGAGACTAAAGCAGAAGCTTCTTATCTCAACTTTGCCAGTATGCTGGAGAATGGTAGCTACAAGAGCACAAGGCATATTCAGCTATGAATGGTATCCAATGAAATTTGGACACTGGTAGAACAACTTCCATTAACAAATTGGATAGGATCATGCTTCTTTCCCTTCCATAGTTGAAGACCCATCCAGGGAAGGCTACAAAATGTGAGCCAATTTGAACAATACCTTTATTGTTCACTAGATGTGCCAGGAATCAAGGGTAAATTGAGATAGTAAGCATGTTGTAATTAATTTAAATTAATATCAATTTCCTATGACAATAAATAATTTATTCCATGATCTTTTATGTGAACATAAACCCAAGGGATATAATATTACAGTGATACTGTATTTTCTTATTAAGCGTAAATAAATAATGAACCCAAAAGGAAAATTCAAATTTTACTTATTTTTTTATGTACACCTGTGTATTCTACCAAGTGCCATCAGAAGTGGCAAAATGCAAGAAGGAGTAATCTACTATTATATGTGTAGAGAATTGGCTGAATAAATGAAACCAACAAGTATACGTCAATGGTTCTTTAGCAAACTGGAAGGATGTATAAAATGGCATACCATATGTCTCCATCTAGGTCCTATACTATTCTACGTGTTTATAAATGACTATAACTAAAAGTAGAAAATAAGATTATAACTTTGCAGATGCCACCAAAAGAAGAGAGAGCAAAGATCTTGGAGAACACGGCTAAGATTCAGTAGTTTCTCCTCAACCTGAATTTCAAGATGAATTTCAACAGTGACAAATGATGTCTACATATGGATGGGAAAGGTCAAAGGTATTAAGGATATCATAAAAATCTCAAAAATTTTAGTGGATCATCTTATACAGAAGGATGGGCAATGTGTGGCATCTAAATAACTTCGAATTGGTCAGTTGGCCAATAGTGCATGATGATGCAAGCTACAGACGATTATCATCACAAGGGCTTTAATTCCATCTTGGCTCCACACTTTGATTAGCATGTTCGACATTCTTTGATAAAATCCCATAATAAAGTAGTAAAGACATTCAACTCTTGTTGTTTTAATTAGAAAGCCAGACATTTCTTTTAATACTATACTCTCTTCGAATATGGACATTTTTTACTATAATTCAAAACAAAACTGCCATCACTCTATTTACAAAACAAGATGTTGACAGCTCTCAAATTACAACAGTGTTGTCAGCTGATGCTTACTGCAGCAGGATTTTGTTATGTCCAACTCTCCACCCCACCCCAATCTTTAAATTTCAGTGCTCTGCTGCTAATTATAAATGTCAAAAGCGGAACAAAGCTTACTGACTTGAATGGCTGGTGTCTGTACATGTGCACACACAGAATTCATTAATGATTTCAAGATGAATAAAACGATAATGATCTTTAAATGGTACTACTAATAGTTACCTTTTATATTCCTGTTAGCCTTTTTACATATTACTAGGTAATATTAAGTAAAAACTCTGAATGATATACAAGCCTGGTTCATAGCCAGATGGATACTTATGAGTCCTCTCAATCAATGCATGTGTGTGTGTGTGTTCGTAGATTTTCATGGGTGTAGGTATGCTGGTTTTGTTGTATTCGGGTCTTTTCCCGTGTAGGATTGAGATTGTCTTGGCAACGTTTCGGCAAGATCTCACTTGCCATCTTCAGGCTTGGGCTTAAAATGGGAACGGAGCTGCCGTCTTTCTGTAAATATATATATTTATTTTATTTATTTATCAGCACAAATACCACACACACACACACACACACACACACACACACACACATATATGTGTGTGTGTGTGTGTGTGTGTGTGTGTGTGTGTTGTATTTGTACTGATAAATAAATAAAGGGAGACTAGTATAGATCTATTTCGAGCTAATTAGCTCTCATCAGCTAGCCATACCCTTACTGGGATTTGAACCTGGGCTGTATTATATATTAGGCAGGAGTCTTAGCCACTAAGCCACAGGCTCTCCTCCTTATCAGTTGATAAGGAGTTGTAATACCAGGGGTTGTAACACAAATACATACATACACACACACACACATACACACACACACACACACACACACACACACACACATGCATACATACATACCTTTATATATATATAAAGGTAAATTTTCCCTAGCATATATGTGCTAGTTGTTTCTGACTCTAGGGGTGGTGTTCATCTCCGTTTCAAAGCCGAAGAGACTGTCTAAAGACGTCTCCATGGCCATGTGGCCAGCCTGAGTAAACGCCGAAGGCACATGGAACACTGTTAACTTCTCACCAAAGGTGGTCCCTATTTTTCTACTTGCATTTTTACATGCTTTCAAACTGCTAGGTTGGCAGAAACTGGGACAAGTAACGGGAACTCACTCCGTTATGCAGTACTAGGGATTCGAACTGCCAACCTTTCTGATTATCAAGTTCAGTGTTACCCACTGAGCCATCGCATGTCTGTATGTGTGGTTCTCAAAATGTGTTCTGGAGAACTCCACATGTCCCAAGACAATTTTCAGGGGTCTACCGAGTGAAATAAGTTTGTACTATAAAATTTCTTAGGTTATACTAATACTCATACAGTAAATATTGATAGAGATAGCCTAGGAAAATTCTCTGGGGTTCTCAATTAGAAAGAGATCCTGAGACCAAAATGTTTGAGAATGCTCATCTAATGGATGTGTGCTGATTGCCTCATAAAGTCTCGTGGAAAATTTTGTGCCAGTCCTGGAAATTACCACCAACATCTTCAAAGCAGAGTGTCGTGCAAGGAGAAAGAAATTAGAATGTAGGATAATGAGAGTACACTGCTATTAAGGAGAAGAAGGGATCCATACATCATATGGAGATAAGAAATAAAGTTGCTTGGGAAGGTGAGCTCTCTAACAATCAAGAATCGCTTCTGTTAGAGCAGTAGTACTTTCCAAACTTTTTCCTTCATTACTCAGAACTGCTTATCAGAAAGTCCTTTTTGTCCAATGCTGGTTAAAAAAAATATCTTTAAATCAATTTAAATGTCCCTGTTGTTATTGGGTAATAGGTTTGTGTGCCATTACCCAAAGGAAAACATTTTGCATAATTTATGCAGGTTTGGGAAGCAGTGTGCTAGAGATTCAAAAAACCGTGTAGGCAGCAAAACCAGTAATTATTTCTAGACAGTAATTAAAGAGTCAGATTAGGATTGAGATATTCTAGGCATCCCCTTTATAATTAGGGTATCCTACCTCAGAGGATAGATATCGTGATCAATGGTATGAGGAAGGATATTGTTTTTCAATTTGTTAGGCATTAAGATTATTTGTTACCATGCAAATATGACAGAAAAGTATCTATGAGTGGGTGGGTGGTATTAAACTCTTTAAAATAATATAAAAGAATAATATACAAAGCAAACAAACCAGAAAGAGAGAGAAAAAGATTTAAATTTGATCACAGTGTTAATATACGAGCAGCGGGTGGCTCAATGGTTAGAATGCAGTACTGCAGGCTACTTCTGCTGACTGACTGCAATTTGGCAGTCCAAGTCTCACCGGTTCAAAGTTTATTCAGCTTTCCACCCCCTCCCGAGGTTGGTAAAATGAGGGCCCAGGTTGTTGGGGGCAATATGCTGACTCTGTAAACTGCTTAGAGAGGGCTGTAAAGCACTGTGAAGTGGTATATAGGTCTAAGTGCTATTCTATCCTATTGCTATCCTTACAATCTACAGCATGCACCTTGATATTTATTCAAGTTTGATTACAGTACTTCAGATATATGAGAGCCCAGGAGTGGGTTCTGGCAGCCACCATTGCTGGTTTGCTCGTGGGCGCGCAGCACACGCATGCATACGCAGTACAATAAAAATTGTTTTCTGCATGTGCAGAAGCCAAAAACAATATGGCGCCGCCTATGGTGCTGCCAGGAGAACCGGTTTGGGGGTGTGGCAGGCCTGGGCCACTGCCGGTTCCAGCGACCCAGGCCGCCAAGTCACTACTGGTTCAGCCAAATCGGTCAGAACTGATAGGAACCCACCATTGTGAGAGTCCCATTATTATGCCCCTTACTTAGAGAGAGAGAGAGGTCAGGTCATACCATTAAATGATCAGCTCCAAAGCTATGTAGCGGAATGAACATATTTTGATTTTTCTCTAAATCAAAAAAATCAGAGTATACACTAAACAGTTCTGATAATTTAGGACATAGAGAGAGATGGCTTATCCTACTTTGCAGATAAAAGTGCTGAGAAGAAAAAAGTATTTCCCCCCATGTTTTATACTTCATCACCATAAGGTCTTCTATCACTACATAATTCTTGCCACATATTTCTTTTTCTTGTGTGGCAAACCTGAGCCCAAGAAAGCAGCTCCAGAAGGCTTCTAAAAGTTGTAATGAAATTGAATTTTTTTAATATCAGAGAAGCTGGAGATTATGAAATACATGAGGCGTTAATTGGATTAGCATTTAAGTGGTTTTATTTTAATTACTTTTCCATGTAAAATAAATTAAATTTATCTTTTCCTTGTGTTTTCCTACATTTTGAAGACTGCTCTCAACGTGGTCAAGGGCAGTTTTAGGAAGTTGACCTTCCAGTGCTAGATCACCATAGAAAATGGCAATTACCTTCCAAAACGTATAACCATAGTTTCTACAAGGAAGAATCAATGCTCAGAAAGAAACTCATCTTGTTAAAGAGATAGTAAGAATTCTTATGCAGAAATTAGATCCTTAGGTCCTGGCTCCATTTCATGCAAATAGTGGAGCTACTGTTGCAGAAAATGACAAGCTTAGACTTCTCAGGATACAGGAAAAGTTTATTTGGCAGCCAGGTTCAGAAAGTTAGCACATGGCTAACTTGCAATTTCTGAACAACCTTCATTATCGAAGCACGCATTCTAATACATTCTCAAAGACAGTGTAACACGGAAACACTTAACTCCTTTCTTATTGGTTACCTTGAGGGAAAAGCCTTATAAGGAGATGGGGGTCTTACTTCTCCTTTTGTTACAGGTATGGACTATGTGTCATTAACGAACTTTAATTGAACCTTGTGGTTTTGGACTTTTGACATAGGGACTTTTGCTGGAACATGTTGTGATTGAAGGCTGATGACATTTCCCTGTCCCTTTAAGCAAGCTTCTAACTGTCCTTTTTATGCCACGTCTTCATTCTTATATTTTAATCCATATTTTATTCTACTTTACTACGGTACTTAAAACCTATTATTCTATAATCCAAATCTTTTTGGGCCTTGCCTCAGTGTTTTTAAATAAAAGTTTCACTTTAGCTACACTAAAGTAACCTGCCAACGGCCCTGAAATGGGAAATCTCTTATATTGGTGCAAATTGGAATAATTATGCCAAACTTTATTCCACATAGCAGACCTTAATTCTCCAGAGTTTCTTTGTTCTAATTCTCAAATTCTTCAGTTGTTAACAAAACACATGAGGTAGTACTAATCCTCTCTTGCTGCAAAAATGCTAATGACTTCTGCTTTTGATGTACTGGTTAACAACCTGGTAAATCTGCTTCTATTTTATTAAGTGCTAAAATCACTGTTGTTCTTCAAGAAGCATGTACTTGATAGCTAAATGGCTCTAAAGATACATTCTAGACATACATGAAGAGGGACATCATGTACTGTGCATGCAGGATGGAAAGAGTTTGTTTTAGTTTATAAATTAGAGCTAACTCCCCCTTCCCTTCAAGAGCTCAACATGCACACATATTGTGCTCCCTGTTCCCCCTATTTCTCACAACAATCCCAGGAGGCAGTTTGGACTGAGAGAAAATGTCTGGCCCAAAATTGCAAGGGAATTTGTGTTCACTAGACCTGGGTCTCCTACTGCCGGTCTAACTCTTTAACCACTACACCGCAGTGGGTCTTCCAGATGAAAGGGATGGAATATCTGGCTCTAAACCAGAGCACAGATGCAAGGGACATTAGATAATGATTGAGTGGAAAGAAAGAATGTGGTAATGTCTGTAAGAAGAGATCATGAAGTAAACTTTAAGTTCATGAGTCACAATCCTTCCCAGATATTCATGGAACAGATTCCCAAATCCTACTTAATCCTCTTTACTGGGGCTCCTGGCAGGACAATTGATCTGAGTTTTTAAAAAATTGCCATTATGGGAATACATAATCCCCATCCACATTCTCTGTATGGTCCCCGATGAGGTCTTGCACCAGGAGATTGCTGGCAAAAAGTAGGGTTTGTTTAAATGGGCTAAGGATTTTGTATAAAGCAAAATATGTTGAATCTGATAGGACACAGTAACAACAATACTATTAAATTAAGTTCATACAGAAACAGATGGCTACAAAGCAGTGGTGGGTTGCTATTTTATTTTTACTACAGGTTTGGGCGTGCATGCGCAGAAGTATCCAAGCGGGTGGGTGGAGCCTCCTGTCACTGCTACTACTGGTTCGCCCGATCCGGGCCAAACCGGCAGCAACCCACCTCGGCTACAAAGGTGGTGGAATGCAATTCTATTTCGCTTCTAAATGGGCCTGGTAGAGAAGACAAAAGGGGAAGCCTGAAATCTTTCAAGTATGTACAGAAAAAGGAGAATATTTGTAGCTCAGCCCCAAGAAAAGATTATTAAAAAGCTAACTTCAAGATCATCAATTCAAGACAAAGGGTCTGATCATGATTCAAACAAAGCTCTAAGGCACTTTTCCCTCCAATTTCTCTAATTATCCCCCTTACACTGAAGAATAACTATGCTAAACTATATAATGAATAGTTACAGGTTGAGAAAGTACTATTTTATAGCCGTATCTAGCTGAAAGAGATTTTAATCATTGAAAAAAAGGAAAACAATAAAATTGGAGAAATTTACAAACTAAAAGCAATTAACAAATTTATTGTCTCTTTCAAACTTTCAAACCACAGCTTATTTTATTTTGTACGATTGCCCCTTTTCCTGGAGTGATTGTTACTAACTGCAGAAGGAACATGAATTGCTGGGTCCCTAATAAATCCTTTGCAATAAAGCCTTTTGACTACAGATGGTATGTCTTAATGGACATCCAGTTTCCCAATGTAAATTGTAAACCTAATATCATATCTGAATACAGAATAACAGAGTTGCAAACGATCTTGAAGGTCTTTTAGTCCAATCCCCTGCTCCAGCAAGAGACCCCATACCATTCTAGACCAACGACTGTCCAAAAGTGTTATTGCAGTGCTGGCTGTCCACAGGCTTCAGACTTTAGAGCAGTTATGCAGCTCCTGTTTCTCCTGGATATATAGCCTTAGAGAATAATTTTCCTCCTCATACAATTTAGAACTGACACTGATATTTATCAAGAACTAAGTGAATAAAATATAAATGATGTAATTCTATCCCACTAATGAATTCAAAATTAACAAACCATATACAATATTTAGAATACAACTACAGACTCTTTAAAATGATGTCAGATGTGCAATTACACATTAGATGTGTTCCTTTGATTTGTCTCTAGAAGAAGAAGTAGGTTGTGAGGAATAGAAATATTTTTCTTTTAAAGAATTTAAAAAGAAACCCTAATCTACGTAGTTAATCGTAAACGGATAGAAAATGTCCTTACGGATCGAAATTAGTAAACAGTTAATATCAATAGCTTCAGCAGATAGGATGAATTATGTCGCTTGGTACCTGGGCCTCAAGCTACTCCTATGAGTATGTTCTGTGCTCGTCATACCAATTCTGCATACAAGATAGTGTGTGGCCTAATCCAGCAATAGCTTTTAGAGTGAAGATTTTGTACAATAATAAGCAGTGTATGCCTTGATGCTTCTCATGCATTAAAGTCTAATTAAATAAAATCTAATTAATTATTATCAGATTAAAATGAGATGTCCCTCTGAACATAACATTTAAAATATTTTAGATTCCATACTTGTTCAAATAATATTGTTACTAACAGTTCAAGATGGTTATTAACAGCTATTTTGACTGGTAAAAATGTGCCATTTTAACCAGCTAAATCACTGTTTTTTAAAAATAAATATAATGATTTTCTTCTTGTTATTTCCTCAGTAAAGTAATGAAGTGATGGTTTTCTGGTGAGTTGTCATAATGTAACTAATTAATAAAGCATTCCTAAAATTTAATTTCCTGGAGCGGTAGGTAGATTCCTCACTTTAGCTAAAACATTTTTATCTTAACAGTAAGGGTTACAATTTCAAAAGATCACAACATAGTTCACCTGCAAGGGACAACATTTTGACATCTTCAAAGCCATTTTCAAAAGGGGGGAAGGAAGAGAGGAGGGGAGGGGAGGGGGAAGAGAGGAGAGGAGAGGAGAGGAGAAGAGAAGAGAAGAGAAGAGAAGAGAAGAGAAGAGAAGAGAAGAGAAGAGGAGCTATTCTTCATAAAATTTCTTAACTTGATGTCCATAGCATGCTTGGTAGTAGCAAATTCTGATTCTCCACTCTCTAAGATAGAAATCATTAAAAAAAAACAATATTAGACAAACTGAAATAAAAATCAGAATGTCACTGTTTCTTTCCACTTGTCCCAAGCAATAATTTAATTTCTGAACAAGTCTTACTCTTGGGTTTCAATTTCTTTGCCTTGACTATTTTAAAAGTGTCTTTTAATAGCCGCTCAAAAACAATATTTTTTGCGGTAAGTCAAATATTACCAAGGACCAATGTTTAGGTGCTTAATTATAACATTCTAGACATTCTCCAACCTTGTCCAAGGTTAAAAAGTGTTCAAAAGTAATACAAATGGTAGGCAGATCATATATACTATGCTCCATTCATCTCCACAGCTGGTCCATTAAATGGAATTCTATACCCCAATGACGAGGTTTAGAAGCCGAGTAATGGTATTCTAGAAGCACCTGTGGACCATTCCTTTTTGCGGAAACTTTGGACGAAACAGTGAAGTAATAATGGCCATTCTTATTTTTTCTCTTTGGGGATCAATTTATGTCTTTAATTATTATGTCATCATGTAGCCCTGATTTTAAATAGTGATATACTATCAAAAATAAACCAATAAGATGAGTCACAAGGTACCTTAATCCACACATTTATGAATAGTCCAGGATCAAGGCCATATGGACATTAGTGAGAATTGATTCCAGTGGGTAAGGGAAGCACAGTTGAAAGCACACTACAATTGCATTGTTGCATTGACCTGCAACCTGGAGCATGCTAACTCTTCCAGATTTCACAACACAAGGCAGAAATAACCAGGGAAAGATAGTTCAGTAAACTATCTGGGTGTTGTACAATGCAGCAGTATATTGTTATCTGAATGGGTTTTTTTTCTTACTTAAAAGGATATTCAGATGTAAGGAAACTGTGCCATTAAGATCTCAGTGAACCCAATCCAGATTAATAACCTTGTGTGAGGAAATTTCATATGAAAAAAACCTTCCATTGAAAAAAATGGAATAGATTTTTGTAAAGGAATTTTTTTTGATCGGATAGGAAAAGTACCATTTCTCCTTATATTTCAGGGAACCTTGGAAGGTAAATTTAATTAGAGAAGTATCCTTATAAAAAAAATTTAAGCTTGAGTGACACTTTTTTGTTTGAGCTTTTCTTAATAAAAGTACCATGGCTAGAAATAAAAAGACAAGCTCTAGGTAAATTCATTCCTGGTGGGAAATCACGACATTTTTCTTATATGGAGAAGACGTGGACAACTGTCACAAGCTTAAATATTTTGCTACATTAAGCAAGATGATGCTCATTTCACATTCAGAAGGGACAAGGCAAACAGATGGATTTTATTTCGATACTTGCAAAGGAACTGCACGGTACCCAAGAGATACAGAATCAATTGGGGAGTTACGTGTTACACGTATGTAGCTCTGCGTTTGAATAACTCACCACACCATTGCCTGTTCCCAACATTCATTGCTGGAGGCACTATTTATTCATTTGCAAAATCATGGAGTAGGTCTTGTGGTCCAAAGTTTTAAGAAGAAATGAATTTGATTTTGACATCTACTTCACACCAAATAACTCTCTCTGTACTGACCACTCAGTACAAGAATATCCAAAGTAAATACAAACAAGTAAGTATAATCTTTATTGTCATTGTACTTAAATACAACGAAATCAGCAGCAAACTGCCTAGTAATTTAAGAATGACAAGATTTTCAAGCTTGGAACTCAACTCTGAAGCGTTGATACTATTCTTGCAAGCAAAAATGCTAGTAGACAGTTTTTGATTAAAGAAGAGCTCTAAAGTTGTTTTGGTAAGTGGACTGTTTGCTCTTTCTAATTGTATGTAAATTGTGTCCAGATCTGTATAATTGTCTGTATATGCTTCCCATACTGCAAGGAAAGAGGAAGGAAATATGCTGTGACATTTGAAATCACACAATCTTCGAACTGTTATGTGCCCTGCATTTATTTTTAACCAGGAACTCAGGACGTTAACGCTGCCACTTTGTTTAAATAATTTAAATATATAAAATGTTCTGCGTCTAGATAAAAGGAGGCTGACATGGAATAAGGCTTGTGAATTCTATGTAAACCATTCTACTCTAAAAATAGTGGGTCTTTCACACAATTGTTCCATTGGGCAATGTCCAAAAGCAGACCAGGAGACTGTAGACTTCATATCTTTATAGAGAAATAGTATCTCTTGTGAAACATCTCCCTGCTAACTTATATAAGGATATAAGGATTCTGAATGCATGTGGATATTCTTGGGACAGAGTTAGCAGTGGAGAAAACAATTGCTTTAGTTGACAAACGATTACTGAAATACAATTCATATCCAGACTTGTACTTTCACAGGTACAAATGCATTCCGAATAGAATTGGGAAGGTTTAGTTTGCCTCCTATTTTTTTACTTTTGCCTTCTTTTCTCTCAATAAACCTTAAAATACTTTCTCATACGAAGACACAGTAACATGCTTTATATGGGTTTCATTTCTTGGGATTTTGCTCTAGGAAATGGCACAATTTGCAAAACTAATGTCCAAAGTCAAAATCAGATTAGATTTATTCAGTTTTGAAACTTAAAAATTCATATTTTAGACTCCCTGAGTTTTATAGTTTTTTCAGATATGATTCATGGACTTTCATTTTCAACATTATTACTAAAACTGGCACAAACCTGAGAAATTTTAAAATTTATTGTACTGAACCAGTCAACTAAAAACCTTTTCCAAGTTATATAAAGAATAATGCTTGGTAGTTCATTATATTCTTCATATTGAATTGATAAAGAAGATGATATATTTATAATATAAGTTTGCAACGCCATAATATAACTCATCAATCGATTTTATTCATGTAAAGTCCACATAAGGCCACTAGATTGTTATTAATAATAAACCTTAGGCATGAAAAGACTTGCATTTTAAATCATGATTCATAACTTTGTCTAAAAAAAATCAAAGAGGCAAGGAAGGCAAAAAGCAAATGACATTAGTAAAACAGAGAAAATATGCGAACATAAATATACCATCTATATACCAGTATATAGCATAATACCAATGGGGAAATGGCATTCTTCATGCTTTCCAATATTACTACTTCAGTTTAAGGAAATGGAGGTAATCTATACTAAAAACATGGTTCATGGTAAATTACTTATCTATCTATCCATCCATTCGAATAGGGGTGTCAAACTCATGTCGTCATGTTGTTGTCACATGACATATCGGGACTTTTTTCCCCTTCGCTAAACTGGGGTGGGTGTGGCCAACATGTGATACATCTGGCCTGCGGGCCATGAGTTTGACACCCCTGCATTAGAATCTAGTGTGTTTCGGATGATATATAAATATACATGGCAATTACATGAATTGCCTGCATCCCACCTTCCTTCTTGATGAGGAGCAACATATTATGATCTGTCCAATGCCACAAGAAGACTTTAAAAAAAATAGCACGAATTTTAAGAGTCTTGATCATCCAGTAGCTGCTGCTATGATGAGAGCTATTAGGAGCCAATACTACTACCTCTCCCAAAATGATTTGTGGGTTCACATTAGGAATCAGAATGATCAAATTCAGTAACAGCTTTCTTTTTTCAGAATTAATGACAAGTCACTGCTGTTTTAGGATTGGCTAACCCAGATACCAATTTCTAAACATCAGAATTGTCTTTGACTGCTTATTAGAATTTCTAAACTGCTTTGTTTCATATAACTCTATTCTTCCTTTAAGATAAGCCCTTTTGCTGTATCATTTTATTCTAATACTGTTTTCTTTATGATTGAGACTGTTGGATTCTTGGCTTTGCTTGGCATTCTACATATCTTAGCAACAAAGGGCTGTTTCCCTGCCTTTGATCTGGGTTTGAGATTATAATGTTTTTGATCTAGTAAGTATAAGTTCAGATACGTTCCATGACAACAACCAAATTAGTATTTGCAACTATTTTTATTTTTTACTGTTTGTCTATGTCCATAAATGCAAGCTTTAATATCTTAAAGCAACTGTTATTTTCTTAACTGTACAGTAAATTTACATTTATTTTTGTAGATCAATAACTATTATTATATTATTCTTAACATATTCCAAAATAAAAGTTTGCTCATTTATTGAAATTGAGTAGGAAGGTCTTATCCTATTCTTATAATGTTTAAACTGTGATCTTCTGGGATATCGGTGATAAAGTTTTTTAAAGTATGGTCAGTTAGAAGAATCTGCTGCTTACCTTGCTCCTTGTTCATAATTTTATACTATTTTATACAAAAAACTTCTAAAGGTTTAGACAGACTATTTAGTCTGTCAATAATTTTTGGAAGACTTGGATTTATGGACATAGTTTTTAGTTTTTAGTTTAGCACCAAATTGCATTTATAAGATGAGCACTGGAAGGTCTACAACTGGAAGGAGTGGTAGCCCTTAAAAAGATCTTCCTAAAAGCAGCTTGGCTGTTGGTACACTCATAATCAGTTAGGAAGAGACAAAGTAGTTAATATGAAGAAACCAGGAGATTTTGAAGTCTAGTTCCATATTAGATACATCCTCTTTCTCAGCCCGATCCATCTCACAGGGTTGTTGTTGTGGAGAAAAATAAGAAAAATAGGAGGAATAAAGAGTACTATGTATGTTCACCACCACTTTGAGTTATTTATATAAGTAATAAACTAGTTATATAATATTAGTAATTATATACCTAATCAAAGAGAGAAGCAACCTAGAACTTAGGAGAAATTTCCTGACAGAACAATTAATCAGTGGAACAACTCGCCTCCAGAAGTTGTAAATGCTCTAACATTGGAAGTTGTTAAGAGGAGATTGGACAACTGTTTGTCTGAAATCATATAGGGTTTCCTGGCTAAACAGAGGTTGGGATAGAAAACCTCCAAGGTCCTGTTATTGTGTTATATAAATATTAATTTAAAAAAGTATTAAAGGGAGATAAGAAGAGAGAAAAGAGAGAGAGAGAAAGAGACCAGATAGAAAAGGGGTGTCAAACTCACATTGTCATGGCAGCATCACGTGACATATCGGGACTTTCCCCCCCTTTGCTAAACCAGGTGTGGGTGTGGACAGCGTGTGATGCATCTGGCCCACAGACCATGAGTTTGACATCCCTGAGATAGACAGACAGACCAACTGACTGACCGACCGAGAACTGGGATTTGAAACTCTTGCCTTTTCCAATATGTTTTCACAAGAGTGGCAGAATTATGCCATCACTTGGTCTGGCTAATTTTATTTTCCCCTACTGAGAGTAATACCCTCCCCCCACTATAGAATGAAAATATTAAGAAGGAAAGGAGCATTTTTCTTTGTCTGTCCAATCATTCCCCTATGGAAAAAACAACAACTACATACTACTTTCATTCTGCTGGCAAAAGCTCTATACGTTATTATAGTAGCTCATATGCCATATTTTTCTTTCCCCTTGCTGGATGGCTCTGAAAATACATGGGATGATGAATGGTTTCTAATCCTGATGGCGACTGTGTTTTTATTAAGCAGAAAATCATAATACAGTTTTAATCAATGCATTTCAATGTTACCAAAGTTAATGAAACACCATTTTAAAATGCAGTTTAAGATATCAGTAAAATCCTTTTTGTCTTACAAATTTTCAGATTTGAAGTTTATCTGCTGCTATTTGATCTATTTTCTCCTTAAATCTATAACTCTTCTAAATAAATATATGCTTTCCCATTACACGTAATAAGGAACCAGAAATATGATAGCATTTGTAACAGTGATAAAGCCATTCCACTGTACTTTGATCTTAGTTAATATTTCCTGTAACTAGTACCAAGTGTCTGAGAAGCAGTTCCTTTTCATTTGAAAAAAAGGAAATAAATTACTGAATAATAATTCATATAAAACCATTTAAGTGGTCATTTCAAATTAGAAAGACACAGTGAAATGACAACAAAGAATTTGGTAGCATCTGAAATACTCTTTCTAAATATGTCACTAGAATTACTTAATAAGTAATTATCACATTTCAAAACCAGCTCTAGAAAAATCAATAATTATGGATATAACATATTGATAGAATCAAGACAATGGGCTCTATATCAGATGAAGTATGTCACATACAAAAAACATTATTAAGGAATTTGTAAAAAAGCAAGGCAATTTTGATACATTTTGGAAGCATAACATCACTTTTCCAGGCAAATATTTCCTTATATTTCGAACAAATTGAAACAGACTATTAACTTTTGTTTATTTAAACTTTTCATTGTTAATTTATAAGTTTAAAAAAAAAAAACCATGAAAATGAAATTTGCCAAAGACGTTATGATCTACCCCAGATGCGCCACTGCATGCTATTAAAAGGCAACACAAAGTTCAGACCTTGAACACAAACATTTCTAGAAATGTGGTTGCATTTTTTATGTGTGCTTTTTATTAGAGCACCACAAATAATTACAATCCTATTGTATTCCTGACTCCAATTAGCATGCATGGGCCTGGGTTTTATTTTGCCTTGCCAATCACTCAAAAGGAGTAAGAGCTGCCTTGTGAAAGCTACTTGTGAAAGGAATCTTGAGCCACTTTGTTTTCTAAATTTCTCCAGAATTTTAGAGGCACGGTAGAGCAGAGGAGAGATTGCATTCCGTGTCACTCCATCCAGTGTTCAGCTGCTCCCCTTTGGAGGAGGTAAAAGGCTAGGGCCTATTTCTGCTTGTGTGAAACGGACATTGCCTCTCTTCTCTAGACTTTCCCTTTGGGGTTCATCTACCAAGGCAGGGTGGGGAATAGATGTCTGAGCTCTACCAAGGTCGGCCTGCAAGAGCTGACAGCTTCTGTCTCTGTACAAAGAAAAGAATCAATACTTTTGGACTACGGCTGTGCCCTCAGTGTAAAACAACAAACATGCAGCGTCTGACATGTTTCTAGGTGATTTGTGGCAAAACCTCTTGTCTGATCTGTATCCAGGAGCTGCTGTGTTACTGCTCTTTGCTTTTCCTCCTCATCTCCCCCCCCCCCCAGTTCTGTGATGTCTAATGCTTTACTCAGGTACAGAGGCGTGTATTCTACCCTACAGCTACTTGTCACTCAATAAATCACACCTACAAGCACAGTCTGAACAGAGTGATCTGGGCTTTAACAAAGGATCAGAGGGACAAAGTGCAGGCAAGATACTGTAATTATAACAAAAATAAAACATTCAGTGAGCTGTAGCAAAGACAGAGGCTCTAAGGCATTGACAGACTGTCATCAGAACCGGTCCCAGCTTTCGCGTCTGTCTGAAGTTGTGAGGGCTTTTTTTATTATTATTATTTTATTTTGCTTCCATTATTTATGAACTTTGGTACCTTAAAGTTCTTCTTTGTGTGTCACAGAACTTTCTGAAAGTTGTACCCGATAAAATGAAGGGAACATACACAACAGGGAACATACATGTTCGGGCCACATTTAAGGGTTACGTTCTTTCAAAGAATAACATTGTGACTGGTTTCTTGGGTTATTAAAAGTAGGAAAGTGAGCATCTGGCAAACCATAATACAACCTAAGGCAGATGAAGAAGAAGAAGAAATGGTGACAGGTTTGATGACATGACAAATAATTTCAGGAACTGTTCAGTTGAAAGTTTTACAATTTTCCTTGAAAGAAACCAGAAAAAAAAACCCAGTTCCTCGAATAGTTTGCATTAGCAAATTATACTAAAAGCAAAGACATTTGTAGATATTTCCTAAGCAGCTTTCCATGTGTCTGCATTTTCAGATTAAACCATATAAATATCTATATCTATATGTATATCTATATGTATATCTATATGTATATGTATATGTATATCTATATCTATATCTATATCTATATCTATCTATCTATCTATCTATCTATCTATCTATCTATCTATCTATCTATCCATCCATCCATCCATCCATCCATCCCTATCTATCTATCTATCTATCTATCTATCTATCTATCTATCTATCTATCATCTATCTATCATCTATCTATCTATCTATCTATCTATCTATCTATCTATCTATCTATACACACACACACACACACACACACACACACACACTGTATATATGGAAGTCAAGGTATTAAACTATTGTTTGTGCAGGCCTTATAAAACCCAGTGTATGTTTTATATAATTAGCATCAATCTAAGTTTATTCTTTTGGTTTGTATAGAAGCATCAGATCCATACTGTAGAATTCTACATCCATTTGAAAGACACATATTCTACTTTTTTTTCATTTGTACCCAACTATGAGACGGACACATCATCAATTCAAAATATATTAATATTTAGTTTATAGTTTTTATAACAATTTTTGTGCTTCTAAAAGGAGCCACCAGGGACCTTGGGAAATATGTAAGTTCAACTACTGAGATCAATTGACAGAATAGTTTTACAACACTTGGTTGAAGTAGGAACAGTAGCTGATGATACTTCAGTTCCCCAGCATGTTTCCAAAATAACTGCATTTAAGAGCCAATATATCCCCCTGGATTTGAAGGATGGCAAGTAAAGAAAATATAACACTGAAAAACTAATTTTTTGATTTGGAATCAATTTTAAATCATAACAGAGTTTCTAATAAATTCTTCAATTGTATTTTATTTTGGCTGAAATCTATAACAGATTTTCTGGGAAACATCTTCATCTCAATAAGCATATTGACAATTTGAAAATAGACATCCTTAGAAATACATATATCAAATATTTTTATTTAGTTATTTATAGCCCTCCCCTATCCATATGAACACAGAGCAGTGATCGGCAACATTCCACCATACAACACAATTAAAAACAATCAGTATTTTGGAATTACTGCCTATGATGGATACCCAAACGCAAACAACTATGGTTAAAACATGTGGTTAAAAGGCATCTCCAAATGCCACACCTAAGATGATAAAATACAGCCATTGATTTTTTTTCTTGTACTAATTGTAGATCATGTATTTGCTAAAATTCATATAAATTCAAATTGTCTAGTAATATGGAAGATAGACACACTAGTTCAGCTTTAATATCTTCTGTGAACACCTGTATTGTCCCTGCATGCACCAGGTGCTGATTTTGCCCTAATGAGCAGTATATTCAGATTGGTTTTTTATTTGCTTTTGCTGGAGGTGTATTGATCTCCACTATCCAATCCACAATAAATATATTTGACAATTCTGTTTTTCTGTAATCTATACATGGGAGAAGGAACAGAGAAAACTAACCAAGCTCTGCCATCTCCTATCTTCTTAAGTGTCCCCACTTTGAAGAAAACTTCTTTCAATATTGAAGCTTATATGCCTGTGAGGGCTCTTCAGTTGATTTAGTTCACTGATATTTTAAAGTTCTAAATCAGACAAATCCTTCAAAAAACAGAAAGGTCATTCTGCTGTCTAGAAAGAATCGGTCATTCTTTCACATGAAGAGTGAATATGAGACAGCATCAGCAGCTCTTACAGTATAGGATTTTGAGCACAGTGTCTACAGAATGCCTGAACAGGGTTACCTGACTCGCAAAATTCTTGAGAACTAGCACCTTCCTTATGAAATCTCCTCTGTTGCAGAACAGAGGAGAACTATTATTCTGGGGAAAGAAGCTAGATAAAAAGCAGCTATCTTTTTGTCTACAGAGAACCAAATACACTGCATCTCATACAAGAAGAATCTCAAACAGTCACACATTCTATGCCAATTCCTTCTATCACTAATCTAAGGTGACCAACGTTTTTACAATGAAAAGGAGGACAAATAAATTGGAAAAAATATATCGTAAATAAAAGAAAGATTTTATTCATTGCAACAATAATACACTAAAATATGATATATGCATAATAAAAACATTTGCAACATTTTATATTGTAATTATGCTTACATGCCTGTTCATTATTATTTAAATGAGTACTTTTCCATTGAATTAATATTTTTGTCAATGTATCATCTTCTAACAATATATTGGAAATATCTGAACAAGAAATATCCTTCATATTGAATTTTACGGCAAGTGCTGCAGCTAGAGTATCAACATTCAATCTCGATTTCTCACTTGTCGAAAAATCATTGGCAATTGAAAAAACTCTTTCAACTGCTGCATTAGTTCCAGGGCAGCACAACGTAAATTGAACAAGTATAAATAATGTTCACATGGAATATGTTCATTTTTGAAATGGCTGAAAATATCCACCCATCTTTTATCAATTTCAACATGTTGATTTTCCCATTGTATTAATTTTTCAGAATTTAAATATACATTCAGTCTTCTAATTTCTTCAAAGATACAATTGTCATCTAGTTTAATGTCTAGCATTTCTTTAGATAAAAATTCAACACAAGATTCAATATCTGTTCAATATACTTGCGATGAAGCAAAAAAAACACCATTAAAAACTGTTTAATAAAATACGTCACATAACGCGCAACAGATTAGCCTTCAAATATCAAAAAGGAGGACATGTAGGAGGACACTTTTCGAGGAAGGACAGAACTT
The DNA here is from genome assembly GCF_964273705.1 of Natrix helvetica. Lineage (NCBI taxonomy): Eukaryota > Metazoa > Chordata > Lepidosauria > Squamata > Natricidae > Natrix > Natrix helvetica. The sequence goes on from NC_138552.1 coordinate 82,641,412, forward strand.
ACAAAAGAAGGACTGTCCTCCCTAAAGGAGGACGGTTGGTCACCTTACTAATCACAATTCCTATCTTCTACACATCCTCTTTGTAAATATATGTTAGAGCCATACAAACCACTACTATGAAGCATACGCAAGATATATGCTCCAACTTCTATCATAAACCCTTTTCAGTTAAGGAAACATGAAACAACATTACCCTCTTTCACTACAACAGATTGTGTTTCTTTTAATATTATAAGCACTGCATTGTTGTAAAGATGCTTACTTATTTTGGTCTTATGCTTACTCTGCATCCACTATTTTAGTTCTCTTGCTATTGGCAATAAAGCACAGAGCTATATTTTTGAAATTCTTTCCCCGAGATATTAAGTAATTGGCAATGTTTTAAAAATGTGCTTATCTCTTCTGTTGGTAAACCTGTTCCTTACCTATTATTTTTATTATTGTTTTCTATTGCCTGTATTTACTGTTATAGATCTTAACTGATATCTCCAGCCACTCCAAGAATCCTTTAACTTAAAATGAAATAACACATGTTAAAAAATAAACAGACTGCTGTAGCTTCAGACATTTAGGTTGCAAAAAGGATAAGTAATCTGGTGCCATTCTGATGTTTTGGATAACCAAAATCAGGCTTACAAAATGGCCCTTGATGTGAAGAATTAATGCATATATTTCATATAGCACAGGTGCAAAACAATGGCCCTTTTATGACAAGTGGACTTCAACTCCCAGAATTTCTAAGCCAGGCATGTTGGCTCAGGAATTCTGGGAGTTGAAATCCACAAGTCATAAAGGGGCCATCGTTCCCCACCTCTGCTCTTTAACAAAATCATAATTTATCTACTCAGTTATTTTTTATGTTGTGCAACTGAAACCAATGGTCCAAAAATAAATTAGGTGGAATAATGAACAGGGGGGAAAATGGCACATTAGGAGAAAAAAAAAGCGCAAATCGCAAAACAGTGCAAAGATATTTAGAGAATCACTTATTTAAAGACTAAAGATATAATATCATTCAGATGTTTGCTCATGCCTAAAAGTCTAAGTCTAATTTAAATTCCCTTTTGAAAAATAATGTCCTGCTGTATCCGGCAAGGAGGCACTATTTCACTCGTCTCTCTTGCTGTAGATCTCCTCTGATCCTGTTTTAATGTTTCCAGAAGTAGTGCTGGGTCTAATTAGGCAATTTTCCTTGCATCTCCGTTTGTTGTTTTTCCCCCTACTGCAATCCATTGTTCACAGCCCATTACAAATTCTCTTGGATTCTTTACAAGCCATGAACAAGCCCACAATGTAGCATAAGAACTCCAACTTGGAAAGTTGTTTTTTTTTAAGTCTGGATTTCCTTTCTTAAATCCAGCCTGAGCACATTTTCTTCATGAGTGTGAAGTTTAATCCAGAAGGCAATAAATAAAACAGAACAGCAATTAATTATAATTATTATATGATTATTGCTACCGTAATTTTAAGCATATGCACTGAAAATCTAATTAAAAGCCGATCCTGTCTGCAAGTTTGGCGTTTGGGCAATTCAACATTTTGATATTAAAATAAAACATCATTACAGCTAAACTGAAGTTTTATTGTACTTAGATTTGATTTATAGCATACGAGTGTTACTTTTTATATGTTTTACTGCACAAGGAAATCAATCTTTTCTTTAATCCTTTGTGCGTTATAAAATCCTTTGTATTTTAATCTTATACTTATTCTTTCCTACAGCAATCCTCTACCACAAATTAAACGTAATAGAAACATTTAAAAGGCAAATATAGTTTATTTTAAATTAATTCCGTACAACCCATGTCTCAGTTTAATCTACATTAAAATACATAGAGTAAATAAAACACTGAAAAACTAATTTTTTGTTTTGGAATCAATTTCAAATAATAAATAACAGGGTTTCTAATAAAGTCTTCGACTGCATTTTTATTTTGGCAGATATCTAAACACATTTTCTGGGAAACGTCTTCATTTCAATAGGCATATTATCAATATGAAAATAGACATCCTTAGAAATACATATATCCAATATTTTATTTAGTTATTTATAGCTCTTCCCTATACGACACAATTAAAAACAATCAGTATTTTGGAATTATTGCCTATGACGGACACCCAAATACAAACAATTATGGTTAGAAACATGTGGTTAAAGACATCTCCAAATGCCACAACTAAGATTTTAACTTTGATTTATAGCATACGGCTGTTTAAATTTAATTTATGTTGCTTTTTATTTGTTTTACTGCAAGATGATATCAATCTTTTCTTTAATCTTTTGTGTTTTATAAAATCCTTTTTGTATTTTAATCTTAAACCTATTCTTTCCTACAGCAAGCCTTTACCACAAATTAAACATAATAGAAATATTTACAAGGCAAATATAGTTTATTTTAAATTAATCCTATACAACCCGTGTCTACATTTATTAAAATGCATAGAGTGAATAAAAAGTTCAAACTTCTGGAGAAATCAGTGATTTATGCAAGTAAATTCTACACTGATAATATGAATACTCTGCTAATGAATTATCTATAAAAATGTTTATTCAAACTTAGTAAATTATATAAATTAGCATTGGAACTAAATATTTCACAGCAAAGCTTATATCAATTCACAGTTTTTCCAAGACAGCTGGTCAGCCAACAACAATCTTTATACTCACTCCATTTCAGAATCCTAAAATATATATATAAAACCTTTCAAAGAAACTTTCTTGTATGCATGACAAAGGATTGCCAAAAGTATTAATGCTGTTTTGAACGATGCGGCTTGGAGGAAGTCAGAGAAATGAAGCTCTGTACAAAGAAAAACACTGTAAGTCATACTGAATCAGATCAAAAACCTGTCATTTCCAGATTTAATTTTCATAGTATTCAGTCAGATAGCTGTATAAAATGCACAAGTACAGAAGAAGAGCAAAAATGTTCTTATGCCCTACCTTTCTAACTAGATAGAAAGATATATCACCAATACAGGAAAATATATCACCCCTTCTTTCAAATATGATTTCTTAAATAATAGAATGATGGAGTTGGAAGGGACCTTGGAGCAGGGGTTCGGCCGGGTTTGGGAGAACCCACAGCTAACATTAGGGTTGGTTTGGAGAACCTTTAAATCCTACCCCTGGCTTGCCCTGCCCACCCCACCCCTCCTCTCCCAGGAGTCTCCATGCGGCCCATTTTGGATGCGAGGTAAGTGCAGGGCCCACACGGAGGCTCAGGGAGGTGGGAAAATGGGCCTCCCAGAAGTTCTGGAGTTTCTGGCCTCCGGAGCCTGGGGATGTTTTCGCCCTCCCAGAGGCTCAAGGAAAGCCTCCAAAGCCTAGGGAAGGTGCAGGAGGCTAACCAGTCCACGGCCACACCCAGCCAGCAACCAGGCAGAGAATCCGTTGCTGAAATTTTTGAAGCCCACCCCTGCCTTGGAGGTCTTCTAATCCAACCCTCTGCTCAAGCAGGAGACCCATCATTTCAAACAAATAGTTGTCCAATTGCTTCTTAAAAACCTTAAGAATCTCCACTGAAGTAAGCTGCCCAGAGTCAATGAAAATAAGTGGATGGCCATGTAAACTTTCTAAATAAATAAATACATTTTATTTCCTTTCAGTTATCCCCCCTTTTTCTATTCTCATTCATCTAATCCAAAGTTATTTCTTTTAGATTTCCTAATTGATCTACTCCAATATCTCTTAATATTTTTTGTTACCAATAGTGTTAGCCATTTGTTCAACCCAACTACAGATCATTTAGAAACAAGTATTGAAAACAAAATATCTACATCGTATCTACATGTATTCGTAAGTACTTTTAGATTGATATATTAAATGCAAATCTCCGTTCCTTTAGGATACCTGCTACAGAGTACCAAAATATTACTGAGTTATGACTTTAGAGAATAAGATTAGGGCCCTGAATTATTTGGGTAAATTAGATGAGGTTATTTGAAGAACCTGATAGACACCATCTTGAATATCTGACCAGCAAGTAAGCTTTTATGGAAAATCACAGGTTGGAGCATAATCAGAAAGTTATAGTGACTGATCAAAAATAGCCTGATCCCTCCCTTTGTAACAGAGAGTAACAGGACATGTTTTGCAGGAAGCCGATAATGATCTTATTGTTTAGTTATGGGAAAGTGAGGTCATTTGGGGCTTCTGAACACGTAAGCTTTCAGAACATTTGGCGAATTTCCATGCACTTTGCACTTGTATTTTGTGCACGCAATTGTATTTTTTTTGTATCCATGTTATGACGCATATGGTACGTCATTTTGTGTATTTAAGGTGCACCACTGCACCTTGTAGGGATTCTCATTTGCTTGGGAATCCACCTGCGCAGGTGTAGTAAAATAGCTGCTTTCTGCTGACCATAGCCTCCTTGACCATTTTTTGGTATGAAGAAATTATATCTGGGATATTTTTCTCACAATTTGGGGGCTCGTCCGGGACCAAGACATCTCTTCTGGGGAGGAGGTTTGACGTACCTTTGGAGGCCAGCCATACTTCCATTTGAAGTGTTCCGAAGGGTTAGGGTTGAAGTTCCTCTCTGGAGAGATTGCTCCTAATCTATATTGGAGGGAGACTTGGGCAACAGAAAAGCACAAGAGCAGTAAATCCTGAGAATGATGCATCTGACCCAGGTAATGTATGTATGCAAAGGAATACATATGGATGGTATCTGGGTGGCTAAATTCCTAAATTCCTGTCTTGAATGTTTGACAGTGATGTGTGTGTTTGGAGCTTTCCTCTGGTTTAGCTGAGAATGTCAGTTACACAGGCTAGAGGTTATGCAGACAAATGATTCAAGAAGGTAATGTGATTTAAGCTCTCGGGTATGATATGGGTCCCGATTTGTTAAGGATCCTGAGGAATGTGAGAAGGACATTCCTTCTATGTCCCTTTTGTTCCCTCTTATTCCCCTTTGATAGAGGGAGAGAGTACTGAGTAGTATTGTGATAATATCCCCGAGTCCCTTCAGGGAGAGGGGGCAGTCTAGAAGTCTAATAAACTAAACTAATATTACTGAGCGATGCACTGGGACTTGGCTGGAATTTAGGTTCCTGGAGCCAAACTAGATAAATGCCTAGAATAGGGTGTTTGAAGAGAACATCTCTGGGGGAGATGGGTGATCCAGTGCTTGAAGGGAATAGAATTTCAAAGTGTTCATTAAAGCTATTAGGCAATAATTGGAGTGAAGTCAAACTTGTCTAAAATGAATGTTTGTTTTCAATAATGTGATGTGATTCTTGTTAATTGAGTTCAGGATGCATATTTTTACTTGAAGTTATGATATAAGTGTGATCTGCTGGCAAATGACGGACTAGGTACATTTCTTGGCTTAAACTTGGAATTGTGGGAAAATGATACCATTATTTTTGATTGAAAACCATGCCTGAAAGTTCTCCATTGTTTGTAGAAGTAACTTGTAGGGTGATGCTGGTGTTGCTGGCTTGATGGGGAGTAGCTTGTTTGTTAGTTTACAGAAAACATAAGAGAAGTGAGGTGAAGTGATTTCAAGACCTGTAAATGTCTGTGGTTAGTCTGTTTATGACTAATGAATATTAGGGAATAGTAGATTGGAAGGGTTGTTGTTGTAATGACAATAGTTGGTGTTGGAAAGACAAAGGAACTGAGAACGATCCCATGACAGTGGGAGATGTCAGTGAGTTCAAAAGTTTTTTGAAAATGTATTTGTTAAAGTTTCCCCCCCCCTTTCCTCTCTTGTTTTCTTCTTCTGACTCGTTGCAGCAGCAGGAGGGGGGCGACTGAGGAGGAGTGGGGGCAATGCAGCTTGATTTCCCTTTTACACATTTTTTTCCTCTCTTTGTTTGAGAGAGAGGAGGGGCCAAGGGTGACTTGCTTCCGCAGAATGACAGCTATGCGGGAAGTGCTCTGAATTGTGATCTTGATTTCCTAATTGCTGGAACTTTTCAAGGTGTTTAGATGCACACAGCATGAAGAAGTTGTCCTTAAAGTTAAAGCTAAATGAATTTCAGAGTGGAGACCTGAGATATCTCATTTAAGGTTTTTTTTTCCTTTGGGGGGCAGTTTGTTTAACACCCTCATTTATGTTTTTATGGCATTTATGGCATTTTTGAAAGCTGAACCTTTCAAGGGGAATGCAATGCTGAATGCTGATTTGGAAACAAGCAGAGGCATGGTGGGAATTCTAAGGTTTTAGTGTGGTAGGTTTGAAGGGTTTTTTTTCATTTTTACTTTTGAGTGGTTCTGTTTGAATACAAAAAGCTTTAGAGGTGGTGGGTTCAACCACAGGGCTTTTCAAGAAGTCTGCATTTGCTGATTGTGAATGTGGGACAGGTGTTGGAAAAGTTTATCCTGTCCAGAAGGTTGTGGTTGTTGCAATATGTAGATGATTTTTTGTTGTCTGGAGAAAAGAGGGCTTAGGTCACTTAATCAGTTGGAGTGCAAGGAGAAAAATTCCTGAAGGGATAAGGAATAGACACCCATCCCTTGCTTAGGATTAATACGGGAGTTGGGCTTAGTTGGTTATTGCAGATTGTGGAGAATCAGGGAGATATCGAAATGTGATGATACAAGCTCCTGTTTTGAGCTTGCCTGATATAGGAAAGGCTTTCATGAGTTTGAAGCAGTGGAAGATTGTATTGTTGAAGGAGTATTTAGCTCATGCTAAATAAAGGATAAAGGAAACCTGTGGCATTGTTGTGTAAAGGTTGGCCTTTGGGTTTTGTGTGGATTGGTGTCCTGAGGATAGCTCTGAATACTGGGAGGATACCAGGATGGGTAGATCATCTTGAGTTGAAGGTGGCAAAGGAATGGATGAATATATGTGGTAGTTAATAGGGACACATTTGAAAAGGTTTTAGAAGCCGGGAAGCTGGTTGATCTAATTGGTTGATGTGAGCCAATTGGAGTGGGTTGGTTGATGCAAATGTGTGAACTGTTTCTTTAATACAAGCTTTAATATTGTTGAATAATGAAGCAGGAAGTGGGAAACATTTATACAGATTTTAGATATGCTTATGGAGATGGATTATAAGGAATGGATTGTGGATAGTGAACATGAGGAAATACATGAGGGACGTCAGTGGAGAATGCAAGCTTTGGTTGCTTGTGAAACGGAAACTTCTGACCTCCGCTCCTTCCGAATAAAGCTCAAGACCCACCTATTCCAAGTAGCTGGCCTGGCTCAATCATGATCTAACTATATCGCTCCTGACGGGGTTTTTATTAGTGTAATTTAATTGAATTTTTATTGGGGTTTTTAAATATTGTGATTTTAATTGTTTTTATCCATCAGCCTACCTCCTCCTTGTACACGTCTTATATATGTCTTTGTTATATGTATGTCTTGTCCAGATATGTATTTTATATGTTTTATTGTACGCCGCCCCGAGTCCTTCGGGAGAGGGTGCGGCTAAGAAATAAATATTTTTATTATTATTATTATTATTATTATTATTATTATTATTATTATACATTTCAATGTATTTCAATGTGAAATAGCAGGTTGCTGGGGGACGGGAATTGGCGGTATGGCCTGTCCAAGTGGAATCCAAATGGATTACACTGAATTGCCAGCAGCGGGAAAGTTTGAAGTATTTGTGATGAGTCGTTTATTTAGTGGGTCATTTGACTGAATGTTTGGCTGATGTGCAAGAGCGAATGTTCAAATGACTGTTAAGATCATATTGGAGTGGGTAATACCCTGATACAGGTTGATTGGAGCCATTAATAGTGATAAAAGTACACGTTTTATGGCAGATAATGGAACAATTGGGAATTAATTGGCAATAAACCAAGTAGAAACAAGTTTTGTTCAGTGGAATTAAACTTCGTGTTGGTTCCTTGCCTTTGTCTCTTTTACATCCTTTTAAATAAAATTGTTTTATTTTAAGATGAGGTTCGGTTACAACACTGGGAGATTCCATATGTGGCACGTAAGATGTTTTTTGTAAAAGAACTGTATACTTAGTTGTCCTATGTTTAAATCCTATCTCAGGAGAGGAGGTCTGCTGTTTCTTGAAATGACCTCTTGGATTTGCTGTCTACAAACTGAAATCTAGTAATTGAATCCTGAGTGCAAGCTAATGTATGGGAAGAACGTAGTCTAGCCTAGGACTGGTCCTGCTAAATCTTGATGGCCTCTGACACAACAGTGACACTGCTCACTGTCCAGATGTACGATGAAGCAAGACATCCCTACGACCAATCCGCTCACACAGAGAGGGACTTCTTCGGGTGCCGTCCGCTAAACAGTGTCGGGGGGCGACACCCAGGAGCAGAGCCTTCTCTGTGATGGGCCCAGCCCTGTGGAATGACCTCCCCCGTGACATCAGGATTATTTCCGATCTCCGCTCCTTCCGTGTACAGCTGAAGACCCACCTCTTTCAATTATCTGGCCTGGCTCAACCGTCAATTTTTTCCTTATTCCTCCTGACAGTCGTTTTAAATTTTTAAATTTTTAAAATTGTGTTATTGTAAATGGGATATTTTAATGGTGATTTTTAATTGTCTAAATGTGATGTAATTTGTTACCTCCTCCGTGCATGTATGTCTTTGTATATGTGTATGTTTATGTGTCTGTACATATGTTTTATGTTTTTTTTTTATGTTCTACTGTACGCCGCCCCGAGTCCTGTTTGGAAAGGGAGCGGCTAATAAATTCAAATTTATTATTATTATTATTATTAACTTTTCCTCATCTTAAATTACTTTATTGCAACAAAGCAGAAATTTGAAGTTCTGCTCAACAGGGAGGCATGTGCTAGTAACCTCTGCCCCCATCACCTATATCTATATGAAGCAGCATTGATGTGGCATCGCTTCAGGATCAAGTATCTCTGCTACCCTCAGATTATACTGGCTTCATGAAAGCCCAGTGGCGGTTATGGGAGTGGTGACTGGGTTCTGATTACATCTCTGGCGGAGATGAAGTTGCAGCTAGTGTCGGAAGCCTGTTTCAAGTACTGTTGACAACCGAGTCAGCTGTGCAAATGAGAGGTTCCATTACTCCAGAGTGGAGGGACTGTGAATCCTTATAGGTGGACTGTGTCACCAAATGCATCTGAACCATTGAAGCAAGCTTCTCGAAGACCACCGTTACCTAAGCTTATGGAGGGTTGGGTGTGGGAATTGCTTATTGGCTGGGGGTAATAAATTTCTTTATCATGCTTTTGCTTTTGCTCAGAAAATAATTGGCAGAGGGGTTGATATCTATGTTGTGTCCAATGAATGTACAGCCAGTACAGACCCTGGAAGTTTAAGGGTAAGCCTTTTTGTTTTACACATATATACCTTAAACAAGGGAGAGGCCTAGTTTATTAGGACAATGAAATTCATAGTGATTGCCTTGTTGGATGTTTATCAGGTAGGGATGGAGCCTGTATGAGTATTATGACATGGCTGCAATATGCTTCCATTCTGAGCCTGATAATGTAGGTTCACAAGTGCAGACACGGTTATCACTCATTGAATCCACTGATGATGATGCCATTTGCTTCAGATTGACCTTTGAGGAAGGTGTGCCAAGGTGCAACCGAACCTATGACATTGTTACAAGACATGCTGAGCTATACTATAAGATGGAAACCATATATGAGCAGTGCACGGAGCTGTATGGCAATTATACCCCTTCATATAGAAGATTTAGAATCATTGAGGAAGCCTTATTTTTCCCTTATGATGAAATCATAGCTCCCTCGAAGCTTATGCTTCTGTGTGGAGGTCTAGGACTAACAGGTTTGCCTTATGTGTGGAAGGGGAGATGTGCAATTGGATATGTTAAAATTCCTCCCCATATGAGACTGCTACAAATGAGGCAAAAGAGAAATGTGGCTGGACCTCTAAAGCCTGGAAGTCTTACATCAATAGCGCTTGAACCGAACAAGAGAGAGGGAAATGTAGATGGGACACATGCATATAAACATATAGTTTATTTTAGTTCATGCACATGATGGTGGAAAGGCACATGTATATGGGGAACCCACCTGTAAGGGGGCAAGAGCCACATGTTGTTATATAGCCAGGTGCACATCCTGTACGATGGTCTATGGGTGTGTGACCAGACCGGAGTGACAATTGATTAGGACTTTGATGTGTAAAAGTTGGAGGTTGTTTCAATTCCATGAAACAGCTAAATTCCGCTAAGCTGACTGCTTTGCACAATATAACTACACATTGAACACATGTTGCTGAAAGCTCTGCTTTTAGGAGTGTTTGGAATCGTTTGACTTCCTGGTTGCCAGACTTCTCTTGGCTGAAGGAAGCATTTGTGGGAATCATAGTAATCATTGTGTTATGCTTAGTTACTTGTGTCTGCATAAGTTGTGTTCCTTTATGCTTAAAGTGTATTAAATGTGCTGCTTGATTTGCTTCAGAGAATCTAAGTACTCACAGAAGAAGGAATTAAGCAGAAGGGGGGGTAGAATTATGATGCAAGAGATTGAGAATTAATTCACCTGAAGTTATCCAAATAACTGTCCTTATTGGAGAGAGAGGGAATTGAGAGAATATGGCTCCGGCCCTGAATTACTTGGGTAAATTAGATGAGGTTATTTGAGGAACCTAATAGACTCCATCTTGAATATCTGACCAGCAAGTAAGCTTTTCTGGAAAATCACAGATTGGAGCAAAATCAGAAAGTTATAGTGACCTGATCAAAAATAGCCTGTTCCCTCCCTTTGTAACAGGGAGTAACAGGACATGTTTTGCAGGAAGCCGGGGTCTACCCATTCGGGCACCTTTTGTAGCAAGTTTAGTTGTTAGGTGTTTCTTCAAAATATTACAGAGATTAGAGAATGCATTGAAAGGTGACACCTAGTCTGTGGCAGATGACTGGATTGTTCTAGCCCACTTGGTAGCATTCTCTGTTTTAAGGCAGTCTGATATTGCATTAGTATCAACTTTGGCCCAAATTAACCTTTTATTTTGGGTCACCTCTAACCTTTTGGTGAGCCATCTGTCAGCCATGTTATATGGAAATAAATCTGAGCAGCCTCGCAATGTCGCCTTTATCTCTAGGCACAGTAAAGAGGTCCAGTACACTGCTTAAATGGGCTGAGTGGTATGGGTAAGGATACGTGTAATTCTTATCCTTACCTCCCAGAATTTGCTCTTAAAAATTAAGGAGACTGCTTTGATAGTCTCCTTAATTTTTAATTAAGAAGCCATCACTGCCTATAGCCGTGATGGTGAACCTATGGCACGCTTGCCCAAAGTGACACATGGAGCCATGTCACCTAAGACATCCTCTTCTGCATTTCTGGCACTCATCCGTGCGCAACGATCAGCTGGCCTTTGTGCATGCGGCAGTGCCAGAAACTGGAAGAGCTGGTGTTCCATTTTCCTGCATGAGCATGTGTGCCAGTCAGCTGATCGTCATGCACGCATGCCTACCAGAAACCCAGAAAACTAGCTGGCCAGCACACATGAGCATACTGAAAACCGGAAGTTCATTTTTGGGCACGCGCATGTGCCCTGGGCAGCTCCTCTTCCGGGTTCCAGGCCAGACGAGCGCACAACCACTCCCTTTTTGGCACTCAGTGCCGTAAAGGTTCGCCATCACTGGCCTATAGGCTAATATAGGCCATATCATGTTTATATAATAAAGTGATAATAATAAAGTACTTTTTGAAACAATCTGAAAATAGAACTTCAAATGGAATAGATCTATAAAGGGAAAACTGAGAAATAGAAATTGTTAGTTGCTAATTGTCAATTCTTAATATTTCTCTTATTTCTAGTTGCAGAGAAAGTTGGGTCTTTTATTAAGGAGAATTAGAAGGAAAAGTCTAGCAGCAAGCAGCTTTAAGAGTCTGTTTTGCTCTGTCTGTTTTGCTCAAAGGCCTGCTGAATCCAGCCAATGGGAAAAAGAAATGTGTGTGTGTCAGTCTTTTAGTGTCTAAAATTACTTTGTATAACCTCCAAATAGAAGAGACAGAATAACGTTAGATAAAACAAGCTGCAGTTTATTCAGTGACTTTTTCAACAAAGTGCAACTGAAGCATGTAATGGCTTAGCAGAGCAGCTGCAAAACTCAACTTTATTTTCTTCCAAATAGCTTGTGTCCATATGAAAAATGTTTATTCCAACAGATATCAGCAACTGTAATGGGAATGTTATACATTTTACAATCCTACAAGCTAACAGTGCAATCACTCCTCTTAGCCAAATGTATGATATGTTTTTACAATTTTGAAAATAAATGTGTTCCTAATCTTGCTTAGCTTTTAATATACATGCTCAACAATTATGATACATGGAGTAAAAACTTATGGCCCGCACAGAAGTCCTGGTGGATTGCAACAGCACTTATTTCTCATGACACTGTGCTTACCACCTTGGGAATAACAATTATTGAACACAATGGGTTGTGTCTAGATTTTTTTTAAAAACACAAGACTAATTTTGAAGTATTCTGTCCTAAAACAGTAGCTATACTATTTAGGTAATATAATAACTAAGGAGCGAACATGGGAAATCATGTGTGTTGGCACTCTTTCCAATATTTATGAAAAAATGCACAAGATAGTTGTACCAACACTAAAGGCTCCAAGTTACATCTAGAGCACAATTTCAGGCTATGCGTAGAAGAGTTTTTTCCTGCTTGACAGAGAATTTCAGATCAAGCATGTTCTCCCAACTGATCAATGATAAATTGATAAATAGAATGGAGTCAATTAATACATTTTCAAATTTGGTCTGTCTGTCCTTATATTAATTAGCTCTAGCCATTCATACTTTCAGCACACTTTTTTCTATAGTAGAAAAAATGGGATTTTAAGGCACACCGGGCCTCTCTATAGGAAAATATAATGGTTCATGAACATGAAACAGGAAGAAAAAACAATTTCTGCTATTATACATCATAGTTATATTTTATTCATAAGAAGTGATGGAAAAATTAGCTTAAATATATAGTTCTTTCAAAATAATTTGAAGTTACGCTCATGTGGACAGCCTTATTTCTGTTTCTGGATTGTAGAAATACCAAACACACAAAGACATGCTTACCTTTACCACAGAAATTAGATAACCACTTGTACTGAAACTTTAAAAAAGTTCCAAGAAAGCTTTCTTTTTTTTAAAATGAAGCTTTACCACCAAAAGATTCCTTCTTTAAGCACTGAGTGGTTGAAAAATACGGCTGCAAGCTTTAATTGAGCTAATGAGCAGATTAATTACCAAAAGCTTTAGTAGAAGATTAAAATTGGCTTCTTGGTTCATCTGTGGGATGGTAGGGAATGAAACTCAAAAGTGCCAGGAGCACAAACTCCACAGTTTGCTCATACTTATGCCAAATTGCATAGCAAAGTTTATCTTGAAATTTCCAACATAAGCGGCTTAGAACTGTGAAAACACTTGCCATTAGTACATCAAGATAATGAAGATCTCAATTATAAATACCATTCAGTCTTTCTTCCCTTCTTTTTCTCTCCACACAAATATAGAGATACAGTTAAATCTTATTTTAAATAGATGGGGTGGAACATGCCATTTTGTAGATCTTCACTATTATATTCATTCATGGTCTTACATACAGCTCCCAGGTATTTTTAGTCTATAAAAAATTAATTATGACCTTTCAGTGATGAAAGGAATATGTTCAAACCTAAATTAGTGGAAGGCTAAGTTGTTCCCAATTTTGCTAAACAAGGTAACATAAGCACAAGAACACAGCCAATAGAAGTTAATTTTGAATGCACTATTCATTTGTACAATTCATCAGAATATTCACGGGAACAAAATTAAAACACACTGCAACTGTAAATAAAGCTAAAATTATTTACCTCATTATTTGAAATGAGATAGAGTGCTTTAATGTTTTGAAAGATTTATTCTCAACTGAGTACTGTATGGTACAAATAAGGAGTATTACTGGGCAGGAAAATCTATGCAATTGCCCTCATCACTGAAAATGTCAGAATATGAAACGCACCTCTCTCACACCCACAGCTGATGATATTTGGAAAGTATGAGAACAAGAATCTTTAATATGGCGAGTTTGGCCTGTTCAGGTCACTGAAGAACTGGGCGCCTTCAACAGGCAAGCTGGTCTGGCTTCAAAATCAGGTAAAGGTAAGGTGTGCTATGATATCATCTCGAGACTAGCTTTAACGTTCTAGTGTCATGGGAGTGAGCAAAACGTTTTTACAGCGGAGGAGAAAGAGAAAAGAAGTTTAATTTTCTTAAAGCTTGTAAAAGCTTAGCTTTGAAACATACATTCTGCATCTGATTTGACATACTGTACATTCTGGGTCTGCATCTTTGCAGCTCTATCATAGTAAGAAAGTTCTTTTGCATTGCTTTGCAACAATGGGAAATTCCAGTTTACTAAGAAGCATCTTTTGTATGTTTTCCCAAAATTACTTATCGCCTTTCAGTTCACCTACTACAGTTATTTTTATGGGAGTAAAGCTTATTGTTTGCATGGCATTTAACTCCAAGCAGATGTCCTGCTCGGGCTTACAATAAAATCATTTTTAGGTAACTTATCAGTATGTGGGTAAAATGGGAAAAAAATATGACCCGGTATACTTGTACTTTTTTCTAGATTAATAAAAAATAAAAAATAGTTTTGGTCACTAATTGAATTAGAAATTAGGCAGAGTTCCTGTTTAGTATGAAATTAGAGCATAATATTTTAAAGTACACTTGATAGTTCTCTTATTACAGTCTCTACAGTGTAAGTATAGAATATACATTTTCAAAATTCTAGTCTTGATCAACATAATTTTAAGAGCATGCTCCATGGTATATGGGGCAGAATGAATTATTAATTTACAAAGTTACCAAGTAAATGGGGAAAAAAAGAAATATGAAAATGATTACATTGATAAATTTACTAAATGACTTTTATCTCTTAGAAATATTAGTACATGTTTCCCAAAGTTATTGTGTAAACTGAACAGTTATTTATGTTGCAAATGGTAGCATTAATCAGAAATTTGGATGTGAAAACTGATTCAGAGTAAGACAGCTAATCAAAACTGACATTGCGGATTTTTAAGTCATAAAAATAAATAAAGAAGAAAATATTCATTCATTCATTCATTTATTGATACAAATAAGCAAACATTTATTGAGGGTACCAATAATCAACAAAGTTACTTCTGAAACCAGACAAATATTATCCAGTAAATCCAAAGAAAATAGTTATCTTCTTCTCTTGCTTTTCAGTTTGCACTTAATAAAGACAACCCAACCCAACAGATAATATTCCAGGGGCTCCAGGCTAAACAGGAAAAATCCTCTGTGAAGAATGCATAGTTCTGCCCCGCCCATCACATTTGGTGGTTTGTGGGCAACTGCCCCTCTCTTTCTACCTACACAACACGGTTTCCTAGCCTTCTTTTCCATCACTCCATATGAGAGAAGATTTGAAAATTCTTTTCACTTTGTTTTGCCATTGCTTGAAACAGAAAAAAGGTCTGCAATAAACACCTTTCAGAACCCAACACACCTCCCGTTCCTGCTAGGTGGAAGATAAGTAAAATACCCCAGGTTCCTACAGTTAGCTTCACGCCGCGAACCAGCAGATATGAGCCTATGTGGTATTGCGCACAGATTCTTTAGTTATGCCAAGTGAATACATTAAAGAATTTAGTTGTACATTACCTCAGGGCACCCAGCTCGCAAACTTTGATGTTGTTTCATCTGCCCATTCTATGACTGTTACCTTTTTTTTGGGGGGGGGGTGGCATAGTACCAATTAAAATAGTAAGATAACCACAAACATTTCTAACATGCCTCACCCCTCTTCTTCCTTTGCAACACTTGGTTACCACCACCTTCAAAACATGGAGCAATTCTCATAGGGCTTTCGAATTCTGAAAGTTAGTACTCCTTGATAGTTACCACAGGATTTTTTTAAGCATCATGGAACGTGTCAGAATAAATACTATATGTTTTCACAGAGGAACAAATAGATTCTTCATACCATATACCAGTGGTGGGTTGCCAATTTTTCTACTACCGGTTCGGGCATGCTCCCATGTGCGTGCGACACTTTTGCGCATGTGCAGAAGCTTCCAGAAGCTTCCCACCACCGCTACTACCGGTTCGGCCGATCCGGGCCGAACCAGGAGCAACCCACCTCTGCATATACCCTACTTTTATTACAAAGGTTTCATCAAACGTTGCAAGGCTCACCTTTCTATAGGAAATGTGCTAGCCTTTATATAATGCATGCCCTTTAAATAGTGATACAGAAGGTCTTGACAAAGGTATTTCTTAAAGATGTGGGGAGGGTGATTAGTCTAGAGGATATTTAATAAGAACTAGATCATAACCCGGCATTGCCCAAGTACTTATTTATAGGGGGGGAATGTCCAGACCAAATGTAATTTCTGATGTTGGATTTTTCCCCTTACCAGAGGGAGTCCCCTTGTGGAGTACTGTGAAGCTGTTACCATTGCAACTCCACTACGCTGTATGGTATAAGCCATTCTATGGCAGTACAGTAGAAGCCATTTTAAGGCACAACAGGCTGTATCTTAACAGAACACCCCCCCCCCAGGGGTGTCTTACCCTCACAGTGTTTTTTTTCCCCAGGGTCATCTGTGTACCAAGTTTGATTGAAATTCCAGAGGTGTGTGTGTGTGTGTGTTTGTGTGTGTATGATAAATTTAAAGAACACAAATCAAACTGTATCATTAGCTAGAAACAATAAATAGAAACTGCACGCTCAGATTTAAAAATGCTTGATAATGAATGCAGGGAAGATTTATTACCTTGTTATTATTTACTGTTTGCATTTGTCCTAAAATCACATTTGGAAGTAACAATATTGCATTTTTCTTGATTTCAAGTCTGTGTGGTTTCAAGAATGAAATATATATATATATATATATATATATATATATATATATATATATATATATATATATATATATATATATATATATATATATATATATATATATATATATATATATACACCAAGTCAGAAACAACAGCTGTCAGTTAAAACAAATACTAGAAGAATGTACTAACAACAGAACGAGATTCAAGAAGAAAGGTAAGGAAAGACTAGGTTTCAAGCCTTTCAACTCTGAAAGAGTTGTGTTGATAGTTTTGTTCAATGCCTGGAGTATTGGGTTATGGCTGCGTGTCTATATATGTAATAATAATAATAAATTTAATAATAAATTTAAATTTATTAGCCGCTCCCTCTCCAGACAGGACTCGGGGCGGCGTACAATAAAACATATAAAACATAAAACATGTGCAAACACATAGACATCCAAATACACACATATACAAAGACATACATGCACGGAGGAGGTAACAGATTACATCACATTTAGACAATTAAAAGTCACCATTAAAATACCCCATTGGAAATACCACAATTTAAAATTTAAAAGGACTGTCAGGAGGAATAAGAAAAAATTTACGGTTGAGCCAGGCCAGATAATTGAAAGAGGTGGGTCTTCAACTGTACACGGAAGGAGCGGAGATCGGAAGTAATCCTGATGTCATGGGGGAGGTCATTCCACAGGGCTGGGCCCATCACAGAGAAGGCTCTGCTCCTGGGTGTCGCCCCCCGACACTGTTTAGCGGACGGCACCCGAAGAAGTCCCTCTCTGTGTGAGCGGATTGGTCGTAGGGATGTATGGGGCAGGATGCGATCCTGCATATAACTAGGTCCTGTGCCATGAAGCGCTTTAAAGATCATAATCAAAACCTTGACATGTGATTAATTGGGATCATAGAAAGGGTTTTTGTTTATCCTAAACGACCCCAGCACTTTTAACATTACATAAATCACAGACCCGAAAAAGCTTTTCACATTTACTTTCAATTCCAATGTATGATAAGTTATCAGCACAGCTTTCAGCTTCCCAGATAGGGAAAGGCTGACTAAGAAATGAAGCTCAGCCTGTGCGCACAAGCTTTATTTCTTAAGAACTGTTGCTAATTGGCCTCCAGCCCAAGAGATTGCTGACTTAATTTCTTTTGCTTTCACAAATTATTTCTGAGCATACAAAAAAAAAGTCTACCTGTTCTATGTCTGACAGACAGACAGACACCAGAAATAAAACATCAAAGCCCAGGATAACAAAATAAAGACACCACCTGACACTGCCTCACTAACTTTATCACTGATGAGCATGGAATTTAGGGAGTTCTTTATTGACTTAAGATGAATGACACACACAGACATATGTGTGTGTGTGTGTGTGTGTGTGTGTGTACGTACGTCTTTGGTTGTTCGGGTTTTCTCCCGCGTAGAATTGGAAGTATCTTCACGACGTTTCGATGAAGTCTCATTCATCATCTTCAGGCTGCTGGAAGCACCAGCCTGAAGATGATGAATGAGACTTCATCGAAATGTCGTGAAGATACTTCCAATTCTACGCGGGAGAAAACCCGAACAACCAAAGACGTACATACAAACACCCGTGAAAACCTCAGAAAATATATATATATATATGTATGTATATGTATTTGTATATATATATATTTGTATACATATACATATACATATGTACATATGTATGTATATGTATTTGTATATATATATATATTTGTGTATATATATATATATATATTTGTGTGTATATATATATATATGTATGTATGTATGTATGTATGTATGTATGTGTGTGTGTGTGTGTGTGTTGTATTTGTACTGATAAATAAATAAAGGAAGACTTGTATGGATCTATTTCAAGCTATTTATTTGGGCATACCAGGCGTTGTAACACAAATACATACATACATACATACATACATACATACATACATACATACATATATGTTGTATTTGTGCTGATAAATAAATAAAGGGGGACTAGTATGGATCCATTTCAAGCTATTTAGCTCTCATCAGCTAGCCATACCCTTACTGGGATTTGAACCTGGGATGTGTTACATATTAGGCAGATTTGTTAGCCACTACACCACAGGCTCTCCTCCTTTATCAGCTAAGCCAGGGAAATAGGTATGTATTTGTGTACATATTTATTTATCAGCACAAATACAACACAAATATAAAAAGGCAACATTAAAAATAAAAATATGGGTTTCTGCCTGGATGGTTTTCTGTGATGAGCCGAAGGACAGAAAGAGGGAGGAGTGAGCTCCCTCCCATATTTGGGCATACCAGGGGTTGTAACACAAATATATATATATGGATGTACCATCAAAGCTGACATCAGCCATAATATATAAAAACAAAGAACCAATGCAAGATCGGCCCATAGAATCGCCAAGAGTCAGAAATGATTGAATGGAGATTCATCCTTGTTATCATCATCTGGATGATAGGAGTCCTTTCAGAGAAATCCCACAAGACGTTCATAGCTGCTACTTCAAAGACAATGTTCTATTGGGTAACAGACCCAAGCACAAGTCTACAAAGCTGACTGGATACATATTACTGAGCAACCGATCTCATAGGATAGGGGAGCGGGGAGGGGCGAAGGAGGGTGCTATGTACAGTACGTCAGTACCAATCAAAGACCAACAAATACAGATCATTCATTTAGTGACCGTTCAAGGTTACAACAGCACTGAAAAAAGTTACTTATGACCAATTTTCACAGTTACAACCTTTGCAGCTTCCCCATGATCAGGTGACTAAAATCCAGATGCTTGGCAGGTGTTTCATATTCTGACCATTGCAGTGCCCCAGGGCCATGCGATCCCCTTTTGCGACTTTCTGGTGAGCCAAGTCAATGGGGAAGCCAGATTCACTTAACAACCAGGTTATTGACTTATCAACTGCAGTGATTGCCTTACAATTGGGCAAAAAATTTCGTAAAATGGGGTAAAACTCACTTAATGAATGTCTCACTTAAAAACAGAAATTTTGGGCTCAATTGTGGTCATAGGTCAAGGACTACCTGTAAATGAACAGAACATTTCCAGTTAGTTATAGAGTTCTATAGAGATTTTTGTATCTCTTTGTTGCCATCTGGTGGTCATGAGAGTTTTGGAGTTCTATAGAGATTTTTGTATCTCTTTGTTGCCATCTGGTGGTCATGAGAGTTTTGCAACCCGGATCTATTAATTCTAACTTAAATGAACTATGTGGGGTTTATTATTATTATTATTATTATATGGCAGGGGTGTCCAAACTTGGGAACTTTAAGACTTGTGGACTTCAACTCCCAGAATTCCCCAGCCAGCATGCTGGCTGGGGAATTCTGGGAGTTGAAGTCCACAAGTCTTAAAAGTTCCCAAGTTTGGACACCCCTGTTATATGGTGTTGTCCCAGATGTAAGTTAATAACGTCCAAAGTGCTATCTATGCGCTTGTATATATGTGTGTTTTAATGTCCCAGCCAATGATTCTCCTGATGGGTAGCTATAACAACAATCTCTTTGAACATCAAAGGAATCCTCCTTAGCTTGCGTAAGAATTCCAGTTTATTACATTGTAAGGGTGGGGTTTATTTTTCTTTTCTCTTCATTTGGGACATTGCAATACATTAATACATAGCCTTAGGACAGCATTGAAAAGTAAGAGCAACACGTTTTGTTACGTTTGGGGTATTTTATTGTGATTTATATAATACAGTAGGTTACTTCAGCTTTGCTACTTAATTATTTATGTGTTGCTTGGGGATACAAAATATTTTCAATATAAAAGTATTCCTATATTTTTCTGATAATTTTTACTAATAATTGGCATTCGTTTATTCCAATAAAAATATGCATTGGAATAAATGATAAGGTAGAAGTCTTTGAACTCATTACAATAATTAATAATGCTAAATTCTTTTTTATCAATTCTCCATGTTTCAAGTCTGGCATATTAGGAAGATTTGCAATACAAGAACCATTATTATTCATTCAGATAAAGGTACATTTTGAGATAATCCCAATTTTAAAAGACCAGTTAAATCTTTGAACTAATAGGATTGTTAATATTTTAAGTCATCTTACTGCCATTTTCAAAAACCAAATTTAAAACACTTGAATTACTACTAACACTAAAACATGTATGCAATTATTCTAAGTCTACAGTACTTTTTAAAGATAGGCAATAAGTATCATTAAGGAAGATATCAGATATTTACAAGAACTTTGAAATAAAGAGGTGGAATATCACATATTAACAGGGCAATGGTTTAGGTTTTTAAAGAACATTAAGATTAAATTAAGACGATACTAATTCAATAAATTTTTTTTTCTCATGTTTGTTGGACACCTGCAATGATTAGGACAATCACTAAATGGCAACAAAGAATACAGGAACTAGTCTTTGCTATCATCCATATTCATGTGGATTTCTGCACCTCTATGGTATCCCTAAGTAAGCCCTCTATTAACATTATGTTTTTGTCAGTAGCATTTTCATTGTATGGCCAAATGGTCAACAATTCAGCCATATCTTTACATATCATTTGTTGTGTATTATCGTGCAGAATAATTTGGATCTGTCTAATGCTTTTTGCCTCTTAATCCCTCTTACTATCATTTGTCTTAGTTAATGGATATCTAGTGGTATATGTCACTATCCTGTCAAAGCTGAAGAAGCTTCTTGGATGAGAAGCGAAACATCTTCAAAAAAAAGTTGCCTCCTGAAAAAAGCATCTTTGGGAAAACCATGACCTGGATGACTTAGAATCTCTACAGACTTCTAGTAACGTAAAAAATGAAAATAACTACATTTATATACTATTTTTTATCTGTAAACTACTTAGATTGTCCTCGTGATACAGATGATCCTCAATTGATGTCCATTCATTTAATGACCATTTGAAGTTACCATAGTGGTGAAAAAAGTTACTTGCAATTGGTCCTCACACTTACAAACTACTGCAGTGCCTTCACAGTCATGCAATCAAAATCCAGGTGCTTGGCAACCAGCATGAACTTACAATGGTTGTTACAATATCCTGGGGTCACATGATTGCTGTTTGTGACTTGCAAAGTGAATGGAGGAAACTGGATTCTCTTAACCACCACAGTGACTATAACAACAACAAAAGTCATAAAATCAGGTGCAACTCATTTAATGACCACGATAGAAACGTTGCCAATTGTGATCATCAGCTGGGGACTACCTGTAAGTATATAACATAGAGCAGGGTTGTCAAACGTGCGGTGTCACATGACACATCACAACTTTTTTCCCCTCTTCACTAAACCGGGGGTGGGCATGGCTAGTTTGTGACGCATCCGGCCAACAGACCGCGAGTTTGACACCCCTGATATAGAGAGTTAGATATAAATCATAGTAAAACGTAAAATGTAACTCCAACCTCAGTATTTCACCGCAATGAAGAACACTTTCTATTTCTGAACCTTTTAGCACCACATGAATGAATGAACAGCAATGTTCTGTTCTTCATTACGAAGTGTCATTAAAGGGAGAGAGAAATTCCTGGAGAAGCCATGGAAGGAAAGCCTACGGTGAATTCTTTGTTTGACAGCAGCTGTCAGTTCCCCAGGTTCCCACCCATGTCCTGAACATATAGTTATTTTGCACACACAAAGGGCAAAAAAACGAAAGAAAAGGCAACCTCTGTATCAGCATATGACTGTCAGCAACCACTTGCAAAACAGCCGTTTCTGTCTCTCCCAGATGAATCAGGTGCCTCTTTCTCACTCACCTGTCTGATCCTTGGAAACAAAACTATCCAAAAATGAAGACGTCACCGCAAGGAGAATCTTAAAAATTATTGGAAATCATATCTGCTATTTACTACTGTACAACCTAGGGCAGATACTGGGTTTGCACTCATATTGAGCTACAACATGATTAAAAAAAAGATCTTAGAATTTTGGAAAAAGTGCAAAGAGCGACTACGATGATTAAAGGAGGTTGAAACATATGAAGAAGGATTTCAGAAACTGGATATGGCTAGTCTGAAGAAGGACGGCAACATTCCAGTATTTGAGGGGCTGCCACAAAGAAGAGGGAGTCAATTTATTTTCCAAAGCACCAGAGGGCGGGAGGAGAAAGAATGAATGGAAACTAATCAAGGAAAGAAGCAACCTGGAATTAAGAAGAAACTTCCTAACAGTTAGAACAATTGACCAATGGAACAGACTTGCATTCGGAAGTTTGTGGGTGCGACATCACTGGAGATTTTTAAGAAGAGACTAGACAGACACTTGTCTGAAATATATAGAGTCTCCTTCTTGAGCAGGGGGTTGGACTAGAAGACCATCCAAGGTCCATTCTAGTTGTATTCTGAATTGAATTGAAGTAGTATGGATCTGAGCTTACATGCAGGTATTTCTGCTGACTGCTCCGTTCCCAAGACCCTGTTTCTCCCAAAGCAGATAACACAGTCAGAAAGTAAACCAGAGACAGAAAGGTTGAATCCAGAAGAGAGAAAAATAATTGTCAAAGATAATGATCTTGCCCTTTTCTCATTTCTGTATTTCCGTCACGTTAATCCTAAATGTGGACTTTGATCATCCTCTCTTATTTCAAATTAAAGCTATTTTTATTTTGAAGTTTAACTGATACCTCTTTCCATAGAACCAGCACTCCCAGCATTAACTTCTTCATGCACTTTAAAACTCTCTTTTTTCACATTCTTGCTACATTCAAAATGTGTACAGAAAGAGTATTGTTCTTTAAAAATAATTGGGAGGTGCAATAGCTAAGTAGTTGTTAAGGAGTACCATCATTTCTAGAGTTATTTTTATAAAACTATTATATAAGATCCCTGGCAGAAATAAAGTAATGAAGAAGAAGTAATCGCTGCCCATGGAAAAGATTCAGGAATTCAGTGAAAACCAAGATGCCGAATATAGGAGGTGCAATCTTATTTAAAAGGCACAAATAGGGGAAAAAAACCCTACTAAATATTTTACAAGACAAAACCATGCAGAGGTGACTCAATAGAGAATGGATTATCTTTGAGAGCATCAAGCCACCAGTGTAGTAAGCTTGTTAAATTTGAAATAGCAAATATTCAGCAACAAGTCATAGAAGAGGGAAAAATTGTTTGGAATGAGGTGTTTGAAAAGATATGTAAATATCTTGTACTAAAAGACAAGGGTGATGCGCTCACATGTTGCAAGATAACATTCCAGGATTCTATCAGAGATCAGTCAACAGAAATAGCATTTTAATTTACTTGGTGTCAAGCGTGATCAGGGCCGGATTTTCCTATAGGCTAACTAGGCTTCAGCCTAGGGCCTCAAAATCAAGAGGGACCTTTTATTTTTATTTATTATCCGTGCCACATTTTTTATAAAGGTTAGTACCAATTACAACATGTTTCATTTAATATATTGATATATATCACAGTAATGATGTATTTTATTATCTCTCGTGTAATTTACAAACTTAAAAATGGGAGGTGAAAGGGCCCCATAAGTGGAATAGCCTAGGGCCTCTTTTCATCTAAATCCGGCCCTGAGCGTGATCCTGCTTTTTGAAACGGTTTACAGTTTCAACTTCAAGTCTCAAAAGTCATGTGGGATTGAACTTTATTTATACATAACACAAGGGAAGTTTCCCCCTCCCTCTTGAATTAGACCACTTCAGAAAACAGGTATGTGCATATAATGGGGGACAGGTCATGAGATTCCCCACTCACCCGCAATATTTCTAGCAAATGCTTTCAGGAGAGCTGGATGCTACCACTGCTTTTAAAAATCTTAGCAGACGCATCTGTTAGTTCATATACTTGGCTGGTCTTGTCTGCAGTTCTTCCCTGCTGCATATGCTACCAGTGGAACACACACATTCAACCTAGATAATGTATACTTAATCTTTAACATGTGATATATATCTTGATAGATGGCATGCAAGCATCTTAATACAAAGCATAACAAGAAAAGGGAAATGCTTCCTTAACACCTCACTTTCATGCCAAACATTTTAGACAAAAACGCCCTGCATTTTTTTAACATCGCTCTTGTATAATTCTGCAAAATGTTATTACACTATAAATGCATTCCATTTACTCTTATCCATTTCACTTCTGGTCACAAGCTAATAATTTTCCCTCCCTCTCTCTCTCTCACTCTCTCTCTCTCTAAAATGCACACAAGCTGCTTGGCACATGTGCACAGCAAATGGAATATGAACTTCACTTAACAGCCTCATTTATTCCTGATGGTTTAAATTATTTCATCACAATTAATGACACCCCCCTCCCAGCTTCCTGTGCAGTGCTGCCAGATGTTCAGAGACCACAAAGCCACTCGATTCTTTGACGGCTTGTGACAAGTTGTCCTCTGAAGGACATTCCCTAGGTGCTGGTTCCGGATGACACTCCCACTGTTTTGTGTCTCTCATGAACTCCCTGAGTCACAATGGCAAGAAGTGTAGGGAAGCATGAGAAACCCAGAATTGCTTTATTAAGGCCACATTATGGGGAAGTGTTTTGAATAGGAAGGAGATCTTGCCTTGGGACAGGGACTTCAGACTTGCAGAGCGAGCACAGAGCCAAACGTCGTTGTTGACCTTCAAATATTCTACTTTTTATCACAGCATTCGCTGTGTGTTTAGAAGGAAAAGAGATTTCAGAATGGGCTGCTCGTCCGCAAATCACAGAGACACCCCCCCCCACTCGAACATTTTCAGTATGCTATGACTTCAATAATTCACTATTCCCGCACATAAACATTGAATGATCCAGCTATGATTTATACTCTAGGGAATTTACAGTATGTTATGTTATTCTGAAGGGGCTACTGCTGAAAAAGAAATAGTCCCAGGTACATATTGGGATTCTTTCTATGCTCTTGGCACTTGCATGAAACAATCTAATACGTGAAGCACCTATTCCAAATGGCATTAATAATAATAATAATAATAATAATAATAATAATAATAATAATAATAATAATAATAATAATAATAATAATAGACAAAATCACCATCAGTCAAATGCAAAAGGCTGCACTGCTTGGATCTGCACACATATTACGAAAATACGTTACGACGTCCTAGGCCCCTGGGTGGGGCCCGACTAGTAATTAATGCCAAATCCGGCGAAACAACTGGCCGCTGTGATACACTTCTGTTGATGCAATAATAATAATAATAATAATAATAATAATAATAATAATAATAATAATAATAATAATAATACCCAATATCTGATACGCTATCCTACAATACCACACCACACTTGCTCTGTCTTGTCTGCCTACTCTGAAGTTTTAAAGAGAACAAAATGTTTTTCCTCATTTTTACTGTTGCTTTTTTATTGTTTTCATATTTTATGATATATTAGTTATGTAAAAATAAAACTGATCTTAAAACACACAAAAATATTTATCAAACTGTAATTTTACAGCAGAAGAAGAAAAAAGCAAATAATGTGCATTTATATAAAACTAGAGAAATACACATAGTCTATTCCATTAACTGTTATGAGAACATAGGTTAGTTCCTCTAACTCTTCTCTAAAACTCTAAAACTTGGCTGAAAATAGAAGACAGTTTTGCTCTATATATATATATAATAGAAAAATTTGAATGGTAAAACTATCAGTATAAACAATTCTCTTGTTTCCTTCCAATTTTGTGTCTGGCTATTTATAAGGTTTTAAGGGAAGACTTAGCCAGTCACATTGCTAAAAATAATTATTTTTGAAACAACAGCAATAAAAAAACCCCTATTTTAAATTGGGGAAGTCTTTATTCTACTCCTCATCAATGTTTAGAAATTTTTGATATTGTTTCTGTTTGGCTAAGCTTTTGTTGTAATTTGCTCAATACAGCTAGTCCTTAACTTGTATCCATTAGTTTAACTGTTTAACGACACTTCAAAGTTTATCTCAGAAAAAAGTGACCCATCCTTAGAGTTACTACACTAGTTACTATACTACCAATCCTTAGAGTTACTGCACCATTCCCCACAGTCATGTGATCGCAACTAAGGCACTTTGCAACCAGGTTGTGTTTACAATGATTGCAGTGTCTTGCAGTTTACGTGATCATGATTTGCAAACTTTGCAGATGACAACCAAAGTCCATTGGAAAACTTAGATTCACTTAACAACTGTGATTCATTTAATGACCATGAGAATTGCTTAATGCAAATAATGATTAATTTAACAAATCTGATGAAGCTGATTTCGGTCATGTGATGTCTCACTTAATGAACCCATCCCAGTTGTGATAAATAAGCAAAAGGACTATATTTCAACAGACATTAAAAATAGTTTAGTGGAGCTTATTAATAAACATGCTACATTTGCAAGAGTTAAGTGTGTTTTGATAAGTCTGATAGCCATACAGAGTTACATTACATTACATACTTCCACAATAAATATATAAAGTAAACTAACATGAAATGAACTCAGCTCGTTATCTAGAGGCATATATTATTAATATATTATGCCTATATTGAAATAACAAAAAGTAAAATTAAATTAAATCAAACAAAATGTAAGTTTAGTTATCTTAAAAGGTAAAGGTTCCCCTCGCACATATTTGTGGTGGTGCTAATCTCTATGTCAAAGTCGAAGAGCCAGGGCTGTCTGAAGAAGTCCCCATCGTCATGTGGCCGGCATGACTAAATGTCAAAGGCACACCAAAGTGGTCCCTATTTTTCTACTTGCATTTTTATGTGCTTTCGAACTGCTAGGTTTGCAGAAGCTGGGACAAGTAACGGGAGCTCACCCAGTTACACTAGGGATTTGAACTACTTTTTTCCCACAATGCTGAAGATCTTCAGGGGTCCATCTCTCAAAAAAGCTTTACCTGTTTGAGTCTAGATTGGTGGGGAAGGGATGTAGAAAAGGAGCATGAGTAAGCTTTAAACTCTCATGTAGGGATATATTACTTGTGTGTCCCTGGCAGATGTGGAAGCAGATGAAATGGGCAGGGGAGAATCAAATATCCCATCACTGCAGGTTTGCTGAGAGGAGAGAGCACTGCAAAGATCTCACATCTGGCAATCATTTGTCAATAGCTAGAAAAAGAGCGGCAGGAAACTTTTTGGCTCTTGTTGAAGATGAAAAAACAAAAGCCATATCTCTCTCTCTCTCTCTCTCTCTCTCTCTCTCTCTCTCTCTCTCTCTCACACACACACACACACACACACACACACACACACACCTAATACAACGACTGCAACATTAATTGTACTCACCAAACTTTTCTTTTTTTAGAGAAAAGTATGTGTGTACTCAAAATGTACTCTTTCTTTGATTATTGTTACTAGTTAACATTTCAGAGAGTATATATGCTTGGGTTTTTCCCCCCTTCCAAATGAATCCTAGGACCTATATTTGAAAATCAGAATCATTCAAGCATTGCCTGGTACTTTTGGGTAGAGAATCTTGTGGTTCAATCAATAAACATAATTAAAATGAGAAACACTGCAGTATCTAAGGCACTAATCTTCTGAACAAGTTTCAAATTTTAAAAGACCAGATGAAAAGGAAATGGAGATGCTGATACCATTGACCCTGAGAGATGAGGAGTATCTAGAATCAGCTAGTTCTAGGAAAAGAGAAAATTCTTATTTCTCAGGAGAAATAAGAATTCCATTGGGAGTGAATTTGGAAGTTTGGGATCTGAAGCAGTGCAACTCTTCTTTTGGGTTGCTTTTAGGTTAAAAATGTATACTAAAGAAATATAATTAAACATTTACTAGCATTCTTTATTTTTCCCAAAGCAAAGCTCCATAAAAAACTCATTTTGCACATACACACAAAGAGGGAATAATTTCTATGTTTTGAATTTTTTTTTGTTCATTTGACAAATCCATAAATTAGACATAGATACACATAAGCCTTTTCCACATTATGAGACATATGTAATTATATAATTTAATATTATTAACTAAACAAATAATGAGTATTAATTGCCAGAGACTGAATACAAATAAGAGGAAAATATTCTATAAAAATATCTTACAGCAATGGTGGTATTCTTAGATTTGAACATGCAATATTCCCACTGATCATGCAAAATTTTAAGTATCTAAATAAAAGCCTGCTTTTATTTAGATAAAACTTTTAACTTATATAACTCTAGATTATACCAGATTTTCATCTGAAATAGCTATGTTTACCCTGATAAAAATTGACAGAAGTAAAACTGATAAAAGCAGTTATCTGATCAAATAGATCATAGTTGGGAAGAACAAGAGTTATTTATGTGTTATGCTTTGATTAAATCCTGATTTCCTATCCATTATTTTAAATAATTTCGGCAACAATTAGTTTTGTGTTGGTGAGCTTGCAAGATGTATCTGCTACATTCACATTTTACATTTAAAAAATAATTTTACATTATTTTGTTTAGTGTTAAATTCTCATTGTTAAAAATTGCTTAAGAAATTAATTTACACATTAACAATTTCTCAACACTAGCAAATTAACAACCCTAAGAAAAAATTGCTAAATTGTCTTTGACTTTACAAAAAAAATTAGAATGTCATGGTCAATTAAATATTTGAGTATTTTAATTCATTAAATATTGTAGCTAAATTAAGCAAGGAATTTCAGTAGTCTACCATTTTAATATCATAGAAACCAAATGACTAAGAATACCAATAAGGAACCCTTTTCCTGAACCACAATTACAAGTGTTTATTCATACAAATTTTCATACAAATTGCTACCATATTTGTTTTGCCGTTTATATAAACATCTATTAATATAAACAAATAATTTACTGTACTGCAATGCATATGCAACTATCTAAAACACTATAAATGATGCCACGGTCTTGCTACACTTAATTCCATGGATGGGATATCTTTGAGAGAGATGAAGGACCACTGTCATTTTGAGGATAGGTTTTGGATTCCATGCAAAAATTGATCAGGGGTAGAAGAGTAAGTGTGGTTACATTGTTCACTCTACCCTTCCCTAATATCTGTTTCCACAAGGATTCCGACTCCCTGTAATTTTCAAATGGAGATTCTAACTCAAAGTTCCTCATCTGGAAGAAATCATGTTGCAGAAATATACTTGAAATTTTCATTACTTTCCTTTCATGCAGCTGAAAATCTCTAAGATTATGTTGATTTTCTTGATAGTATAACCCAACCTTCCAGGACCACAGGTGGCATACAGAAACCTTGTTATCAAGTAATTGTTTTAGTGTAATAAACATATTGGTTAATATCATATGAACTCTCTTTACTATTTAAATAAATGAACACAGCAATAAAAATGAAACTTAGTTTTTTGTCCTCGCCCTGTCTATTTATTTTTTTTAGAGTATGGATCTAGGCCTCTGCTGGGAAATGTTGTACCTCCTGGTTTTACAGGTTATTGCAAGAACTACAATAAGGTGGAAATGCCTACTACAGGGTGACTTTGCAATGTCAAGCATGTAATTAAGATACAAACTTAATTCAGCCATGCACAGTGATTCAGTATTACCCATAGTTAATGTGAACATTCCCTGTGCAATATGTTGGGCCACACTAATGGCAACACAGCACATAGTTTACAAGCTGAACACTGAGGGCATGATGAAAGCTGGTCTTAATGTTTAAAAAATGCAAATATAACTAACTACATGATGGCAATGAGATGTGATGAATGAAAAAGCGAGAGAAAGTACTGTATTAACACTGAGTTGAGATCCAGAAATCCCCCAAAACTGAACATAATTTCAAAGCTACAACCAATGTAGTTTTGAAAAGATAGTGTAAAATAATACTGGGTAAGATCTGTTTCCTTTCTGCCTTTGTTCCTATAACCAAAATGATTGTTTTGTACTTAGAGTTTTTGAACCTTTCATTTATTGCCCAAGAAGATGGGAATTGTAACTTCGTAACTGATAAAATGATAAGAAAGCAAATTTCCGTCTTAGTTTAATCCTGGCAGAAAACATGTCACATAAATTGCAGTACCAAGCTGAGCTAAGCTGATCTTGAAAACCCAGGAAGATTTGGATATGATTAATATTTGGAAGAGAGACCATCAGGAAATAAAAGAGTTAGCCTATAGTATCTCCAAGTATCTTGGCATCAAGCCACTGCAAGCCACCCAGTGTCAAAGAACTAATCAGCTTGACCCCCCCCCCAATTTTTTTTTATTTCATATATAATAATTTTGGAGTTTTAGCCCACTTTCCCACATTCTTCCTTGAGCAAATGAAAATGAATTGTAATAACTAAATGGAATAGGGCAATCTACCCACATTCATGTCTGCATTTCTCCTGAATTAGTCTTTTTGTAGCTATTGACAATTTTTTTGATACATTATGTTTCCCTTAAGCCCAATGACAGCAGCGGGAACAATAAGTTCTCTTACAATTAAGGGACTTTTCAAGACATTACTCCCACTCTACTTATACTCAAGCTTCCTTTGTCAATCTCGGACCAAAGTGGCATGGCAGAGCTTATTGGACTGCTACTTCACACAACTGTTGTTCCAAGTGGGTAGCTGCCCTATGGACCCCTTCCAATGGCAGCACTTCTAGCGCATTAAACAGCTAACATCTAGGAAGAAGTCTTCTCCCTTAACATCTGCTTTTAGGATTATTCCAAGCTTCCTCAAGGGATGCTTTGCAATGCATGGTCCCTTGCACCAAGCATTTATTCCCAACGACTTTTTAAAGCTACTGCATCTTTCATTAGGTTCCTGAGGTTCTTCTGAGCTGTCTTTGGTTGCACATGAATATGGAATGCAGAGTCACTCCATTCAGCAGGGGGGAAAGTGAAGCAAAATGCTTCTGAAGAACGTTTGCCAAAGAGGTGTGGCTATTTCACTAGTTCAGTCAATCAACCAATCAATGGATTAGAGTGTTTCGTACTGCCCTAGTGTTTGCAATTGCCATCTTTTTGGATAAGGCATTGCATACCAAAACAACAAGACACAAGGACAGTTTCCCCCCCAAATGCCTTCACTCTGCTAAACAACCAATTCCCACAACACTGTCAAATAATTTACTAAGACTGTATGATGATTATTCTTCCCTTCCCTCCCAGTACCTATTTCTTCCCACTTATGACTATACCATGTTGCTTGTATCTTTACAATTGATATTGTTTTATTTGTTTCCTAGAATGATTTGATTGCTTATTAATAACCTATGACTATCACTAAGTGTTATATCTTATGGAGTCTTGATGAATGTATTCTATTTTATTTTTATTTATGTACATTGAAAGTATAAGCACCAAGGACAAATTCCTTGTGTGTCCAATGACACTTGGCCAATAAAGAATTCTAGCTAGTTATCTGTCTGTCTGTCTGTCTGTCTATCTATCTTTGCCTCACAAAGCAACTTTAGTTAAGCTTGAGTGTCATCTGAATGTGATGCCACAGCCCTATAATCTAGAGATCTCCTTATCGGAAAGATGGGCAGCATAAAAATTTACTGAATAAACAACCTAGAGAAAATTAGAGAAATCAGTAGAAACAAAATGTTTGAAGCACACTTTTCAGCTTTTTTTCATTTCCTTTATTTAACCTGTAAAAATTTTATCTATCAATATTAGTAGTGATATTCTCATCAGAGTAAACTTTACTACCAAACTAATAAACTCTGTGTGGTATTCTTGAAACAATGTCTTGACAATGTCTTTCCACACTAGAGGTATTTCCTATCCCAGGCTTATTGCTGTTATTCATATTCTTTCTTTCGACAAAACACTTCGAGGAAGTACAAATAGTATCCACCCAAAGAGAAAACACTACAAATTGCTTGAAGTTTGAAGAATCAGATTAAAGAATTATCCTTTTCACATCATTGACACCTAAACTGTCATTTAAATTTAAGTGTTTAAAAGATTGAGAAATGTACTTATTGAAAGGAATGCATGCGAAAAAATCTGAGCCGTGTGCTACTTTGAGAATGCTTTTCTCCAGTGCTTTGCTTCTGCCTGTGATTAATTCGGATTAAATTTTGTTTTGACAAGATGGAGGGAAGAAATGTGTCAAGTGATTGGTTGACCATAACAGCAGCAATGGCACAATGTGACCATTCTTTATCAATCTCCTAGAAACATAATTTTTCTGTGGTACTTCATCCAGAATCCCTGGGGACTTTCAAAGTGAGCTAAAATTCTTTGGGAAATTATTAGCATTTGGTGATACTGCATCAGTGCAATATCACAGGCAAATATACACTATGCTTCTCTTCAATCTCCCCTTTGTAACATTACACTGGATATTTGATACCACATTTTATTTATTTATTTATTTGTTTGTTTGTTTGTTTATTCATTCATTCATTCACATTCTCTCCCACCTCCCTCCTATTTTCCTTACAATAGCAATTCTGTAATTTGAATTGAACTGAAAGAGAAGGACTGGCGAAAAGTCACCAAGCTAGCTTTTATGCCTAAGGTGGCCAGCCACGAATATTCCTGTTTGAAGTTTCAAATGCTACAAATGCTTAAGATTTTCAGTGTTTTTAAAACTGTATAGAAATTGAACTTGCATTATTTTTAATTAATGGATTTCTACCTGGCTTATCTTGGCAATGTTCTTCTGCATGACAGCCAGCATAGTTTATAATCACAACTTCTCTTTCTTTATAATGAATTATTATTATTATACGATTGTATCACAGCGGCCAGTTGTTTCGCCAGATTTGGCATTGATTACTAGTTGGGCCCCACCCAGGGGCCTAGGACGTCGTAACGTATTTTCATAATATACGTGTAGATCCAAGCAGTGCAGCTTTTTGCATTTGACTGATGGTGATTTTGTCAAGTTTTAACTGTTTTAAATGTAATTCCAGTGCTTTTGGAATAGCACCCAGTGTACCGATTACCACTGGAATTACCACTGCTGGTTTGTGCCATAATCGTTGAATTTCAATTTTTAAGTCCTGGTATTTCACGATTTTTTCATGTTCCTTCTCGTTGACCCTGCTATCACCTGGTATTGCGATGTCTATTATTATTATTATTATTATTATTATTATTATTATTATTATTATTATTATTATCATTATCATTATCATTATCATTATTATTATTATTATTATTATTATTATTATTATTATTATTATACAGTCAAGGGTAGAAAGATTCTAAAAACTCACCTTTGCCTCTTTTATCTTTCCATGTTCAATAGATAAAAGGCAATTCAAATTAAAACTTATAATTGTCTTACTATGAAAGTATATATCAAAGTACAATCTGAAGGCAGTTGCTTGAAATATATTACACTATTCTATGTTTACATCACATTGTGATATTTCAAAAATTTGGAGCATCTGACATACATATATGAAGCTAAAGAATAAGAATATAAAACAGTATCAGGACTGACATGTTACAGCTTTCAAAATTAGGTAATGTTCTTTTGATCAGAAAACATATTTTGTTCGTTAAAGCTGAGGGAGGAAGGACACATTTTGAAGCAAATGGTAAATATATTTGTAGAATTTTTAGTTCTTTAGTATTTGGATTAGATTGCACAAGTTACTGGCATGTTACCATTGTTTAGAAGGTATTCTAGTTGAAACCAATTGATGTCTATGACTATTTATTTTCAATTTTATGTTCAAGTAGTTAGTAGAGAATCAGACTGGAGAAACATAGCTTTCTTCCATTTGAGCAGACCCATCAAACATACTAAGAAAATGTTTTGGGTGATCATATACAAATATTTTGATAGAATGGAAAAGGGAAGAAGAAATAGAGGAATCATTCCTTCCTTAAAATAAGGTGTCCATATTCAATATTAATTTTTAATAATGATATTGAAAGGCATATATAGTATCTCTGGAAGAAGCTTCAATACTATATCCGCTTATCTGGAAATAAACTTAATTTTGAACAGTAATGACTGATTAAAATTGGACAGACTGAGCTCTAAACATATTAGAGCGTACACTGGCACAGCTTGGAAGATACATAGAAATATGTAACTGCCTAGTGTCATAAAATACACAAATGGACAGCTTCATGTCTTCTGCCACTTAAAGATCAAAAGCCTAGAGAACGCACCCAATTATCATATGTACATCAAGGAGTTCAAGTTCAATTAAACAAAGGTGCTCTAGGGTTTTTGGCACATTTACTGCTTACATCCCCAAAAAAATAAAATTCAATTGCATTTGGCAAATCTATATTTTTACGCTATGAAAGAGTAAGTCTTTAAAAAGCGAGCCTATGAATTAATTTTCTATGTGTTTAAAATATAGAAAATACAATACAATACAAGGAAAGCTACAGATATGTGAACGGACAAAGAATGAAAGGATTACAAAAAGGACTGCCTTTAAAAGGTTTCATCTGTTTAGGAGTCTTCTGTGAAGCAAACAAGAACCATGAAAAAAGAGTTACATAAAATTTATCTGCAATAAAGGAAACGCAGCCCCCCCCCCGCCAACATACAAACATATCACCAGCACTTTATTTGTATGTAATCTATTCATTGATTGATGTATTAGGTGTGCTGTAATGTAATCCCATTGTTATGCTTTCTTCCTTTCTTGGTTAATGTGGAAAACATGTGGAAGAATTGCATGGCACTAACAGTTTCTATTGGCAATATCTCAGGTGAAATGTGAAGGCGAGAAAGTTTTGCAATTGCTCTTAACTGACACCCATCTACCCTAGATTCATCACAAACAGTACTCATGCTTATTTGGCTTTGGAAATGTTTACATTAAGTAACCGTAGGATATAATGTCTCTCTTTTTCTATAAATATAAAAAACGGTTTTGCTAAAAAATATCCTAGAAACATAAGGAACCTTCCTTTTAAGGGAAAACCTTGGTAAAGTAGAGCAATTATTTTAAGACAGGAATTATCATACTGTCATCACAAGTAAACAGGATGCTGACTTTTTGTGTAAAAGTGTGATACAGCTGTTGAAGGCAACACGGAAGAAAGAAGGAAAGAAGAAAGAAAGAAAGAAAGAAAGAAAGAAAGAAAGAAAGAAAGAAAGAAAGATGATAGATAGATGGATGGATGGATGGATGGATGGATGGATGGATGGATGGATGGATAGATGATAGATAGATAGATAGATAGATAGATAGATAGATAGATAGATGATAGATAGATAGATAGATAGATAGATAGATAG
Organism: Natrix helvetica; assembly: GCF_964273705.1. Lineage (NCBI taxonomy): Eukaryota > Metazoa > Chordata > Lepidosauria > Squamata > Natricidae > Natrix > Natrix helvetica. The sequence continues at coordinate 82,677,289 of NC_138552.1, forward strand.
ATAGATAGATAGATATGGATGGATAGCTGGATGGATGGATGATAGACAGAGAGACAGATTGATAGACACAAAAAATTGGTGTCTTTGTTCAGCAATAACTATTTTGTTCTGTCCATTTTCTTCCTCTTTAAACATTCTAGTACATTGTGCTCATCATGGAATCAGAAATAGGAACCTGAAATTTTATAGACATATATATCCATGGGACAGCTTTAAAAAGATTAAGAACTTTGAGGAAAATGGGAAATTTTATGGCTATATATTTGTTTAGTTACATCCTTGAAGCCCAGTCGCTGGGAATCCTTTTTAAAAATTGGGAAAACAGACATTTACGTACAAAGTAATCCAGTTAAATTAGGTATGCTTAAATTAGGTATGTCACCGGAAGGTGTGAGACTGAATTTTGCAAGGTTATTTTAAAGGAGTTTTAAGATGCAAATTAAGTGAGGAGAATATCAGGCAGAAGATATTGTTGGCTTTAGATAACTTCCAGTGTTTTTGTATTATATTAGGCAACTTTTACCATAGCCACATTGCAAAATTTTGGAAGACCTTCCATTTCTTAATTCCTGAGCAGTTGAAATAGCCCTTTTTTTTTAATTCACCGGATTTTTGTGTTCTCATCTCCAAGGTTTTAGTAGAATTTTTTCGTAGGTTTCTTAAGCAATTTTATCAAAGAATCATCAACCTTCCAACCAGTTTCAGGTAGTTTCAAAATGCTTGTTAAAATTAAACTGTCCTCCCTTCTAGCTAGTTAGCTTGCTTGTTAATTAATTCTTTTTAAATGCCTCCCCAATTAAAGACTTAATCCTTCTAGTTATTTTCACAATCCCAGAAAATAACAATTAGGCTTGATTTTCTCTGCCTAAATAAGCAGTTTGCCTCAGGGTTGAAGGACACCATTTCTATTTCCCACCTCGCACAGAGGATTGAAATGCCTAAAAAATTAGAACACCTGCCTGGAAAACTGTAGGGCCATGCCATTGTGACCATTTCACTGGGAATACACTTAGGGAATTACGTCTTTTGCTACAACTTTTGCGCTGAATTGGTTCATTCATTCATTCATGTTGGAAAATGGGCAGATAAAGTTTATAGCATACATTACAAACGAGGAGTTACACGATTTATTTATTCTCCTTTCTGTAGGAAAAAGATGAAGCCATGTTTGTTACTACTGAGGTTGCTGTTGCTCAGGGACAGGACAGCCTCTTGCACAATCTAGGAACGTGATGGCGAACCTATGGCATGCATGCCACAGGTGGCATGCAGAGCCCTCTCTGAGGACACCCAAGCCATAACCCCAGCCCAACTCCACCGGGCATGCATGCGAGCCTCCTGCGGACTAGGTGATTTTCAGGTCTCTGCTGCATATGCACAGAGCGGATGTGTGAGATGTGTGTGCATGCATGTGGGGGGGTTGCACATGCAGGGATGGCGGAGTGTGGGGGGCAGCGCTTCCCCCATGGTCCGTTTTTCATCCCAGGAAGCTTTAGGGAGGCCTACTAGGCCCAAATCGGGGCATGGGGGAGTCACGTGTGTATGCATGGGGGAAGCACAGGGGTGTCACGTGCGCATGCACAGGGGGCAGGGCATGCGGGGGTGTCACGTGCGCATTGCATTATGGGTGCCGGTACGCATACGCTTTCAGCACCCGATGACAAAAAGGTTAGGCATCACTGATCTAGGCGCTTTGATCAATAATGTAAATTAGATGTGCTAATAATACAAGAATATGAGATGTGTTTTATAGGAAATTTAATGCAGCAAAATCCTTGTTGGTTTCCTCCCATTTTTCCCCCTAGTGTAAAGGAACAGAAAGTCACCTCTTTGTGAATATGGGGCAGTCTGCATTTGTCCACTGGTCCGGTAATTGTAATTCCATTATCAATGTGAAAAACAGCACATCCACTTTTGTATTTACAGGTAGTCCTCAAACTACAACCACAATTTTGATCCCAGATTTCTATTCGTAAGTGAGACAGTTGTTAAGTGAATTTTGTATCATTTCCCGATCTTTCCTTTGTTAAGGAAAGTTGTTAAGTGAAGGTTGCAAAAGGTGATCATATGGTCACTGCAATGTCATAAGTGTGAGTCAGTTGCCCAGCATCTAAATTTTGATCACATGACCACGAGAATGTTGCAACAATCATAAAAGTGAATAACGGTCAAAAGTCACTTTTTTCAGTGCCATTGTGATGTCCAACGTTCACTAAATGAATGATCGTAAGTTGAGGACTACCTGTATAGTGGCGCTTTAAGATTTGGGCTGGAGAAAAATCTAGATAACCACAAGATGGAAGCAAACAAATAATGATATCTAACTATTTGGAATAGCCTGAGATACTGTAGCAGCCTAACTTTGAAAAATATTGTGTGTTGTTTTTTTACAACATTTTTACAACATTTCATCAGAGGCATCCTAGTAAACTGTGATATTATTTTGTAATTGTTTCAACTTCTCTTGGACCTATCCCTCTTCAGTTTAAAATCTGACCAGGAACATATAATATAAATTGCGGTGAAGAGACCATTACTTTTAAATTCAAAATAGCGGTCTAGGCTTAGCAAAGACTTTACAGCTTATGTTAAGCTATAGTATGGTATTAAACACTTAGATTCCTATTTGCTGCCTTTTTAAAACGCATGAAACTGTAATTAGCTTAATACTATCATCTGAAACGAAAATGTTTTTTTTAATTATAGAATACACGGAGAGAGACATACTGTGTGTTTGTTTGTGTGTGTGTGGATGTATGTATGTATGTGTGTATATATGTGTGTGTGTGTGTGTGTGTGTGTGTGTGTTGTATTTGTGCTGATAAATAAATAAAGGGAGACTAGTATAGATCTATTTCAAGCTATTTAGCTCTCATCAGCTAGCCATACTGGGATTTGAACCTGGGATTTGAACCTGGGCTACATATTAGGCAGGAGTCTTAGCCACTAAGCCACAGGCTCTCCTCCTTATCAGCTGAGCCAGGGAAATAGGTATGTATTTGTGTTACAACCCCACTACAAGCTCACTACTCCCCCTTTCTGTCCTTCGGCTCATTACAGAAAACCATCCAGGCATACACATACATACATACATACATACATACATACATACATACATACATACATACATACATATATATATATATATATATATATATATATATATATATATATATATATATATATATATTAATGATAGCATAAACACTATATTATCATTAGAGAAGGATAATGGAGTACTCTATTTAATTATGACTCATTACTTTAGAGTTCTCAGGAGATTTAAGGTGTTCTCTTCTATTATCTTTTCCGCTGTTTATTGCAATCTGTTTTCTGCCTTTCATACAGTTAAAATTAAAACAAAAATGTTTCCTCTAGTATGACAAAAAATACTAGATATCAAATCAGATTTGGCTTTGTGACAACATTACAAAGTCAGTTCAAAGCTGAAGACTTCCTTTGCTTCTCTTCATAGGAAACCATGCAGCCAATTAACTTTGGCTACTATTACATGAGACAATTCAGAAATATGTTTTCTAATACCAAATGTTTTAATGTACCTTTCTATGCCTATGAAAAGTATTTCAAAGAAGCAAAAAAAATATTGCAGGCACTTAAATGCAATTTATTTTAGAAAACGTTAGAATAGGGTTTATTGCAATAATTATAAAAATTTACAATGACAACAGGATAAAAATGAAATGCAAGATTAAAGAGGAGATATCCTTAGAATTCTACCTTATTTACCTGTGACATTTGCAAGCCTTAAATACAACAGGTTTCACCTATCTGCAGATTTGATGGTTGCGACAGCTGTGCAGGACTAAACTGACATTTCCCCCCAGTTATATACGCCTGTCCGGCAGACCGGGTGGGGGAGAACGCAGGGTTCCAGCGAGTGGCGGGTGAATACGTGTGCATGTGCTCACCTGCTGCAAATGCAAGTGGAAATGCATGTGTGCACGCTTGCCCCTCACTTCTGTGGTCCAGTTCCGAATGGCTCAAGGCCCGATAATGGGCCACAGCCTGAGGGTTGGGGACCCCTATTTTAAGAAGTGAAGACAGTACCTTAACAAGCCTTCAAGCTTTGGTATAAGGAGAGAAATAAATCTGAATGGAAGGCAATAGACAATAAAACAATCTGCAAGTGTGATATACTTTTAGCCCACCAAGCGGAAAAAAAGGAATACTGGGAAAGGTCCAGTTTGTGACAGTGGAAGTCTGTAGAATCACACCTAGCAACACTATTTAGTCTGGCTACTTGAGGGCTACCTGGAAGAAAAAGAGATGCTTCTTACTCTCATTCTTCTGCAGCTTCTCTAGATGGCCCTTCCCAGGGATGGGATCCTACCAGTTTAACAACCGGTTCATTGAGCTTGGCAATTACTGCTTGGGAAGGAAAACAGCTGAGACGCGACAATCCACTCTGCCGCGCGATTCAGCTGAGAAGATAAAGGTAGGTAAAGGGCAGGGGGGCGGGTGCACTTGCTCGTGGGAGCGAAATCAGCTGATCTTCGGAGATACCGGTTCACTCGAATCAGTCCGAACCGGTAGAATCCCACCCCTGGTCCTTCCCCTTTTTTTGAGCTACTAGAACGAGTCAGGGAGAGCCATGAAATCCCAGCTCTGAGAAGTTGTCGCCTCAGAACAAATAATCTGATTCTGAAACGGTCAAACCTGCCTGAAAGACAACAGAATTTCCAACAGAAAATGTTGGAAATATTTGTGCAAACATTTCTGGCCACATCTCTGCCACTGTTTTTAAACACTGGATTAACCCATAAGCTACCTCATCTGATTTTGATAACAAAAAGAAATAGCAGTTGCTTCAAATCCAATAATTACTGAATTCAGTAGCTTAATAGATATATCAAAGAGTATTTGAGACAAAATGTCATTCTGCAGTATATCACAAGACTACCAAGGAGACAATTTCTTGATGCTACTCTCTGAGACCTGCTCCACATATAGGAATAGAACAATGGTCAATTTTACACATAGTCCTTGACTTACAAGCGTTCATTTAGTGACTGTTTAAAGCTACAACGACACGACTTGTGTTTTCATACTTACTTACAACCATTGCAACTTCGCCAAGGTCATGATCAAAATTCAGGTGCAACTGGCATATATTAATGACATTTGCACTATCTTGGGACCACGGGATCACCATCCATCCAGCTTCTGACAAGAAAAGTCAATGAGCAAAGCCCATGAGATGATCAAGGCATGACTGACTGCAAGGAAGGATTCCTGGCAGAAGACACTCTATGATAGCAGGTAGAAAGATGTAGAGTGAACCCAACTGAGTTTGTGTAAAAAGTCTACAAAAGTGCATAATTGGCATGCCAAATGAATCTTTACGAAGACTCTTCTAGCCACAACTGTTATCTGCTCATCAAACAAACAATATTGTACACTGAACAAGGAATTGCCACCACATCCAGAACAAACAACAGAAAATCATTGGGTGCAAAACAACTCTTCATCCATAGCTACTCAGCCATGCAAGAATTGAATTTGAGTTTGTTGTTATTCCCCATCCAAACCCTAGTAATGCCCAAGAATTTATCTCAACAGCATGTTGGTCGGCTATAAAGATGACAGAATTGTAGAGAGGGAGGAAAGTCTGATGCTCACTGCCAGATTCCCACAATGAAGTTGCTGCCTCTCCCAATTCTTTCTTCTTCTTTTTTTGCCCACCCATGGTCATTCTGTTTATTTAGGTAAGAAAATGTCTTTGAAATGATAACCCAACAGGATACAGGTTGTCTAGTAATCCCTAATATAGGTTTTTACCAAGGATGAAATCCAGCAGGTTCTGACAGGTTCTGAAGAACTGGTAGCAGAAATTTCGATTAGTTTGGATAACTGACAAATACCACTTCTGGCTGGCCCCACAGTGGGGTGAGAATGGAGATTTTACACTATCCTTCCCCCTGGAGTGGGGTGGGAATGAAGATTTTGCAGTATCCTTCCCCTGCCACACCCACCAAGCCATGCCCACAGAACTGGTAGTAAAACTTTTTGAATTTCACTACTGGTTTTTACGTGTGCTCAATTGGGTTCATTCTACATGTTTTTACCTGCTATCAACGAGTATCTTCTGCCAGGAAAGTACCACAAGATTGATGATTAGGAAGAGATTTCAAGATGATGCAAGATCCTCATTACACATCCAATGCAGGATTTGGTTGAACTTCCTATCAGATACACAGAGATAACCTACCTGGGTTTATTATTGGTAGTCCTGGGTTAACAATGAGATTTGGAACCTGAATTTCTATACTATACTATAAAGTATTCTTATTTGTTTGTTTTGTTGGTTTTATTAGATTTATATGCCGCCCTTCTCCCAAAGGACTCAGGGCGGCGTACAACATTAAAAAACACATATCACAAAAGTTAAAAGGAAATTAGATAGATATCCAAAAAAACAAACCCAATTAATATGACAATAACATTTAAATAATTAGATAAAATTAACAGGCCAGGCCGGCTTGCTGGAAAAGCCAACTTTTTAGGGCATGTCGGAAGGACCGGAGGTCAGGGATAATGCGAAGCTCCGGGGGCAGCTCATTCCAGAGGGAAGACGCTCCCACAGAGAAGGCTCTCCCCCTGGGGGTCACCAGCCGACACTGTCTGGCCGACGGCACCCTGAAGAGGCCAACTCTTTGGGATCGTCCTGGACGGTGGGAGGCTACTGGTGGCAGTAGGTGGTCTCGCAGGTACCCTGGGCCTAAGCCATGGAGCGCTTTAAAGGTCATAATTAATACCTTGAATCGCACCCAAAAAACCACCGGCAACCAGTGCAGGCCGCCTAAAAGGGGTGTAACATGGGAGTACCTAGGTACCCCCATGATAATCCGTGCGGCCGCATTCTGGACCAGCTGAAGCCTCTGGGTGCTCTTCAAGGGCAGCCCCATGTAGAGAGCGTTGCAGTAGTCCAGGCGAGAAAGGACGAGGGCATGAGTGACTGTGCACAGAGCATCCCAATGCAGGAAGGGGTGCAACTGATGTACCAGGCGAACCTGGTAAAAGGCCCCCCTGGTCACGGCCGTCAGGTGTTCTTCTAAACTAAGCGTCGTATCCAGGAGGACTCCCAGATTGCGGGCCCTCTCTGAGAGGGCTAAAATTTCTCCCCCTATCATCAAAAATGGGACAAGATGCACAAATCGGGATGACGGAAACCACAGCCACTCAGTCTTGGAGGGATTGAGCTTGAGCCTGTTCCTCCCCATCCAGATCCGCACAGCCTCCAGGCATCGGGGCATCACGTCAAGGGCATCATTTGGGTGGTTTGGGGTAGAGATGAAAAGTTGGGTATCATCAGCATATTGATGATACTGTACCCCAAAACCACGGATGATCTCGCCCAGCGGTTTCATATATATGTTGAACAGGAGGGGTGAGAGAACCGACCCCTGGGGCACCTCACAAGTGACGTGCCTGGGGGTCGATCCCTGCCCTCCAGTCAACACGAACTGCGACCGATCCGACAGGTAGGAGGAGAACCACCGTAAAACGGTCACACTCCCAACCCCCCGAGTCGTCGCAGTAGGATACCATGGTCGATGGTATCGAAAGCCGCCGAGAGGTCTAATAGGACCAGGACAGAGGAGCAGCCCCTGTTCCGGGCCCGCCAGAGATCATCGACCAACGTGACCAATGCCGTCTCCGTGCTGTACCCGGGTCTGAAATCCGACTGAAACGGATCCAGGTAGACAGCTTCATCCAGGTACTGGGGAAGCTGACGTGCTACCATTATTCTTATTCCTAAGCAATACAGCTGTAAAGGGCAAAGTATTCACATGATTCAAAATCATGTGAATATACCACTTAGTGATGGTAATCCTAGCACTCCCCATTGCCTTGGTTAAGCAAGCATTGTGGGTTATTAAGCAAATTCTTGGTTGTTGTAAGCAAGGCAAGTAAGATGCAGAGGTCGGCACGAGCATCGTGGGACTAATGGTTGCTGTCAGGTAAGAGAGGGTGCAAACTATTTACCGAAGGGACATCCGGCCTTCCCTACCAGCTTCCCCATTGACTACTTATGGGGAGCCAGTAGAGAAAGTCACAACTGGTAATCATGTAACAGAGTAACCTCACTCTCCTACATAAAACAGCAGTATTACAACAAAATGTTTCTAATTTAAGGCATGAATTGGTCTGAGATCTTTCTTTCCCTTCTGAGAAGCCAATTCTGAATATGTTTAAAGAAAAAAAAAATGATAAAGATTTAAATATGGTTTCTCAAATTTTTTTTGTCTACAATCACTAATCAAGAGAAGTTAATCATTCCTTCTCTTGCTAATAAAATAAGGTATTTTGAAGAAATGCAAAATGTCAAGAATATTGACCAAGGAGAAGAACATTATTTCTTAATGGTAGCTTATCACTTTATTTTTAGTGAACTTCTAAGCAGCATATGCACAAAGTGAAAACATCTGAACAATTTCTATTTCAAATTCCTCAAAAGTATATTGAGAAGTGTTGCAAAATTTCTCAGTGGGAGTTTTAGACATTTGCAATTTAAAATATTTGACAAGCAAATGATTATTAAAACAATCCAGAGCTTAATTAAAACATTTGTCATTATCAGAAGTAATTCTGAGGCCTGAAACAAATTGGCTTGAAAACAATTTGTTTAGAACAGATCTTGAAAGAATTGGGAACAATTTCCAAACCTCAAAACATGTTTATATTTTAATGGAATGAAAATCCACTGAGAATTATCTTTAATCAAAAGAGTCTATATATTTTTTCAGAAGATACTCACATCAATAACTGCTTTATTTTAACTGTAATATATTTTTATCTTATATCATGACCCATTATCGGCTCAACAATGTCACATTTTTAGGACTAAAATTAACTCTTACTTTCTATGCCTTAAAGAGTATAAACACAGTGCTAATACTGTAATATTGAAAGAATACTTTTGATAATTGGAAAAATAAGATACCTTTTCCCCTTTTACATAAGAAAAGACACTTTGCAAATATTTACTGAAATGAAATATTCTTTAGCCTAACAAAAAGATACTGAAAATTAAAGCAGTTCAAATTTCAGAAGCAAATTATTTTGAAAGGTTGGTTTTTTTTACAGTTTTTACATCATTATATCAGGGTTCCAAATAGCATCCAAAATTAAATCAGACTCTGAGGCAAAGCACTCCTCAAAGTTCCAATTTATTAAGAAAGCCATGTTGGCACATCTGGGAAAACCCAAATCTGAAAGCTTCCCAGTTTTCCCCACTCAGTTGAAAGTTCAAGATCTTGCCCCCACACCCACAAGTCCATCACATGGTCCAATCTTCCACTGCCAGACTGGCAGTTTCACCCATCCAGTTCCGGTCAGGTGCAGAGATGCAAAGACAAAGGATGACCTTGGCTGTCTAGAAAGAATTTTGTTATGGCTACGTATCATCTAACTCCGTACAATCCCCCTCCCATTTCCCCACAATTGAAAATGCATAATAGAATAATAGAAAGTGTGGCATGCCTAAAATCCAAAAAAAAAAGATGGCTGCAAGTCTGACACATTAATCCTATAAAGACTTTATAAGCTGATGTAGCAGAAAGACCAAGACCATGAAAGAGTCCAGGGTTGAACCTGAACCACTGTCCACAACTTAATTCAGCAGCCTTTCTGAACAGACTTCCAAATTTGTTACGCTAATATAATTTTATTTAACACCAACCTTATACATAAACTGAGCTACACACTGAAATGTTCACGATAAAGATAAAGCCTCCTTTGTATCACACTTAATTCCTACATAGTCACACCTTTACATAGTGAATTCAGAAGCAGTTTAACATGACCTTCTTCCAGGTCTACAGCCCTGCCTTGTTTGTTTTCTATTCAAATACTAATTATTCAAATACTAATTAGGTTTGACTAGCCTTGTGAGATTATCCAAGGTCAACAACCAATTACCAACCATATTTCATATTTAAAGCTGTGCAGGTTGTCCTCAACTTGCAACTATTTTTTTTAGTGACCATTTGAAGTTACAATGAGACTGAAAAATTGACTTATGGCCAGTTTTCACACATATGAACACTGCAGCATCACCATGATTAGGTGATCAAAATTCGAAGGCTTGGCCACCTGCTCACATTTATGACGGTTGTAGTGTACTGGACCATGTGATCACCTTCTGATAAGCAAAGGCAATGGGGAAACCAGATTCACTCAACAACTGTGTTACTAACGTAACAACTGCAATGTTTCACTTGCAACAACTGTGGCAAGAAAGATCATAAAATGGGGCAAAGCTCACTTAACTGTCTTGCTTAGCAACAGATATTTGGGCTCAATTGTGCCCATAAGTCAAGGACTACTTGTATACCAAGAAATATAATTTACCATTTATAATTAGATGTTGTAAAGGTAAAGGTTCCCCTCGCACATATGTGCTAGTCGTTCCTGACTCTAGGGAGCAGTGCTCATCTCTGTTTCAAAGCCGAAGAGCCAGCGCTGTCTGAAGATGTCTCTGTGGTCATGTGGCCAGCATGACTAAACACCGAAGGTACATGGAGCACTGTTACCTTCCCACCAAAGGTGGTCCCTATTTTTCTACTTGCATTCTTACGTGCTTTCGAACTGCTAGGTTGGCAGAAGCTGGGACAAGTAATGGGAGCTCACTCCGTTACTCTGCACTAGGGATTCGAACCACTGAACTGCCAACCTTTCTGATCGACAAGTTCAGCATCTTAGCCACTGAGTCACCGCATCCCTTTAATTAGATGTTGAATACAACAGACTTATGGTTCTTGAAAAACAAGGAATCCTTAGTTCTGATCTTTAGAATTGTGATGAACCCCACCCCCCAGTCCTATGCAAACTCATTTGAGAGAAAGCTGCACTTAAAACTGTATATTATTATATGTGAAATAAACTGTCCTTCTGTGCATGCTGCCTACTCTCACAGCTAGAAAAGAAGTCTATTAAACAGTAGGCCTTTTTTCAAGTGAGCATATGCATAATTTGGCAGCAAAGATAGATGTCTTTAACTTATTCTTTTAAAAACTTGCTTCAACTAATAATCAGATATTTTTAGTTGTATTAGACTTTTAGGTAGATCATATAATACAAGCCTGTATTCTTTGTAGTACTTATGTTTCACATTCAAAAATGGATTTTTTTATTAATAAAGAAAGTGACAAATAATGTTGATAATATTTGAAATCTCAGGTGGTTATATATTGGTAGGTAAGGGACAGGATAACAGGAAGGTGAAACTATAGTTCAGTAAGGATCTTCAATAGCAAATGGAGAATTACAAATTATCTTGACGGATCAATTATTGTTGATTTCTTTCGACAAGTGGATATGCTCCATTGAATTGTTATGAGAAAGAAGTAAAAAACAATCACTGCACATTTTGTAATTTAACTGACCCAGCTTCTTTCTCCCACACCTTATTTAATCAATTATATCAAGATGCCTCTTTGTTCCCATTTTCTTGGTGGATATTCCTGTTTAAAACTTTTGGTTGCCTGTTTCATGACTCTTAAATTTAGGGAGAAAAACTAGTTGTTGGGGTTAGGCAGATCTTTGCTTTTCCCTAAGACCAACTTTTGAGAGCATGTCCTGGACTTTGTTCTCCAGAACTTTTAGTTAGCTTATGTTGAAAGTTGTTAATATGTACTTTCCCAAAAATAAAATAAGATTAGAATGAAAACGTGGGGTTTCAATGAAGTTATACATCTGGTGTTCTAATAAGCTATTCCAGCACAACAAATCATTGTCAATTTATCCCCTGAGGCTTCAACCTGGATATTTTTAAAAGTCACACTCTATGTGTTAATTGGCTTGTCCAATGCCAAGATATTCGCTTGCCTTATCAGCAACAACTTCCTTCTTTTTGCTTCCACGTTTATAATCCTGCCACACAACTGTCTGCATGTTCACTGTAGATGAGCATGTGTGTGCCTATGCATATGTAGACATTTGTAAAACAGGATAAGGCTTTGTGCATCTGATAACTATAGTCTACAAACTGCATGCTATGAAATGCATTAGCATTTAAGGTACCAAAGACTTTTGTTGTTTTAGGTGTTTGAGACATTTCCCCCCCTCACATCTACCCCATCAGCTGAGGAAGCCACTGAGATTTAAAGAAAATTATACTCTATGTTCTTAAACACACATCCATTGTCTCAGGCCATTGGGACAGGAAACAGAGGAGAGGAGAGCATTGGACAGGGAAATGAAGAACGCCAAAAGCTGGAACGCAGAAATGAACTTGACATGATGGTAGGAAAGGCTTTTGCGCAGTAAAATCACAAGCACCTTTAGTTAAGGTTGGGAGGGCGTTGCTCACAGCGCCACAGAATACTTAGAATGAGCCATCAACCTGGTTCTCTCGGTCCTTACAGTTTATGAAAAATGTACTGTTAAAAAAAAGATACTGTAAGCTTTTCACATGCTGAAGAATATCCATCACTTTAACCACCAACAAGAAAACTAGCTCACTTGAGTATGTACTAGTGGTGGGTTTCAAAATTTTTTAGAACCTCTTCTGTAGGTGTGGCCTGCTTTGTGGAAGTGGCTTGCTGGCCATGTGACTGGATGGGAGTGGCTTGGCAGCCATGTGACTGGGTGGGCGTGGCCAACTTGTAAAATGTGGTGAAACCCACTTAACAACGCTCTTGCTTAACAACCAAAATGTTGGCTCAGAAACTCTGATATTTGAAGCACGCAAGTCTTAAAGCTGTCAATTTACAAGACCCTTGCACCCCTAACCCTTTAGAAAAAAACCCCAGGGGTGTTCAAACTTGACAGCTTTAAGACTTGTGGACTTCAACTCACAGAATTCCTCCTCTCGCTCTTCATCTTGATGATGTGCGGACGGGCAGAGGGAGGGAGCTGGAACCGGTTCTAAATGGCACTGTAGATTTGTGGAACCTCTTCTATAGAAGAGGTTAGAACTGGCAGGAACCCACCCCTGGTATGTACCCTACATAAAGCAATTCCTACTTCCATAGTTCAATTTGGAAGTCTCTCCTAAATATGACTTGAAAGTCATGGTCCTAGAACATACCTCCTACACAGTTTTACAAAATTGAAGGAGGTCCGTTCTGCAGTTTTGTTTGCCGCTTGTTTTACAGCTGAGCCTAAATATAGCTTGATCTATAATGCCTTTTGCCTATACTCTATTTGTCTGTTTGTGTATGTTTGTGCACTTGTCTCCGTGTGTAGTGTGAGATGTGAAGCCTATCTCTTTGAGATAGGTTCAGCTGTGAGAGGAAGCCTTTTTCCTTGTTCCTTCTCCTTCTGTCTGCTTTTATGTCACAGCATTAATTCTGCATCTCTTACACCATTTTCATCCTCAATGCAAACATAGTTTCTGCAGAATACCATATCTCCTACATTCCTTCCAAGATGTATAGCTTTAGTTTTTCAGTATTTTAAAACTTTGTAGCAGAGCTTCAAACAAAAATAATAATAATTGGGGGTTATCACATAATACCTTACTCTATGTCTAAAGAGACTTGCTCTTAACTATCCTATAAATCATGGCATTTGGAGAATATTCATAATTTACTACAATTGAATAACAATTTACAAATCATTTTTAAAACATGCAAACTAATACGAATATATAATTTGCCACTTTTTTTTGGTTAATCAATTACAATGTTTCATGTGCAACATGTCAGAATAAATTCTTACACTACCATGCATTTAAAATAGTTTGAAGCTGAAGATATACAGCTTTAAATGAGTAACCCTTAGCAAGTATGTGATAATAATGAGATTTTCTGAAATCTGAAGGACTGAATCAAGATATAAATCATGGTTTTGCTATAGAGCTGACTGTTTTTTAAGTTTACGACTCCATAAACCTTGTCAATATAAGTTTTTAAAAAGCTGCTATTACTATTAGACCATCATAAAAAGTGTAGTAATCAGATTAAACTTATATTTATAACATAATTGCTTGTCTTATACACACAAAATAAATATATCACACAAATGCACATGGACCATTCTGTATATATTAAAAAAATAATGAGATTCCTGAATGCTTTTAATAGCTTTTAAAAATCTACTATTTAGTAGACAACTCATTGACTATTGCAATAATATAAGCCAATTGACTGCAACTGCTTTTATTGGCACACAGTAAACATTTTTGTAACAAACATTTAAAGAATTGTGGGTTTCAATTGCATATTCAGTGCCGAATACTCTATATAACTGTGCACCTAATAGAACAGAGACATGCTGATATAATCTGAATATTTACAATAACTAATACCCCAAAAATGGATGCGATGACAACATGGGACTTTATAAAAAGTATACTGCATACCTGTAATGTAACATGAATAACATTAGTAATTCTTGTTTTTAATTATTCATTCTTTCATTAACAACCAAAGTACTTTTTGACATGATTACTATAATAAAGGTTCTGTTTAATATTTTGCAAAAAAAACTGTCCACTCTAAATAGGTAGTTTCCCCTTCTCCTGCCACTCCATTTACTATTTCTAATAAGTAAAGATGGGATAGTTATGGAGAACCATACATTATCTAATATATGTCATATATCCACCAATGAAAAATGCACACTTGAACCCAACAGTCTACCAAATCCATTTTAGTAATGTATACACACCATGTTTGTTGGATTGCATGATTTATCTAAATTATGGATACTAGCCTACATACAATAGTTGAACTCTGGTTCGAAAAAAAATAGAGCTTTGATTCCTCTTGTGGCATTCTAACCAAACAAGCCACAACTGTTTTGTGTTCCCTCTTTAATTAGCAGGTAATGCTACAAGTGGAATATACACAATGAAAAGTGATTATTATAGTCTGTACTTTTTCTGTCTTACTACAACTGTTACAGCCTTAATTGACTAAAGCATTATTGCCTGTGGAGGTCAATATATATGAACTCATCTAATGATGGTCATGGTGGAACAGAAATAAAAGGTAAACAGCATATTTCCATTCCAATATATATTCTCTCTCTATCTCCGTCTTTCTGTCTCTCTGCCTCACAGACAGACAGACATTTCATTACCCAAACTAGGTAACATCATCAATGCTATTAAGAAACATTTGCAAGAAAACAGCTAGGCTTAGAGAGCACCAAAGTCCCCTCATTTCAACTGAGACCAGTGGTGGGTTCTGGCAGTCACTACTGCTGTTTTGCTCAGGGATGTGCCCTGCAGCGCGCACTTGATGTGCACTGCGCGTGCATGTACAGTACAACAAAAATTGTTCTGCGAATACACAGAAGCAAAAAACAAGATGGCGACGCCCACGGCACTGCCAGGAGAACTGGTTCGGGGGCATGGCAGACCTGGGTCGCCATGCCCCCGAACCAGGCTGCCAAGCTACTACCAGTTCAGCCAAACCAGCCTGAACTGGTAGAAACCCACCACTGACCGAGACCTACAAATATTCTCCCTTATTGGAACAGGAGGAAATTATTATACATTTGCTGTAAGTAAAGTTTGGATGTTGCAGAAAAATGGTACTGAAAATTGGTTATGGAATACGATAACAGCAATACATGCAAATTAATAAATTAGATGTTTAACAATGGTTCAGCACCAAACAGTAATTATGCCATTCCCTTGGTTGTTTAATCTTTTTATGGACAAATGCATGAGGAATGTTTGTGGTAATGTTCTAGAGATGTGTTGGTTAAGGATGTGAATATGCACATATTTTTGTAGACAGATAATATCATACTGTTGGCTGAGAAACCAAATATTAGACAGACTATATGATTCAACATAGGCTAAGGATTGGAAAATTAATGTATCTAATGATGAAACACTAGAGCAAGTAGGTGAATTTATATACTTTAGTAAAACATTTCCCAAGGATGGAGAAATTTGTAGGGAAGTGATGATATGTGATGGAAATGTGGTCTAGTCTGTTTAAGCAATTAATATTTTTTAAAACAAGTGAAAACAATTTTGTATAAAGATATGCTTCTGTCTCCTTTTTATATGTGAGAATTGGATAAGTCAAAAGAAACAAAAGTTGACTGTAATGGGGATGGATTATTTAAGCAATCTTCATGGTATAAAACGTGAACAGACTGAAGCAAGAATGAATGAAGTAATACAAAAGTAAATGATCTGTATGAAACAAATATATTGAAGTAGTTCGATCACAAGGAAGGATTAGAAGAACAAATGTATAAAAAGAAGAAGGAATGATAACAAAACAGAAGACTGAGAAATTCATATTGTTAAGACAACATTTCCAAAAAGAAATGATAAATTTAAAGATTAAGATGTGGCATGAAGTAGCTTGGAGAAATGGTAGAATCGAAGATGGTTTGTAAAGATAGAGAATTACAATGAAAAGTGTCAGTATAAATTAGATTTAGCTTTATTTCCTTTTATGTGTCTTATCTTATGCCTTAATTCCTTTGTCTTACTTTTTAAAAATTCCTTTTCTGCAGTGTGCTTTATGTCTTATCCCAAAAGGGAATGAGAAAACTAAAGGGATAACTAAATGAAGGATGTAAACATACAACACATGAATATTCACAGAATACAGAGTGTCATGCAAAAAGTTTAAAAAATATTACATACAAGCATATCCATATCCAGGCAGTCACTGTTAAGTGGGGAAAAAAATACCATATTCTTGTTAAGAAAAAATGGCAAAAGCCATGTCCATGATCTGCTTTAAAATGTACCATTTTAGTAAACCCAATTCACCCCACTATCAAACACTTTAAACCAAACACTTGTGATGACATAAAGCCATAAGAAGTTTGCTGATGAATTTCATTTTTCATCGTGTCAAAATGAAAGGTCAGGGTTATTGGGTACACTGAATACAGTTTCAAATCAGGAATCTTCTCCCATGTTCTTCAACTATTTATTAATTCGGAGATGAGAGGGAGGGAGGGAGAAGAGAAGAGAAGAGAAGAGAGAGAGAACAACTCTCTCTCTCTCTCTCTCTCTCTCTCTCTCTCTCTCTCTCTCTCTCTCTCTCTCTCTCTTTCTATCATCTATCTATCTATCTCCTTATAACTGTATCTGAAAGCTTAAATTGAGCTGAAGAACATAATCTCTATGCATACACAGTTCTTATCACCAAAAGTCCCTCATATTCTCTCTTGATGTGTGTGTATGTGTGTATGTATGTGTGTTGTGTGTGTGTATGTCAATGTGTTAATGCTCAAGTACATATAGACTCACAGCAAAAATGTTAACTTTGAAAAGAGTCTGAGACAAAGAGAATAGCAAAGAGAATTAAAGATCCTCTAAGCCTCTACCTCTCTAACATCTTTCACTTCCAAATATTTGAACTTACTAGTTTTTCTATGTAAAATGAATTCATATGCATGAATTGTTAAGTACCACAAAGCAAAGGCACAGGAGGGACATCAGCCCAAATGTATCTCGTCACAGATTTCAAGCAATCAAGGAGACAATCAAAATGCAGCAGGCTTTTACAACATTACGCTTAAAAGCGTAGGACAAACATAATAACTTTTCCATCCCTCAGTGGTTCTGTATTAACAACATTGTTTAAGAGTTTGCTTGAAATTATTTACTGGCACCTAATATAAACGAGATGGTGTCAGAATTGCCTGGCCTGTTTACATTTTTAAAGCTGTACAACAAGAATGTGTTCTGGTCTTTTTGCAGCCTTAACAAAAACACCAAATACTTCTGACCCACATAAACCATTATTGAAAAAAATGTTTTTTTTTAAAAGGGATAAAGGAATGAGGGAGTAGTAATGGTAACATACAGTACCATGAGCGACTTTGGCCTCCCAGTCAGTGGTGTACAGTTTACAGATCAGTTCTGGCCTTCAGCAGACAGGAAGGGAAAAAAAGCAAAAAGCAAAAAAAAAGAGAAAAGAAAAAGAAAAATCAGCTCTGGGAGTGGGTTATAGGAAGGCAGGAGGGTGCCGAGAAGCGGAGATCTGCCAGTTTATATACAAGAAGGCAATTCAACTCTCT
Organism: Natrix helvetica; assembly: GCF_964273705.1. Taxonomy (NCBI): domain Eukaryota; kingdom Metazoa; phylum Chordata; class Lepidosauria; order Squamata; family Natricidae; genus Natrix; species Natrix helvetica. The sequence continues at coordinate 82,695,262 of NC_138552.1, forward strand.
TCTGGCGCATTCCTTCACTCTATCTCCCAGCCTCACTGCGTGTGTCTTGTCATATTTTCTTCAGCTGTTAATTGTCTGGAGTGAGAGATTTTAAACAGCCACAGCCAGGGGAAAAGCGAAACCCTTCTAAGTGACTATCGCAGCCAGTCAGCTTCACACACCACTGGATAACATTTTCCAAGGGAACTGTTCTTCTGATAGTTCCCAAGTCTCTAAGTCACACTCCCCCCCTCCCCTCTCCCCCCTCCGCTCTTCCCCCCCCATCTCTGAACACACACACTCCCCTTGAGACCTCAGTGCATTTGTGGCAATAAAACATTCATGCGACTTGGAATTTTAACACAATGCCATTTCCCTAGTTTAACCTGAAAGGAATGCACGAGTCACAGCAAACTACATCACCCTGCCATTTAACCCTGCCAAGGACAGCGTTTTTGGCCAGGCTGGGCCAGCTCTGACGGGAAAGGACTACACAGACTCACATATGGAGCCACCTCAGCTTCCACAACTTGGCCAGCAACTACAGCCTGCTCTCCTGGACTCAGGGCTACAGCCCAACCTCTGTAACTGGCAACATAGTTGTGTCATGGCTAGGACTTTTACAAAGTTTCAACACACAGGAGGAAAGTCCAGCTACAGTTTGGTGGCTGCTCCGTTCTCGGCAGCAGCTCTGATCCCTTGCGAGAGGCTTGGCTTTATTACAAGTACTGTTGTGATTAAATATTATGGCTGTCATCCAGCAGAGAGAGTTAAACACATTTATGTCTTGCTGATTTCAATGATATTTAAGTGTGCTTAATTGTACAGGGGATTCCGCTCTATGCGTTTAACCCTGAAAATATTTCCACTTCTTTTAATCTGAGCTTTGTTTTCTTGTGTGTGTGTTTTTTTTTTTGTAAATGAGACTCGGTGAGAAAATAGGTTGCAATGATTACCAAAAATAGTGCTGATGAAGCTAGTTATCAAAGCTGACTCGCATTTATAGCCTGGCAAGATTTTCTTTTTTACTGTTATTTCTTCTGTAATTAATATTTATTTTTAAAAGGGAACAGAAAGGTCTTCTTTATGAATGTTGGGAAATACTGATGGGAAAATGAAGTTCTCTTAACCTCTTTGGGCAGCATGTCAGTATTATTCTATTACAGAAAGGAAACATAGTAGCATGAGGAAGTAAGCGATTTTGTACCTATTCATTTAATAGCTTAAGTGATACACACAGAGTTTTCCTTTTGTTTTGAAGTCCAAAAATATTTTCTCTTAGTAAAATCCATGTTTGGAAAAATGGTACACTCACTGCTTTGATTCCATTCCCTACTAAAATTAAATTCTTCTGTATATTACTATACTATTACCTATATATTACCTATATATAGTTATTTTTTTAAAATGTGCATAGCATGAAACAATCACACCACCATGGCTCCATTTGTAACTAAACAAATATAATCTCCAATTTCTGTTCAAGAGAAACTTCTAGAACACAAGAACCATCCTTAGAATGTTAGGACTGGCTGTCCAGGAGATTGGGGAAAGACAGTTCTTGTGGACATAACTAATATTCAATTTCAGTAGCATTGTTCAGTGGAAGGACAATGGGAATAAAAGGTTCAATTCAATCAGTTACTCTAGATTTGAAATTTGTGTGGCCATTATAAAATGAATATGAACTTTCATTGCAATTGAGCATTATCTGTTTCTATTAATTGGTAATGGATGTAGGAAGTTAAGCAAATCTAGTTAAACTCTTCCAGAGACCTTCTGGAATAGATCCAACAGTTGATGGAGCCTTAAAGCTCCATGATTGTCCATCTTTAAATTGATTGTCCATATCAATTTACAAACATAGGGAAAATAGATTTATAAATGCTAGAAATTATATAGTGAAGATTTAATGTATTACAAGAATGTCAGCTTGAAAGATCATGAAAATCTAGCATAAAGTAGGCTGGGCAAATCCTATTTTTGATCCATATCGTGTGTGTGTGTGTGTGTGTGTGTGTGTGTATGTGTGTTGTATTTGTGCTGATAAATAAATAAAGGGAGACTAGTATAGATCTATTTCAAGCTACTTAGCTCTCATTAGCTAGCCATGCCCTTACTGGGATTTGAACCTGGGCTGTATTACATATTAGGCAGATGTGTAAGGCACTAAGCCATAGGCTCTCCTCCTTTATCAGCTAAGCCAGGGAAATAGGTATGTATTCATCCATAAGTACATACTATCTCTTTCTATATTAATATGCAATTTAAGATGTATGAAAATGCATCTTAACATATCTTTGAGATATTTGTATATTCAGAAAAAGGCCATGCTGCAATGTTTGAAGACTGGTGAAATTAAATGGATAGCTATATTCCAATTCACAGATTAATCTCTGAGGTGCGGATGACCTATTTATGAGATTTCAAGATACATCTGGTCTTTTACATGACACAGAATGCTTGAATAGATGAGCTTTTGGACTGACCCAAAATGCTTTTATTATATTTTAATTACACTTTTATTACCCTACGGGTGTTCCAAGAGCCACTCCTAGAACAGAGATGGCCACAAGACTGAGCAGGACTTATGTTTCAAATAACTGAGAATAGTTCATCTACCATCCTTAAATTCCTCAGGATGAGAGGTGGGCACTGTATTCTTGCAGCCCTAAAATTATGTAAAGACAAGACAGTATCACAACTTCTTTATGATGCCCAGCTGAGCCCTTTCTTCAATTTTTCACCTTTACAACTTGTTTAACCCACTGTTAGGGTTCTAAATACCATGCAGAATTAAATCATTGTCCAAGGCAAAAACATCTTTAAAGGTCCAATTTATTCTACAGACAAGTTAGCACCTCTATGGAATTCCAACTCTGATTTGCATCCTGGAATTCCACCCAGTTGAAAGTTCATGATCTATCCCCACACCCACAAATCCATCACATGTTCCAATCATCATCTTCCACGCTGGCATCTACACCCCTCTGCTTCCGGTCAGGTGTCGAGGTGCGGAGACAAAAGATGACCTTGAGCTTCTATAAAAGAATGACAACATACATTCCACAATCCTACTCCTTTCTATTCCCCCCTCCCAACTACTACACTAATGAAACAGCATAGAAAATTATAAGAAAGTGTGGCAGGCCAAAGATCCTAAAAAGAACATAACTACAGGCCTGACACCCACATTTCTAGGGCCTTCAAGTCCCAAATGCATCTTTAACACCTAGTGGCTCAGACTACCATATCTTCCACTTGGCATGGCCCATTAACTATGGATGAGTTTCAGTCCACATGGACTTTTCTTCAGGTCTCTCATTCATCATGGGATGTGATCAGGCCAAAGCAACCATTAAACAGTCATTGACGCCACTTGGAAGTTTGTCTGTAACTGCAGGGTTAGGACAAACCCCCCCCTCAGGGCAACCCCCCCCCAAGTGTCCTCAATGACTAAAAGAATGCAAATGACCAGCTATGTGCAAGGAATATAAATCCTTCCATTCCCCACCATCTAGTCAGAGCTAAAGAAGCTTCTTGGATGAGAAGCAAAATGTCTTCAAAGAAAAACAAGGAAGTCCAGTTGCCTCTTGAAAAAAATGCATCTTTGGGACACCCATGACCTGAGCAACTGAGAATCTCCATAGACAATAGAGTGTGTGCTTCTCCAGTGCCTGTATGACAGATACATTTGTACCATAAAGACATTCATCTTACTATTATTGCATAAATAGGCAGGATGAACAAGACAATTCAACATGTCTCTCCTGCTCTCAAATACTAATCCTACCACATAATACGTAATGCTGCTAGATTCTGCATAACAGTGCTTAAAATCCGTCAGATGATGACCCGTGCCATAAACTAGTCTTAATGATCATCTAGTTCCTCATTCTAGAATGCTCTTCTATATTGTGATACTTTTATTCTGCCATATACAAAACTTTAGGCTCCCCATCTAATGCTCCCACCGCCCTTTTTAGATTCCCTTTAGACTCTTGTTTTTCACATTTGTTTTACCTTTTATTATTTGTTTCGCCTTTTGTGTATTTTAATGCTTTTTAAATGTACCCCTCTCTCTTTATGCGGGTCTTTGTCCGAAATATAGATTTGATTTGACAGGATAACAGAGTTGGAAGAGACTTTGGAGGTCTTCTAGTTGAACATGCTACTCAGGCAGGAAACCAACCCATATATCATTTCAGACAAATGGGTGTCCAATCTCTTCTTTAAAACTCCCAGTGTTAGAGAATTCGAAACTTCTGGAGGCAAGTTGTTTCATTGGTTAATGGTTTAACTGTCAGGAAACTTCTCCTTAATTCTAGGTTGCTTCTTTCCTTGATTAATTTCCATCCGTTGCTTCTGGTCCTTCCCTCAGGTGCTTTGGAGAATAGATTAACCCCTTCTTCTTCAAGGAAGCCCCTTAGATATTGGAACACTGCTATTGTGCCATCCCAGTCCTTCTTTTCATTAAGCCTGACATACCCAATTCCAGAAACCATTACTTCAAATATTCCTCGTTTGTTTTACAGCAAATATGGAATGACCATGTGATTTGTATCATATCATATGGAGATGTGATACAAACATGGGAGTGCATAAATCAGAGGGCACAATGTGTGAAGCTGTCATAACTCTTTTGGTATTGCATATATCTCTGCTATATGCAAATCATGCAGCTCATTCATTTGAACAAGAATACAAAAACTATAGATAAAACCGCATGAAATATGACATCATTTTTACTCCCTCAGACATGAGTGGAGTACCTCTTCTGCACTTTTGGAGACTTCTTCAGATATCCTCAGGTTATAGTCTTCTCATTGATATGATGTCAATTATGGGATGCTCCCCAGAAATATGACTCATAATGATGATAATTTGGTGCTTGGTAATATCTAATCCAAATCTAAATCTAGCTACAACTGAGTAATCTACATTATTTATAACTCTATCTGTACGTATCTACCGTATTTTTTGGAGTGTAAGACGCACAAATATTTTGAAGAGGTAAATTTTTTAAAAATGTTTTTGCACTCTGCAGACCTCCCAAACCCTGTGCATGCCTCATTTTTTTGTGAAAAACAGGGCATGCAGAGAGTTTGAGAGGCCTGCAAAGTGCTCCTGGGGGCTGAAGGGGCAAAAACAAGCAAAAAATGACCTGCTATTCACAAAAACGGGCCTGTTTTTTGCCAAAAAAAGAGGGGGAATGCAGAGGCTTTAGGAGGCCTGTAGAGTGCTCTAGGGGTTGGGAAGGGGGAAACGAGCAAAAAATGGCTCGTTTCCCCCTCGTTTTTGCCCTCCCCAGCCCCAGGAGCACTTTGCAGGCCTCCCAAACCCTCTGCACATCCATTTTTGTGAAGTGGGCAGGGTTTCAGGAGGCAAAAAATGCTGTATTCAGTGTATAAGACGCTCACAGATTTTCACCCTCTTTTTTGGAGGAAAAAGGTGCATCTTATACTCCAAAAAATATGGTATATAGATCTTGTCCATATAGCGTTGCTATTAGTGTTAGCCTTAATTCTGCTATACTTCCAGAATTTAGCCAGTCATTGGAAAGAAGTCTATCCTATGCTATGATTATCTCTAAAATTACTTTTTAAATTCACCTTATTAAGTCCATTTTGGTCATCACAAACCCTGCTGATAGCTAATAAATTTTCACAACTGCTCAGAAAAGGTCTATAATAATTTACTAGAAATTAAGCTTTTAAAATAAATCCTACAATCCATTTTCCTAGGTTTTTTTTACTATTGAGGTATGAAGATATTTAAGTAATGTTATTATCCCTTATGCTCCATATAGGGACACGGTAGCTCAGTGGCTAAGATGCTGAGCTTGTCGATCAGAAAGGTCGGCAGATCAGTGGTTCGAATCCCTAGTGCTGCGTAATGGAGTGTGCTCTTGTTACTTGTCCCAGCCTCTGCCAACCTAGCAGTTTGAAAGCACATAAGAATGCAAGTAGAAAAATAGGGACCACCTTTGGTGGGAAGGTAACAGCGTTCCGTGCGCCTTTGGCATTTAATCAGGCCGGCCACATGACCATGGAGACGTCTTCGGACAGCGCTGGCTCTTCGGCTTTGAAATGGAGATGAGCACTGCCCCCTAGATTCGGGAACGACTAGCACATATGTGCAAAGGAAACCTTTACCTTTACCTTTATGCTCCATATAAGAAAAAATGAAACTAATTTCAACACATTAGCCATTCATTCATACTAAAATTAATTGGACAAGTCATGCATATTTCAGTAGCATAAGGCTGAAGTCTTCTGCCTGAGACTCGGTGGAGTTTACTTCTGAGAGACACATATTTTATTGCAGTGTGTTAATAACTTTGGCTAGACTAGGGCAAGCTATTATGATGTGGAAACCTTATTGGCCAAAACAAAAAACTAGTCCAGCTTCAATAGATTAAAAAAGTAGCTCTTCCTGGGGAAGAGGAAAAATCTATGACCAATATTGAAAAATGGTTTCCTTCTCCAGGGTTCTCCACTCTCCTCAACAAGGAGCTGGAATCTGACGTAGCATATTCATGACCCCTGAATTTCTGTAACAAAATAATTTGCTAATTGTCATATATTCAAATACATACACACAAAGGTTTCTACATAAACATCTTGGAATAACAAACGTAGCTGCATTCTTCAACACATGTCAAAATTAACTGCAATTATTTTTAGCAGAAGTCCATGTGGAACTAGCGATTTGATTCATATCTGGGGACTATTCTGTCCCCTCAACAAAAGCAATATGGATTCCTTCTTATTCAGAACTTGGACCCAGTTCAGGGCTAGGAGCCAGAAGAGACAGCTGCAGAGCCTTGAAAAGAGAGATGTGAGGGAATCCATGTCTCTCGGTTAGGTTTTCTCTTTAGGTACTCCTAACCGGAGAAAGACAGGCAGCCACCTCTGATCACCGTCACCCAAATATGTAGCCAAAATCAAAATAGTCCCACAGAGGCTTCAGGAATCTAGAGGTCAGGGGTGGGATTCTACCACTTCAGATCAGTTCGGCAAACTGGTAGCTCCAACGATCAGCTAGGAGAGAACTGGTTCGCCCCGACGATCAGATGGGGCCTGCCCGCGCTATTTTCCTACCTTTATCTTCTCAGCTGATTCGTGCAACAGAGCAGATTGCCACACAAATCAACTGTATTACTACTCCAAAGAAACCCAGAAGTGAAGATTCTTCAAACTAGGCACGTGCGCACAGCAAATTGGGCGATCACCAAATCAGTTGTTAAATTGGGAGGATCCCACCACTGCTACAGGGAGTCCTCCACTTAAGACCACAATAGAGCCCAAAATGTCTGTTGTTAAGTGAGAAGTTTGTTAAATGTGTTTTGCCCCCTTTTACGAACTTTCTTGCCACAGTTGTTAAGCGAATCACTACACTTGATACGTTAGTAAGCCGGTTGTTAAGTGAATCTAGTTTTCCCATTGACTTTGCTTGTCAGAAGGTCACAAAAGAGAGTTGCATGACCTTGGGACGCAGCCACGGTCATAAATATGAACCAGTTGCCAAGCATCTGCAATTTTGATGACATGATCATGGGGATTTGCTGCACAGGTCATAACTTTGAAAAACGGCTGTAAGTCACATTTTTCAGTGCCGTTGTAACTTTGAATGGTCACTAAATGAACTGTTGTAAGTCAAGGACTACCTGTGTAAAGGCACATGCTTCGACAAAATAATACTCTGCAATACTCTGCAAGTATTACAGCTCATGAAGAAATCGCCAATTCCTTACCTGTCAATATGCTAATAAAACTCTCATTTCTGTTTGATACTTTGTAACCTTCAATTGGGCAAAATGTATCATCATAGGGTAAAGCCTACAGAATTCTAAGACCAATTACTTCCAGGGGAATGAAATTTGATGGGGGCAGGGTTTTTGGGGTTGTTGTTTTTTTTGCTTCAGCACTGCCTGCCACATTGCCATGGTTGACTGTGATTATATGATCTTCATATTCGGTGGAATCTAAGAGCTGATACAATTGCCAAAGCTCCTTGCCATCTTCTCATTAGCATAGATTTTGCTTTTGGGAAGCTTGAAGAGAGAAAGCCAATGGAGAAATGGTGTACCCCAAGTAATGACTTTTCACCATCACCATAATTTCGGCTTCACTTGCACTGAGCTGGCCATTCTTGCACTCCCTAAATCTGTCTCTTATCTGGTAGCAGTCATTTTCACGCAGGGAGGGAGGGAGGGAGGGAAAAAGTCATTTACCCATCTTCTGAAAATGAAGAGGAGCAGGAGGAGAGGGAAGGGAAAGGATAGGAAAGGAGGGCGAAGGAAGAGAGAGAGGAAGGGAGAAGAGACAGGGAGGGAGAGAAGAAGGGAGGGAAGGAAGCTGTAGTTATTTTGTTTCTCTGCTTAGATTAGGAAATATCTCTAAAATGAGGATCCCAAGTGGTCACATGTTATTTAGTACTACCCATGTTTCTAGATGTGCCAGAAGGTCCTTCCACTTTCACAACCAATTTTGGGAACAGGAGAAAGTGGATTTATTCTATTATTTTTCATTACCAAGGTAAGCAAAATGCATTGGCCTGCTCAGCTAGCAGTATAGACACTTGCCTGAACTATTTTAGGGACCTCCAGTGCAAACGCTACATCCCTAAGGAATAGATATGTTTAATAGGACTTACTGCCAAGAATAAGTGCATAGATTATAACTTCAACTTTTAATGCACTTAACAATGAGGAAATGTCTTGAAACTCAGGAGAACTTAACATCTCAGAAGAAATACCCTAATATTCTTAGAGAATAAGTGTTTCATACCTTAAAGCCTTCTCAGCCCATCCCTTCACTGCTCTTCCTTAGATTCATGGCTCTTCCTTCATTGTATTCTAGATTAGTTGTTTCACCTAATAAATATCATCACATTGTGAGCACATGTTTGAAATTGTTGTTTTTCAGACTTCCTACGGAGTTTCCCCATGGAATTGCTGATGATACTGATATTAAAAAAATGAGAGAAATTTAGTCTTAGAAGGATAAACTCTATCTTTTCCTCCCTCTGAGGATTCAAGAGGATTTTGTGCAATAATGACTTTTTATATATTACACGGTAACCATAATTTCTGCTCCTTTCCTATACAACGTCAAAGATTTATCTTCACAGTCATTCAGATGGCCCTCTAAGGCAAGCGTCTACTATTAAATAAGCTTGAAAAAGATGAGATACACTTGTACTAGCCCAATTTAAATAAACAATAAATAAAATTACAAATGCATATATGGCATCTCATGGATCTGGTTTGTCTTACATGGTACGACACACTCATTGTCCTTGACACAAAATAATTTGTTAGCATAAAACCATAAGTTTGTTTTCCCATGTTTTAATTTTTTTTATTTCAGCACCAGTTTAATTAGCTCATTAAACACCTTGGAGATAGAAAATTGTTTAATCCCTTCACCTCAGCCAGACCACACTAATTTAACTCATTCTCCTATCAGCAATTATTTACCAAAGCTTCCCTTGTGAATTCCTACTAAGTTCCTTCCTATGAGCTTTAGCATGCAAATCTTAATTGTTCAGTGAGTATCTCTGGTTGAATGTACCTCAGACCAAGGTTCTAAAACTATTGCATAGTATATAGGACTTAAAAGTAAGGAAAAAGTTCCCCTTACACATACAGTAGGTGCTAGTCATTCCCGACTCTAGGGGGTGGTGCTCATCTCCATTTCAAAGCCGAAGAGCCAGCGCTGTCCGAAGACATCTCTGTGGTCATGTGGCTGGCAAGACTAAGCGCCAAAGGCACACAGAGCGCTATTACCTTCCCACCAAAATGGTCCTTATTTTTCTACTTGCATTTTTGCATGCTTTCGAACTGCTAGGTTGGCAGAAGCTGAGACAAGTAACGGGAGCTCACTCTGTTATGTGGTGCTAGGGATTTGAACTGCTGACTTTCTGATCAACAAGATCAGCTTCTTAGCCACCGAGACACCGCGTCCCTATAGGACTTACAATGCTCTTTATTTGCAAAAGAGAGAGAGAAACAGAGACAGAGAGAGAGACAGAGAAAGATAAGAATTTTCTTCTAAAATAAATGATGCAAAGCAGTGCATGTACAGAGATCTTATTTTTCAAGTAGGAAATCATTTCTCAGAAGTCTGAACTTGGTGTCATTTGGAAAGAGTGTCTTCTTATATCTGAGTTTCTTGTAACTTTTTCTCGATTCCACTACAAGGGTTTCAAATGTAGGGGATGGCATGGTTACAATAACCAAGAGGCTATTATGGAAAAACAAAAGACAAGAGGAAGAAGTAATAAAGCAGTCAGCTGTCTGCGTAAAGTAACTTCTACCTGTGAATATCCCTAACAATTGTAGAAGATGAAAAGGTGTCTTTAGAACAGAGTTCAGAAAAGATGCATGAAAGCCAAGATCTGAGTGAAGAATGTAAGGGATACCACTTCATTATAAGAAAAATGGGGGCATTTTATCTCCCTACATCTTTCTCGGTTTGCCATGGACACCATAATACCAGAACACAGTGTGGGAAATAGCCTAGTACCGTAATGAAACAGAAGAGACAAGGAAGGAATTACGCATCTAGCAAATCATTTTTGAATGAAGCAGGAAAATTATACTTTCTGTTCTGGTTTGCTGCCAGTAATTAATTCAGATTCTGTGCCAGCTTCCACAAGCCACCATATTATAACAACTTAGCTATAAGTAAAGACATGATTTATATACAAGTATAACAAAAAAGACTAATGTATTGGTAAATTGCATTTATCTTGACATGTATACAACTTTCCTGCCAGCAACACAGAAATAATCTCTTATTCTGGGCTTCTTTTCTTCTCAGTTCAGGTTAGACTTCTAAGTTCCCTAGAGTTTCTCATCCAAATACAAACCCAGCCTAACTTTGCTTTGCTTCATAGCCTACATACTGTAAGGTTGGCCGTCTGCTGCCTTCAGCTGAAATGCAACATAGAGTACAATACAGATGATTCTTGTAGTTCAGATGGCAATGGTTGGGTGATAGAGTACATCTCCCAAAGAGAGATTTTAAAATCTATGGTTTTATATATATCATGTTACCTCTGAGTTAGGAACTTACCCTGAATTTCGGGTTCAGAGCCTAAATCTACCAACAGAAACACCCACATGAATCATATTTGGATAGCGGAGGTGATTTCATGTGTCCTTTTGTTGGTGTATTCCAAAATATACAATGTGCATTGCTAATCAATAGCATCCTTTGTCCAACCAATCAATATAAAAAAAATAAAAGAACCATCAACCAAAACAAATAATAAGAGGAATATCGTTTGAAGAAAGAAAAAAGATACAACCACAATATATTTCTATTATAAAACCTCTCTTGTAGGAGTCCAAAAACGCTGCAAGTTAGCATTCTAAGAATACATAAATCAGAATACCATCATTGTATTATCAATTGTAAATGAAATGAAATCTCCTGCTAATTTTATGAGCATAACCTTTTTTACTGGAATAATTATATTACTAAAGTAGTTTACATAATACCTCACAGCATTTCATGATCCATGAAATGCCATAGCGTTGCAATATGTAGAAACAGAAATGAAGCAGAAATAATAAAAAGAGGACATTTATAGTTGTTTTTATTTTTTTTTAAAAAGAAAACATGCCAAAACAAAATTAAAGTTGGGTTCCTGCAATGTCCAAATGACTAAATAACAATGTGCATTTCAAAGTGCACAAGTGCAAAACATTGCTGGTCTTTCTATATGTGATTAGCTCCACATAAGAGCTAGCTATGCTGCATCGAAATAAAGCTTTCAGATGTCACCATCATCTCATGGTGAGATACAGCCCCAACATAGAAAAAAATCTCAGAGGAGAGGAGAAGGAGAGGAGAAAGAGAGGGAGAGGGAGAGAAGAGGAAAGGAGAGGAGAGAAGGGAGAAAATATGAACTCAGTACATAATTGCATAGATATCCTGTAACTCCCTCATTTTTCTGTATTTAACCAAACACATTTTACTAAGGCATCTCCTTTGGTTAATGTACGGAGATGATTCATGCTACAGGAACGATACCCCTTTTCCTACATTTGCATTTAGCTTCAGTGACAAAAGAGGGGGGGAACGGGGAGGGGGTGAAAGCTGGGGTAAGCAGGCTGCAGCCCTGTGTGTGGCCAAGGCAGCAGGAAGCAATGGAGGGAGAGGGAGAGAGAAAGAGAGAGAATGAGCCCAGTATAACAGTAGAATAGGCAGCTGGCCTAAGATGCTAATTCAGCGCTTTAACAAATCAATGCCACTTGAAAAGTACAATACGAACCCTCACAGGGTGGATGTCAGGGGACTCAGAAAATGCATTCTCAAGTATTTCACATTAAGAGGGAATAATGTGTTAATTTATAACTCTTCACCCTATACACTTGGATTATCCATCTGTGTCAGCTGTTTGACTTCTTAAATTTATCAAAAACACGTGCAAAGGGAGACATCTTCTGCTTAAGCACTGGGAAACGGAGCTCAAATGGGGAGGGGACGACCCTCTTGAGGGGGAGGGGAGTGAGAGGATTCAAAAGGAAGGAGCAGCCAAAGGAAGGCCTGTTCCCTATCAGTGGCTGATTGCCCTGAGCACCATCAGTCAAAAGTGGCATCCTGTAGAGAAGAGAATCTTGAATCAGCAACCAAAGATGCCATCACCAATATTCGCTTGAAGAAAACTCCAGGAACGTCATATAGGTTAAGGCCATTATTAAATAGTGGACCGCAATGAAAATCACTGCTAGTGAATAAACGTTGTTGTCCTTCTTGTGGACAGTAATGGAACATCAGAAACACAGCACAGAATAGAGAAAGCTATCGGGTGTTGAAAGAATTACAACATTTTGATGCTCGGATACAGAAAAATTATTTCACGCATTCTAAAGGATGCCTAGATCTGCCTAGTAGGATAAGATTCTATGTAGCCTCACTGCCTTTAGTCCTTAACATGATTTCAAAAGTGTCACCTTTGCAATTGGATATTAGTCTTACATAGACAACGATATAGTCTAGCTGTTTATTCTTCATGCAACTTGATTCTTTTTTTCTTGTTTTACAAAAGAAAATAAACATGTTAAGGGGAAAAAAATCTTGCCTAATTTCATATCTAATTTGCATTCCTTAAGCTCAACTGCTTAATGCTTAGAGGTTACACTCTCATACCCTGTTTCTGGTTCATTCTGTTGTTACACCTTGATATGTATAAAATCAAATCATTGTTGACTAAATGTCAATATATTAGATAACAAAAAAAAATATTGGAAAAAATATAAAAGGTAAGGATTACATTTTAAATCCTTCCAAATGAGAAAAATCAATTCTGAAGTCTTGATTCTAGTACAGAATAGATTTATAAAATTGAGTATATTCTTTTTTTAAAAAAAATATCTATATATTTCAAAGCAAAATTAAGAGAAATTGTTGATGGTGTTTTATTGCAAAAGACAGACCTCAGGTACTGTGGTTTGGAAATGAAAAACAGCTTCCTCAATGATTTCAGATTGTTAGCTCCACTTGACTATGTTTATGGAGAGGGGGTAGCTTTACAATAAACGCCTAGGTCATTGTGGACATATTATTGTGTGCACATCAATTATGCACTCAAAACAGAAACAGACACTCTCTTATTTTCACAACATTCATATGTAAATAATATGCTGATGAATGGAAATTAGATGCTACAGATGAGTTCTAAAGTAGACATCTTTCCATCTACTAAAAAGAAGAGAACCAGCAACTGGTTCAGGAAAGAGAGGGGAACGGGTATCAAGGCAGCCTGGTACTACAGAAAGGGCTTGGGATGGGGGGAGGGCAATGGCCGGCCTCCTGGGACCAATATCCTGTGAACAAAAGTGAGATTCAAGGAGAATTGAAACAGATTCTTGGCGAAGGAAGGGAATGGGGAGAAAGAAGATTCTTGGTGCACATATGCAAAATCAGAGCAAAATTAAGTAACCACCTAAAAATATGTTTCAACTTTTATGGAATGGGGGAATAAGATAAACAATAGATTTGATTTGTTTTAGATTCCTGCAACACCAAATAATATACTGTACTTCATAGATGTGTGTAATGTACTTGGGATATTGAATTGTTTGTTTTTAAATCTGACCCAAACCACCAGTCTGGTCCCTCTTACATTAGACATAAATCATGATTTATGTCTAATTTCCTAGAGATTCCCCTAATATAAGCGATCTATTCTTATCATTATAGTACAGTTAATTCCTATTTCTCTCCCCTTCACCCACGGCCTGACTCACCTAAGGGGTTAAAAGACTACAGTGCATTTGTGACTTGTCAGTGACATATAATACCTGGGTCTTTCATGCAATCAACTTTTACTTGACATGTATTTGCTCATCACAGGACCCGTATTACTACTGGGAAAATGAAGAAAAACCTAAATTAACACTTGACATTCAATATGGTCAAGTCCTTAATTGGCTGGGCTTCCTGAGAAAGCAATTTTCTATTCCCCAAACTGTTCGTGTGTCATGTGTGGAGTGCAGCTCTTGGCCATCACTGCTGTCCCTCGCTCACTCTAATGAGAGCAGATGAATTAGTGTTACGTGACACGATTTTAGCAGGGCGCTTTCCCCCTCCCTCTCCCCTCACTGCTATTTTGCTGCACAAGTGACCGCTGTGCAGCAGAAGCAGAGGAAAGGCTAAAAAAAAAATCCTACTTGCAAACAGCCACGTGGAGACGGTTTGTTGAACATAAATATAGCTTAAATGGTTTTGCTTTATCTTAAAGAGTCCTTTCTTGTAATAGGTGCTTATTATGGTATTTCTGAGTGGTGGATGGGGGTACCTTAAGGATCAATTTAATTCACTTACGTTAGCTGCTGGGAAGCCACATTAACTTTCAGTCCTTTCCCTTGTTCGTGTATTACATTGCACATAATCCTAATTAAAGAGCAATGTCTCTTGGTTGTCTGTAGATCTGGCAAATATTTAATAATCCTTAACAATTATTTAATGGTTTAAAATGGTAAAATGTACTAATTCTACACATTCTGAAATAAAACATGCAACTGAAACTCAGAGAGATATTATAGCCAGAGAGAATAAGGCATAGGTGTACAGATTTATTGTAGGTAGATTTACAATATATCACTAATCTGGAGCAGCTTCACCTTTTTCCACTAATAATAATGTTTCAGTCAATGCATACACTACATAGCCAAAAGCCCCCGGAATATTGTCAGTTTCTGGTTATTAAAAATATTTATACATGAATTCCTTCAAAATAAGCTGAAGTGTGGGATATTGACAGGTGAAATATCTGTGTGTGCAAAAATTATCCATAAACATACACCTACCTACTAACATTATCTAATAAGCTTACTTTATACAAGTCACTCTCCTTACTTTAATGATTAGTGAATTCCTAATTTGTCAAGATTTTGGTTTTGGCTTCAGCACTTGAACCCAAATAAAGTATGTCTAACAGTTTTCGTGCATTTGCGTAAAATAATTAAATACTATAAAAATTTAAAAAAAACAAAGGTCAATAATATATATAACCTTTAGGTTTAGGTTTAGGTTTATTAAATTTATAGACCACCCCCTCTCCCCGTAGGGACTCTCCTTACTTTAAAAGATTACCTTACTGTTTTTCTTGACTGCTTGAAAGGAGGAAATTAAATGTTTTCCACAAATATTGGAGACAACAAATTTGTCATATTTCATTAGGATAATGTTAAGCCCTGTAAGATTTATGTCACTTTTGACCTAGGTTTGAATACCCTGTTTCCCTGAAAATAAGACCTCCCCAGATAATAAGCCCAAGTAGGCTTTTGAGTGCATGCGCCCTCCCCTGAAAATAAGCCTTCCCTGAAAATATTGCAACACAACAGCAGCTGTGAGGTGACCAAGCTCGCCACCTCCTGCACCTCAAAAATAATAATACCTCCCCCAAAATAAGGCCAAGTGCTTATTTTGGAGGTCGAAAGAAAATAAGGCCCTGTCTTATTTTCAGGGAAACACAGGGAATATTTTTTAAATATACAATTTTTTCAATAAGATTTCTAAGAATATGATCCCACCATAAAAGATGCTTTGGAAATGTTGCCTGTATCTAAAATACCACAGAACAGTTGGATCTCAGTCATTCATTCCTACAGATCTAAGGCTGACCTTGTATAGTTTCATTAAATGTTACATTAAAAAGTTACATGGCCAAAAATCTAGAATGTATGGAAAAATTAACCGAAGGAAAACAGATGAGTTATTCACATAATTCACAGCTATGTTTTAGAATACTCCATTTAATTTTAAAGATATCCTTCTAACAGCAAAGGAGTGGGTTGTTTTTTTAACCCAGCAGCAACAGAGATGCCTACATTCTATTTGTGAAGTGCTTCTTAACAAGGTATCTTGTGTTTGCCAACAGTTTTTAAAAAAGTGGGGGGAAAAAAGAGACCATAAAAATGCAAGTCATTGAAACCTTTAAATCAACAGGCACTCCTGTTCTTGATCATCTCCATAGTAGAAGATAACTAAACTGAATATTTCTTCACCATAAGAACAAATTCAGCACACGGCACCTTGGACATGGTAATTGCATATTCTTTTAAATATCCTTCCTCAACCCAAACACTCCACCTCTGTGCAATTCCTAGAAATTCCAGCTGGTATGACCACTGTGTTAGAACCAAATACAACCAGACAGAACAAGCCTGGAAATTGCTGACAAAGTCAAACTATATATTATGAAAGTAATTACGAAAGTAATTTGCATGGTCTTGCTTATGCAACAAGTCTTATCACATCACTTGGGAAGAAGAGTTGATGCTATGTACTAACAGCTTTAGGGTGACACCCGATGCCAACCTTCAATCACAGTTTTTATGGCACTGTTAAAATATGGTGTTACGTGACACAGAATTTGGTAAGAAACACAAAAGGGTCATTTTTAGCTCCACGGTGATCTCTTAATCACTATAAATGCAGTCCTGCATAAATTGTTCCTGATAATAGTATAAATAATTAGTCTAAAGACCAGGATTGGTGTTTGAGTGCTAAAATAAAATATGGTACAAATTCTGATTCTAAGAATTTTCATCATCATAGTGGAGAATCTGGAAAAAGTAGCAGAGAAAAACATCCGTACTGAAGTGTTACTGATAGAAGATAAAATCTGGGTTTACACTTGTATGCCAATAATCATCTCTGAGAAGTTGTTCAGTGTTGCACCTGCTGCTAGAACAAAATCTCTTGTAGTTTTCCTTCAGTGCAAGAGCTAACTTGGGGGTGGGAACTTGGGATGACAGCAATAACGGGAGAGAAGCACTACTGCCTTTACAACTGCCTACAGTAAAACAGACCATTAAGGCGAGTCTTTGGATTAAAGGCAAGCAAGTAACGGCAAAGTGACATGTTTTAACCTGACATTTTGTTAAGAAGGAGCACGCTTTAGGAGTTCATAAAAAAGTTAAGAGGGTTCTGTGGTCCATTAAGGATGAGCTGAGTACCACTGATGTTCGGTCTATGTAAAATGTGTCACTTTGGAAGTTTCCAACTCAAAAGCCCTAAAGCCTGTTTACAGTGCAAAGCAAGATATTTCTGTGCTGTTGTTGTTGTTTTTATTATTTTTATCCAGCAGCACATTAAATTATCGTAGCCGTTTTTAGAGTCTAAGTGAAATCCTTATTCTATTTTTCTTTGGAAAGTCTTGTGAACATTTATGCCACCCACCCCGAGCTTCAACAGCTTACATTTCAGTCTTTTCAGAGAAGATAAACACAGCAGGCAAGGCAATAATAATGAAGGGGGGACGGGATCTGCCTGGCACATGAAATAAGGGGCAGAAACACACACATATGGGGTAGGTTTATCTAGTTAGGCAGAATATGAATGCAATTTTTCAGAAATTAATAGCATTTCAAACAGTCCTTCCCCACTGCTTCCTCCCATCCCAAGCCTAAATTCAGAATATTTTATCTAACTCCCAGGTGAAAGATTTCAAAAAGTGGTGAACTGCAGCTGTGTTGACATTTTACTGAAGGGTGGGGGACGGGAAGGACATACCAAGCATCATCATTCTGACACACTTCGTAGATGCCTCGTTACAAGAGGCACTAGTCGCTTGATGTGAAATACTTGATAGGGCAGCAAAATGGGTTTTATTAATCTCTGGTTCCTGCTAGAGTTTAGCTTCTCCCAAGAGTTTGGAAACAAACCATATTAAGCTATCAACTGCATCTCAATGAGAACTGGACACTATCCAATTAGCTCCACTCTGCCTTACTTAACAATAGCAAATACTTTGTCCCACCCATTACATACCGTGCACATACCATTTTAATAAAGGGCCTGCTTTCTGGAAGAAAATGATAAAAGAAAGAAAATCAATAACAGAATAGACTTCACTTTGAAACACAAACTAATTAATTACTTCTTTGGCTGAGAAATATTAGTATTTGATATGTCTGGGGAATTCAGTTATGAGCAGTTCTTTTCTATATAAAGCTCTTTTAATATAACATGCAATAAATATTAACAACTTAATTCTGCACTAACTTAGACTGATACTGAAAACTGACTCCAGCATAGTAGCTGCTACTCAGTGTAGATTTCTAGTTGCAGTAAGTTGCATAGGAGTGACCCAATAGTCCAGTGCTAGAAATAAATCTTAGATATTCATACATTCTTAGTTTGACTAAAAATTAATGTGTCTGTGTCTATTCTGAATGTGACCAGAAATTTAAAATGTACAGACTTAATTGTGGTTCTAAATGCTGACAATCCACTCGAAACAATATTTTTTGCATGAAAGATTTCATATCTGGTACTTTCCTTCCTGTCACAAAGGTCTACTCAATGTGACTTCCATGCAGGTTTTTGTGGAAATCATTACAATTGTAACTGATATTCAAAGTTGAATACTGTAATGCACAAAACTTCCATTCTTTTAAGAATGTTATAAGAGGAAGGAAGATGAAAATCTTTTGAGCACATGATTATGGGGATGCTGCAACAGTCATAAGTGTGAAAACGGTCAAAAGGCCATTTTTTCAGTGTGATTGTAACTTTGAATGGTCACTAAATGAAATGTTGTAAGTCGAGGACTACCTGAATATCAGTACTATACATTCCTTATTTTCTCCAGCGCACAAAAAGGCTGGCAGCAGTGCCTGAATTTTTCTTAACTGCTCTAATTGCAGGATTCCTTGTGATTGTCTACAAATCCAGACAAGGATACATGGGGGAAAACACAAACAAGATTTCTAATCCTGAACTGGTCTTTATTAGAACAAATTACATTGAAATCAAAAGTGGTTCCCACCCACCCCCAAGCACAATTACAAGGGGAATAAAAATTGGCTATACATCCTGCTTGGTGTCATTGGCAAGTGAGTAGATATGTCAATAAAACTTGTTGACAAGTCTAAGTACAATTTTATCTGCCACATGAATCCATAAGTTCACAGCTGGAGTTTGTATGGATTGTAATTCAGCAAAAAAAGCCGTAGCTTCTGTTTAGCTATAGCCACAGCTTTATTGATAAAATGGTGCCACAGAAGAAATGACATACATTAACAGATTTCAACTAGCACCAGCCTACGCCACATTTTCATCGTTCTCTAATGTAATATAATACTTGATATATTGATATATACCGTTTGGAAATTAATACATTTCGTGTATTTAATGTAATTAAATGTCCACATCTAAATATTACTTCAGTTTGCAGTAGACAAATGGATTGGAGGATCAGCTGGAAAAAAATAGGAACTGTTTGAAATGAAGCTGAAGAAATGTCTGCACATTTATTCATTTGCAGGAATATGGACTGACGATAACAAAATACTGAGATATTATATTAGGACCCAGAGAAATTTAAATTGCCAAACAAATATGTAGGGCTCTCTCTTAATGGAGCTATACTGAACGTATTTCCTTAAAAAAATTGGTGGTGTGTAGACCTGAGAATTCTACAGGTAGTTCTCGACTTACACCCACAACTGAGCCCAAAATTTCTATTGTTGAGACATTTGTTAAGTGAGTTTTACCCCATTTTATGACATTTGCTGCTTTTCATTCACCCAATGTATTTTTTTCATTTCTCCAGATAAATAAAGTTTTCTTAATTATTCATAGGACTTTTACCAACTTGTCTTGGAACAAAAATTGAACTACTTTTGAACTTCCAGGAGAAACATAGCAAACTGAAGACATCGCTGCAAAAGAATTGATGATGACCACAGCAAATGCCACAGCAAATGCCAAAGGACTGGTGAATAGACCAATTCTTTACAACTTCTCTGGATTTGATAGAACAGAAGATTGCCCATATGTGCTCTGGACAGCTGCTACTCACAAGGAAACTGCAGGATAGCAGTCTTCTGCAGGTTTGACCATCAGCAGATGAAGGGATTAGCCATCTTGCTCACAACCATGACAGGGTCTTTTAAAGGACAGTAAATTCCCAAGCCACACTTTTGGAAATTGTCTAAAGTTTGGACTAAAGTCTAGACTCTAAACTGTCTTAAAGCTATTAAAGACCTTTGGAATAACAAGTCTAAAAAGTTAGCTTCAATGTTGAACAAATGAAAAATTAATTAGTAACAGCAAAAAAATAAATATTTTAATCTAAGAAATTTACAAATGGATTAAGGGTCCAGTTAAATTTAGAATATTGGTTTTTGCTGTAAGGTTTTACAATTAACTATAAAAAAGAAATAGCTTCTATTATTTTGTATATCTAGTTAACACAGATAAACAACTTCGTGATTTTAAAAATTGGATATTAGTAGGGACTAAGAATTATAAATAGAAGGAAAATTAAGAAACAACTTTTGCTGTCAGTTAACTGGGATTTATAAAATGGTCCATAACATTTTAAAATTTTAAAGATATATTTGAAGAATGGAGCCAGAAATTAGTAGCATTGTCAGTAATGTCTGATTCTATGGATAGATTATATCCATGTCAATGAAGGAATATCATGTGGAGCAAATTTGTTTTACAAGGCAGAGAAAATATTAAAAGTGAAACTAAAAATGAGAGGTAAACAGATTGTATATTATTGAATATACAGAAGATACTGAAGTTTTAAAAATATGACAAACCAAGAGAATGACCTGGAAAAGTTTTTATTATTGAATCTATAAAAAAGATTTGTTAAATCCATGAAGAAGGCTAGAAATTGAAGAAAAATTAAATCCTACAACAATATTTTAACTAACTACAGATTAAGACTATAAGAA
The DNA here is from genome assembly GCF_964273705.1 of Natrix helvetica. NCBI lineage: Eukaryota > Metazoa > Chordata > Lepidosauria > Squamata > Natricidae > Natrix > Natrix helvetica. The sequence goes on from NC_138552.1 coordinate 82,716,461, forward strand.
GTAAAAAGAAGCAATATAAAGTTTGTTTATTTGATCAAGTTTAAGATAATAGATTCTTGCAATTCTTTTTGGATTTATTGCTGACATCACAATTAAAAATTTGATATTTTATGGATTTGCTTATATATAAGAGATGGGATTATGAGATGAAGTGATATCTGTAGGTAACCTTATAAAGTGAAGAGTTACTAAATTGTAATGAAGGTTGGAAGTTGTTTTTCTTATTCTTTTTTTTTCTTATCTTTATTTTTCTTGCAATTTTTTCTTTTTCATACTTTTTAAGTTTAGTTTTTAATTAGTTTTTATTACTGTAATCAAATCCTTGATTAAATTATATAAAAAAATAAATAGCTTTTTAAATGGAAAAAGATAATTTTCATTTCATATTTGAAGCCAAAGATTCTTAGCTTTATTTTCTTACAAATAGGAAATGGAAATAAACATTCATTGGCAAGTTGGAAAAAAAATCACTACAATGAAATACTAAATTGCATACTTTTTGCAATAATTTACTGATAATATAATACCAAGAACAGATAGTATGCAAATGATCTTTATTTATCAAAATCCAGTTGATTTTAGTTCACAGAATAAGAAAATAGATTAAAATTGACTAAGTAATTTTATTGGATTTTGCAATTATCTATTAAATTGTGTGTTCATCCACTTATACCACCTATTTTTTTCAAATGTATGCATAAAATAGTGTATTTGCAAAATAATCCAAGACAGTTTTGCATTACACCATCTGCCAAAGTGCACACAAAATCCTTCAATGTCACATAATTTTATTTGCTTCATTCTTTAAATTACGACAGCTCCAAATATACTTCATAGCACCTTTTTTTTTACTATATGAGATCTGTAGTTCATGACTTTTCCAGGCAGTGAAAGTCATGTTGCTCTTCTAATTGTAACCTCTGATTTGCAGAAACAGACATGTTAGCATGAGAAGAGGTGCTGGGTTGGTATTAAAACAAGCTATGCTACAAAAGATACCACATTTCAAATATACGTAATGAAAAAGTAATTTATTTGGCTGTCTGTGTTGCTATCTTCTAAACAATTATTAGTTTTTCCTATTAAGTCTAACCTATGTTAAAGTAAGTATAATTTTCTTGAAGTAATGAAGAAGTTAATTTTGAATTTCTACTAAGGAACAAAAAGGTAAAATTTATTTGAAAATATGTTCTTACAAGAAATACAGCTATGTCCAAACAGTGGCAATATTACTGTCCCCTTCGTCAGACTCATTCATTCATCAATTCATTCATCAATTTATTCATCCATCCATTTATATTCTCTCTCTCTCTCTCTCTCTCTCCCCCCTCCCTCTTCATCTCAAATAGTGATTCTGGGCAGTTTATGTACTGAATAACTGCACAAATTAAATATGCATACTTATGTGAGAATAAGCATCACTGAGGACAGTGGGATGTATTTCCAATTCAACATTATATTGTGTTAGGGTAATATTTTATATTCCTTGTAGTAGCATCTAACCAATTCCGGCTGATGCATGATTAGACTCTGACCATGTTCATACCAGGTCAGTACTTAAGTGGGAGATCACTAAAAAAAATCCAAGCGCTGAGGCTATATGGGAAATTTAAAAAAATACAACCTAAAGGCAATGGGAAACCACTCCTTTTGCTGTTACGAAGAAAACTATGTGGAAGTGTTTGCAATATGGCTAGAAGTTCACCTCGGTTTGAAAGAGACTTTATGTTTATTTGGAAAGAAAGTGGTTTATTTTTTTCCCACAGAAAGGTGGCATATAGTTTGCAAAGTAAACTTCTAACATTTTAACAATTATATTTCACATTCATATGCAGAATTGTATGTGTGTGTGTGTGTGTGTGTGTGTGTGTGTGTGTATGTATATGTATGTGTGTGTGTGTGTGTGTGTTACAACCCCTGGTATGCCCAAATATATATATATTTGTGTTGTATTTGTGCTGATAAATAAATAAAGGAGACTAGTATAGATCTATTTCAAGCTATTTAGCTCTCATCAGCTAGCCATACCCTTACTGGGATTCGAATCTGGGCTGTATTACATATTAGGCAGATGTATTAGCCACTAAGCCACAGGCTCTCCTCCTTATCAGCTTTATCCTTATTTATTAACACAAATACATATACATATGTATATGTATAATATATATCTATATATATAATTCTGAAGTATATATATAATTATATATATATATATATATATATATATATATATATATATATATATAATTATATATATATATATATATATATATATATATATATATATATATATATATAATTATATATATATATAATTTATATATAATATATATAAAAATCACATTACTGATTGAATATCTCGTTTACTAGGACTTAAGAAAGATTGAAGGACAACATTACTTCCACGCTGAGTAGAACTCTAATGAGTGACTAAACATCCCTATAGCTAGTTGCTGGAGACCGTGTAGAATGGCAATGCACACAGGAAAAAATCATGCCCTTAACAACTTTTTAGACTGGAGGCGTCTAAACATTCATGCAATAGATAAAATGTTGATAAGAGTGAATCACCCATACTGTAGAAGTGTAACAGACAACTAATAGTTTATTAGTGTGGCTCTATTTTAATCTAATTCTAACCGAAACCTCAAAAGAAAACATAATACGTTGAGGTTCAGTGCTTCCTACTCAATACATTCTCTAGGGAAGGGATGTCCAACCTTGGCAACTTTAAGGACTTGTGAACTTCAACTCCCAGAATTCCCCAGCCAGCATGACTGGCTGGGGAATTCTGGAAGTTAAAGTTCACAAGTCTTAAAGTTGCTAAGGTTGGACACCATTGGTGTAACATGTAAGCATATTAAACATTTTTAAATAAAAAAGTATAAAGACAGAATAGAAGAGTGGAGAACTTAAATCAATATACATTTTTTCCAGAAATCAGTACTATTATATGGTTGTTTTTTTTAGCATGGGAGTTTATGGCTGTTTGAAAACAGCTATGGATCCAGTCAAGTGGATCAATCAAAACCATTTCACCCATGATTTAGAATACAACTTATCTTTTCTAATGCATGCTATTTTTAATCCACTCAACAGGTGAACAATTAGCATTTAAAATAAATTATTGCAATCCAGTGCATTGTATATAAGCAATACCAATTTTAATAATTAACTGTGAATAATTTCAGACTTAAAGCCTAACTGAAAATCTAAATAAAAAAAAATACCCAGGGGGATTGACTTAAGTATGCACTTAAGGGTTTATCTAGACTTTAAGCTGCTGTTTCTTTTCATTTTTTCCCTTGTAACATCTAGATAAAACCTATAGAGTTGTGGAGGAATGCAAAGCAGATTTCATGTCATGTTTATCTAAAGAAATGCAGAATATCCTCCTCTCCGTGGCATTTTTCCTATTTAGTTTACTTTTATTTTTTTTTCTTTCCCACAGAAGTCAATACTTTAATTCTCAATAGATCCCATCTAAAGTCAGCAAGGAGCCTTGAGTTCTAACTGGATTATATAGGAACAAACATACCTTTGTTGTATACCTGCATCAGATTCAGGATTTTACCCCCCATGCCTAAGTCTTTTCATGTTTTCAATATGGTTTCAATTCAGACAAGTGCTCATAAAGTACAACGAACAATTATCTAGGTATAACATGCTAACTCCAGTGAGGAAGGACTTTAATCTCCTCTTCTTCCTCACTCTTAATGCTGATCTTTAAAATATTCAAATAAAAATATGTTTGCAACGTACCTGTAAATCATAACAAGGTCAATAAAATCAGGTTTTGCAGGAGTCACAAATGCAGAACGTTGTCCTGAATTCCTCCACTGAATAAAATCTCTCTATCCTACTTATAAAATGACAGTCAAATGCTGCCAGCTGCAGCAGGAATGCTGACAATGCCAAGCAGTGTAGGGTATTATGGATGGGCAGAAATCTCACTACAGTGCTCCGTTTCTGATTATGCCAAAAATGAACTATCTTTTTATATTTAGAAATAACTTAGGACCAATATTTTTTTAAAAAAACAGAATTACACCATTCCCTTTCAATGCAAAAATAATTAAATCCACACTAATTAAGCATCTCAATTTAATATCAGTTTTGCTGTTGCATACAGCCAGCTGGAAGTAATTACTTTTTTTCCACGTGTACTCTTCATTACTGATTTTTTTTTCCCCCTGCAGACAACTAGTTCAGATGATCTTGGCAAATGTAAGTCTTGGCTCAATTGTCCTGGGAACAAAGAGCTATGATGTGCAACATTAATAAAGTTGACAAACTTTAAAGCTTTACTAAATATAAGCAACAACAATAACAACAATTCTACCAAGTACTACAGTCAAATCCTGAGAACACTTCCTAGGATAACGTAACGAAACTCGCTAGGAATAAATATGCATAAAATTATACTCTTACACTTCTCTGATCTCTGTAGGATAATATGGAATACATATCTATTTTTCCAGTTCTGGTAGAAATAATTTCCAATCAAATGTATCCATTTATTCATTTACACAAGCAACTGTACTTTGTATATTAAGGCATTCAAATTCAATTGCACATATCTGCAGCAATACCCTACTAAACATGACAATTCTATACAAGGATAGCAGAATAGTTTTTATAATAAATTTTTTCCTTATTTTTGTCATTGTATTTGTTGTATTTTAGTGTCACAGAAATAATGTTTGGGCTAAAATTCTTACTGGCCAGATAGATTAGGAAGAAAATGCCACTTCTGAAAAGGACTGAAGTGCAGACTACTGTACTATCTTTTGTCTAATATTCCATAAATATTGGACCAAGCAATCTACCAATATTAGAGTCTGAGAAACCAAGTTACCTAATTCTACATTTTTATCTTGCCTCTCCTTACAGAGGCAAAATAAATCGACTTTCTGCCAATAGCTAAACTAGGGTGCCCGTATGAAAAATGCCTGGCACAGGTAGATTTTCAGTGGTTTGCCTACAGAGTGTCATTTTATCCACAATTCAGCAGTTTTTTTCAGCCTGACATCTGATTGGAAAAACTGAAACAAAACCAGGAAATCCATGACATCCACATGGCCTTATGGAATAATCAAGCATACGTGAAGCTGTTTTCTTCTGTAATTTGACAAGTTTCTGATCTGCAACCCCCGTTATCCTGTTTAAAATGTGAAAACTGCTCTCAGTGTATAATTGCAAATAGATTGAAAACTGATATGACAAAAGTGAAGACCCACAGAATAGGTTTGATCCTTTAAAAACACTTCCATGTATGTATTTAAAGGAATGGATAGATTTCGTGCAGATTTGATATTGTTCTTTACAGAGAACACAATTTTCTCTATCTGCTTTCCACAGACTTAAACTAGGAGTTTCATGTGATGTGATTGGAACATGAAGGCAATTGATTTTTATTCAAAAAACAGCTTTTGGCCACAAGTCTCAGTGTTTATAATTCATTTATTGAAGAAAATCCCTGATAAATTGCTGGTGCTAAAATATTTAAAAAATAAAAGCTGTCCTCTTTTTCATTTTTTTCCCCTTCAGGTTTTATATAAGATGAACCATTTTCAGTTGTGACAGAAACAGCAAAAATATTCTTTTCAATGTCATATGGGAAAACAGCATGCATACTTAAGTTGCATTGGTTTTCATTAATGTTTCAGCATGAACTTATACAAGCTAGCATAGAGGCTAAAGGTGAAACTCACTATCAAGAAAGTGAACAGCATTATGCTGGCTTGCATTCATTTAGATTGCATTCCATGAAAAAAGAAATTTTACTGAAATAAATTTAGAGGAGAATTAACATGCTGAAATTTACAAACATAGCAGTGTGCCGCAGATAATTTTCCACATCATTTTAAATAAAGAGAATAAAATTAATCTGCACAAGTGACTCTTTTTCAAAAAATCATATTATTGTACCCTCTAAATGCTGTTTATCCCCCTAAATGCTGTTATATTTTTAAAACTATCACACATAAATGACGAGAATTCAAAGAGGAGGAATTCCAAATTATTCATAATGAATTAACTATTCCAATCAAGAATGATCATATAGGATGAGTAAACTATTTCTACCAAGAATGATTTGTATAGGATGAAATAAAAAACACATCAGAATACGTAATAGCTTTGCTAGGGATATAAAGAATATTGTTTGAATGTGTGTGTGTGTGTTTGTGTGTGTGTGTGTGTAATTTTATCTCTCAATTTTATCTGGAATCCCATTAATGGCTAAAGCTGAGGGGGTGGGGAATAAAGGCTATTCCGAATAAGAAAAAAAAGAACACTAATATTGGACATTTCAAAAATTCTAATATACACAGAGACGAAGTAACACAATGCAATATTTGACTTCGAGATTCTTTGTGGAATGGGTTCTATAGAGGTAAGCAGTGCCATATTAAGTTCACCTTCTCCAGAGTGTGTCTCTTCTTAAATTAAAATCCATTTTCCCTGTTACTTTTTCTCCCTCAGTAAGCATACTGTTCGTTTAACTACCACAGCTGTTTCTCTTCACTATATGGGCCATATGAGGGTACACAGAATCTGATATATTGTGTGCCAATTCACATTCATAAATGTAGTATAAGCAAGGAGTAACTTACCATTCCCCAAACCACAAGTAGTAGATGAAGGTGATGAAACAGAAGCTGTTTAATATGATCTACTAGACTGAAATAAGCTGTAGTTCATTAATTAAGGCTATTCGGAATACCCCTAAAAGAGATATTTCCTTTAGTTTTCATAGTTTTTTATTTTCATCGGTTAGAAAAGAATCTGCCATGCCTATTTTTACAGAAAAAAAAGGCCAAAGAGTTTATCAGCTTTTTTTCTACTGAGGTTTCCGCAAAAAAACATTCTAGCTAATAGAATCCATTCTGTATATGCCCATATTCTCAGGACTTGTAAAATGACATGTGTGAATTAAGCATTCTGGCAAAATTATCTTGAGGACTGCAAATAATCAATTTTCACTGAAGTTAAAGCATAAGGAAAAACCCTATTCCAACTTGAATATTTCAATCTCTCTCCTAATTCTTTTGAACTTCCAAATGCCCTAAATTCTGAAACTCTAAGATGTAACAATTTACTGGTCTGTATGAATGAAAATTAGTCTCACCATCAGCAAAATTGATGGTTAAAGGGAGGACAACCAAGAGGCTTTTATTTTGTTTGTTTCTAACTTATGACGCCAGCCTAGTATCAGTAGACCCAGTGTTCCTTTGCAATCGCTTACCATGTCACCATGACCTGGTAAATGTGAATTTTTTCACTATCACTACAATTCCTGCAATCCAGCCTCAGTTATGCAGGATTTTGTCCCAACATTTGAAAGATGCTTTACTCAGCAACTAATTATTTAGGGTTAAAAGTCAAGGCAAGCCATCCTTTAAGCAAGAGGTGCTGCTGTTATATTTTACTGTGTCTGTTATCTAACTCTTTTATTCTGCACAAAATAGACAAGCTCACAAAATTAACTCTTTTAAATCTAGCACCTACAATTTACATTATACCATCTTAATGATTATTCTTTACGATCCAAGCTGTTCATTACGTCATCAAATTAGATGCCATGTATATTCACTATTACTAGCTAAAGATAGCTTTAAACTTAGAAGAACAAAAAAATTACAGACTATGGTTAAAATAAAACAAATATATTGGGCTGTGTATAAAACACAATTGTTTTTGTTTTCAACAACTGAGAGTGTATTTCCTATGCATCCATCAAGTAGACAACACTGAAAAGGAAAATTATGCTTGAATGTCAGAGTGCATCGGTCTGTCTGTCTATCTATGTATCTATGTATCTATGTATCTATCTATCTATCTATCTATCTATCTATCTATCTATCTATCTATCTATCTATCTATTATCAGATATTGGCATGCACATATAGCCTTACATATATTAGGCAAATTATTTTGATTCATTATTTTCAAGTAAACTCCAATAAGATTCTTACAATTATGTCTGTTCTATGCACCCTCACAAGCAAAGAACAATATAGTATTATACCTTGATGCCACGTTTACAAATGTTCATTCATAGGTATCCAGGTAGTAAATGAAAATTGTGCTGACAGAACTGTACATCTGTGTGCATTCAATGTGAATGAATAAGGTGCATATTTTTTAAAACAATTTCTTGCAACATTTTCTAGAGGAATAACCTTATTTGTCTTTTGCAGAAGAGTCTTCTAGCACCTTAGCATTTAAAGCATTTCTTGAGAATATGTATTTATAAAAACAATGTTACGGACAAACATAGCTGTTGATATTATGCACAGACACAACCATGCAACATATTCACATACAAACATGTATATTCCTATATAAATAGAAAACGGAGAGATAGTATTGCATCCAAAGAGCTTTCAAATAAGAAAATGCATTATCTTTGGAATATGAATCTGTATGTTATTTTGAACTGCACATGTATTTCATATTCTTTCTAATAAATGGATCTGCTAACCTCTAAACACTAATATTACAAAGAACATCAATATGCTCAGAGAGAACACTTTCTCAAGGCCAAGCAAATCATACTACTTAGGACACCTTACCAGCAACAAATATTTTTCAAACCAGCGTTTAACTTTTCTAGAATGAACTGTAGGACACTCACAAACACAGCCACATACAGTATTTATCTCCCAACAGATTGAAACGTTTATTTTACCACTGATACTTCTGAACAAAATAACAAGCAAGGCAAAATTATCCTTAACATATATGAAAAAAATCCCAACTGCTAATGTTTGCCATAAAATGACCATCGTTCATATCTTTGCTACAATCTTCTCTTGTTAAGATGAGACTTACAAAAAGCCTCTTGACAGTAAGTCTGTGAACCAAATGAACAGTGTTTTTTTTTTTTCATTTACTGGAGTGAATTGCTATTTTATTTTATTTTAAATATGAAGCTCAGAAAATGTGTAATACTTTTACAGGTAAAAAGATAATATTTTACTCTAGGTTAATACAATATGTAAGTAAATATAACTATCTTTATGATTTTAACTACTTTCTCATTACAATGGGGTGTGTTGCACTCAAATTGGAATGAAATATTCCTATTACATAGTATTTGAAAATGTAAACTTTTTCTGTGTAGAATATATTGCGGCAAAATAAGGAGGCTTTCATAACCAACCTTTCCAATACATTCCAATTCTTCATTTTTTCCGATGAAAAGATGCATCCGTATTAATATAAATATACAGATCTGATGTTAGTTTCCTCAACTTACTTCTCATCTATCTATGAAATGATTGTTCCAGTAATAAAGTCATTGTGCTGATGAGAGAACTGAATCCACAATAGGAAAATTGTCACTTGTAATAATACTGGTGAGAAGCCAAATAAAGCAGCAGTACAAGATGTCAGATATTTGTGCTTTAATAAGATACAGTAACACAATGAAATTATGTTGCTAATTTTGTTGCAGCAGTAGATGAATTTAAAATTACTGTATAATGGCTCACAGATGAACACACAACCCCAGTATTACTCTTTTAACTGGCTGAAACGATATCTTCAAGAGTTTATCTCTTTTGTATTTGAAACAGGAGAATAAAAAATGCTTTTACTCACCTCTGGCATTTTTTTTATCATTATTCATTACTGCTGTTTTTATATTATAGTCAAGTTCATTTAAAGTATTTTAGCACAGCTCTTAAGAGAAGTTGGAAAAAGGAAAATAACACCTTTTTTGATAAATGTAAAAAACTATTCAATCAGAAAAACAAAAAAGGAAAAATTATTTTGTTATTCAACCAATCAATAGGCATTCTTTTTTACTTTGAAACAGAACTGGGATGTGTATGTTTCCATGTGTACATTTAGAAACGGCTTGAATTTAAATCTGGTCTCTGTCCAAATCAGTAAAGACCAGAAGTTAAAGGTTTCTGGATGCTATCCACCTATCACTGACCTAAGTGACCTAAATAAGAGCCTTTGAAAAAAAGTTAAAATATATGTTCCTTTAAGTTATCTGCACTTATTTTTGTACATAGAAAATTCCTTTCAAAGGATCTGCAGACCAGTTGGGTTTTTGTTTTATTTTTTTAAGGTACAAAAGAAGAACTGGTATAAGGCTAAATGTCCATTTTTAAAACTTTTGAAACAAGATAGCTGTGAATCTCTAAAGCTAAATGTTCTAATATATCCTGTGAATAACTCTCATAGGAAGAATGGTTTTTATCTCTATATATTCTCCTAAGATGTATAGCAAGTAAATGAATATATTTGACAGAAGCACACATAAACTTACTTCTATTTATTTATTTATAGTATATATTCTGAAAAAAATTATCTTAATGTAAACTAAAGATTTCTGCTCCACTCAAAGTACCTGTTGGTTTTCTATCACAAATTTACTTCAAATTGCCTTCAAAAATTTTTGAAATCTCCTTCCAGTTAGGAATAAAACTTATTCTGTGCATTTCATATAAAATCTATTTTATTAAACTATTCAAAAGTTTTATTTGCAGTGCATGTATCTATTTTATCCACAGTTTCTTCTAAGCTATCAATCACCGTCATACTAAATCAATCCTAGGGACAAGGGGGATAAATGTGACCCACAGACAATATGACCCACATTGCAAGAAAAAAGTTTATGGTTGAGGCTGTCAGAAATATGTTCAGAAGAATAGCAATTGTAATTGATCAGTTAGATACACTGGATACCCAGAAATAGTATCTTGGAGAAGAATTAGAAATCTAAACACACCGTTAGCCATGAAGTGGAATCAATTAATTCTTTAAAAAGCAGGAATAAAAAAAGAAAGAAAATCAAGATTCTTAGATGCATTCAGGCAGACAGCAGCATTCTAACCAACACTGGCACAATAGCAAAACTTATACTTAAAAAAAAAATCCATACATTCAGCATTACCACTCTTACAATGCTACTGTCTCTGCAAGTGTATTTCAGTGGAATGATCAACACTGAATACAGCATCTGCCATGCATTTAGTCATATACTATACATACTATTATTCCTTTTCCAACACAGTCTCAAGAAAATAAACATGACCATATGTGTCCAGTAATGAGGGGAAAAGGAGAAACAAATCTTTATGCTCAACAAAACTAACAACCCCCCCAAAATTAACAACTGAATAGTGGACGAACTCGCATTTTTCTATCAATTATATTTGCCTGTTCATTTGCCTAGAGCTGTCTTCCTTTTACTTGTTGAACTCTGTAGCCTGACATCTCCCACTTTTTATTATTCCAAAAACTATGAATGAGTTTCTCTACAAAAGTCAAACACTCAATGGGCAGTCTAACAAGAAGTATGTGGTTCAACAGTAATTTATCAATATGGTTTTAGCTGGGTTAACTCTTGTGTTGCCAAAACAAGAGGGAAAGTTCTAATAATATGAGGATATTAAAAAAGAATGACAGTTAGGTTAGGATGGATATATTACTAGAAAATGAATGAAAAAATAAGAGACATGCAATAAACTGATATATAATGTACTGCATTAGTGTGTAGCATGTAATGTGAGAATTCTTCTTTTCATTTAGTCTCTGTAACATATACGTTGCCTTTTTAGCTTAGGTTGATTATATTTCTGTACAGGAAGTCAGTATCACTTGTAATCAGGGTCCCTCTACAGGATAAATCTAAATATACTTTATTTGAACACAGCCATCCTATGGAAAGTACATGTGATATTTAAACTCTGTCTGTATACAACTATTCTACATTATAAACTATATTAGACCTAAAGATATTTTCTTTTTCTTGACTTTCCAAAAGGTATCAGAATTTGCTTTTTCTTTTCACTAAAAGAACAAATAATTCCCTTTTGCTGCAAGAGTGGTAAAGTGAGAGACATATTCATGTCAATGGAATTCATTCATTAAAAAAAACCCTGACAATAAAAGACCTCTCTGAATAATAAAAACATAGCTTGCAACTTTTGATTGCTTCAGCTTCGTGATTAAGGAGATGTGAAACAACTTTTCAAAAGAAGTAATTTAAAAAGAAAGAAAAACTAAAAGGGAACAATTAGCATATGCTTTA